>NC_134484.1:27310202-27650643 GCF_040206685.1 Ascaphus truei | reverse complement strand
CCCTATGATGACTGCAGCTTACCTTCCAATTCAGTGGGCTTAATTAGTGTGGCAGAGCTACAGTACAGTTCAGTATCGCATTTTAGTATACAAGCCTTTATGGATATGTTTATTGAAGATATTTGGCTTTACGAATTAAACTATCAATTCTTATTTTGCCTATTACTACACTGTAGCAAATCAAAATCAGTGGGGATTTCTTGCCCATGAGATCATAGAGATTTCTATTAAAAATGAATTTGTTTGTATGATGACTAATTATCTTATAGCATTGATCAGCTGAATGCATACAAAAATGGCACATTAATGTGTATTCCTACTGTTAGTATTAATAATATTGTAAACTATAGATACACCAAGGGTATCATTCACTAAATGAATCATTAATCTATTTACCACATGCTGTGGTTAGGCAGTGTGTGCCGAAGTTAAGACCATGTTCATGAAGGTCTCTGTATTCTACCTTTAGAATGTTTTAAGAGGACACATTATTATTACCACAATGTATTCAAATATGCACATAATTAGTGATTTTATATTGAGCTGGCATTAATTAATTAGTACTCTTCACTGTACCATAACAGTCCTAACATTCTTTATATAAATAAAAAAAACGTGTGTGTGTGTGTGTGTGTGTATATGGAGTTTATGATTGATGGACAATGTGAAGAATGATTTATGAGGCTACCCGATGTCACAAGAGGCCAGTGAATTTCACATGTGTAATGTGTTTAGCAGCATGAACATTTTTTGCACAGCTCAATGACCTTTCTATAATCAAGGGGCCCTATTCCACTACCTGATGTGTGGGCACAGCTGTATATGTTTGATCTTCCTGTTGGGTAATAACTGCTTACCAAGTTAAAAATTACTCTCTTCATTACCTTTTGCAGTGAACACGAAAACATGACTATATTATGTGCATGCCCTTGTAAAGTTCCTTTTCTAATTTATAAACCATCCTCGGGAATAAAAGGATAAATACGGAAATACCATATACAAATAAATATCTCTCTGTATACTTTACTCATTTACAGTACTTGACAAAGAAACCAACAAATAAAAGGTAAAAAAAAGTTCATGGAATATATATTTGGATACAAACCCTGTATTCAGTCATCAAAAGAATGAAGAATTATGACCATGAACTAATTCTACTGTCGCTACAGAAAATCCATTGTGATGATGAACTGCAAAAATCATATGTTTCTGCTATGCCCTGGAAGCTATTAATAACACTACAATAAGTACCATGTCACATCACATCTGTAGTTTTTAACTGTTCCTAGCATATTTTTTGGAGCATGTTCAATTACACTTTCATCGATTTCCTCTTTAAAAGTGATCTGATCAATTTTTATGACATGGAGTCTAGAAAAAGTTATGAGCTTGATATTGTACTTGCATTTCCTCTGTGTATTGTTTCAGAATTTAGTTTGACAACTTGTTTTAGTGAATTAGATGTTTCACTACAGAAACAGAACACCCGAGAATTGGTCTCTTTTTGTTATTTATGGCTTCTGGTCACAGTGCATTAGTAAAGGGCAATTTGTCCTTTCCCACTCTAATGATTGCAGGTAATGGGTAGAATTTATCAAAACTTCACCATTTGATGTCTCAATTGCTTAAATGACTTCAGTTTATACATGTTTGTCCTGATATACAGGTACATACTGTAGGTGTTTTCATAGCAAAACTAAAGTGAAACTGTGATTCATTCTCCTCAATAGAGGAATCATCAAATATTAAACAGATATCTTTATATGTTTACCTCCCAGCTATTCTGGGAGCTATTTATTGCTTATTTCTTAATATAAGAACTTAAAAAATATTGGAGCTTATTCAATAAAGTTCAAAAGTGCTGATTGACAACTAAGGCACAGGAACACCTATTTAGTTGTAGCCATGGATGGTCCGGGTTACACTTTCTGCACCCTGTCACGTAAGTCCTAGTAGCTGTGCCCTCCCCCTCTGTGCCTTAGGGAGGAAGTGTTCTAAATTATAGTCAGTCCAGGTCTCCCCTCCTTGGGTAGACACATGCAGTGCAGGTCTCCCATGTCTCCCCCTCCTGGGTTGACATGCAGTTCTAGTCTCTTCCTCCAGGGATAGAGACGTCAGACAAAGATATGAACAGAGTGCCAGGCCTCAAGACTTCGAGAAGGCCGGAACCATCCAAAGGTTTGGGACCTATCCTAATATCCTATGCATTCGCTGTAATAACACCTGCAGTGAATGCTACAATAAAGGATCTTGTTTTATATACCCCTGTCTGAGCCTACAATCTATTGGGTAGGGGTATGCAAGAGATGACTGTCATGCTGGGGACTGTCTACAGTAACCCTAGAGCCTTCTATGACTGGAGGCGTTGCACCAGAACCAGAATGTCAGCCTGAGGATCAGAAAAAGCCTTTCCTGTTTCCCCTTACCATCGCGGACGCTCATCTCTCCTGAACCCTCAAAGGTAACAAGCACCATGACACCTGTAGCTTTAATATCTAACACTTGAACAAATGATCAACAGGGGTCACTAAAAGCCCTATAGTTGCACTCAGAAGTTAAAGCACCTAGGTAAAGGTACTAGAGATAAGTGCTATTATCATAACGATAGAACCAAAAAAAAAGGGTCCAAAAGCCACCCTGCAGCGGACTCACAACAGTCCAAATATAAAATCAGAGGAAATAATAACATTTTAATAGTCTCTATACAGCGACAACACACACAACAAGAAATATACACGCAACGGCTTAAAATCAGAGGCAGACAGTCACCACCCACCACATATGATAAACAGTATTCCTACAGGACAATTCCTCCGACTAAGGAGGAACAGTTCCAATATTCAGGAATACAAACAACAGTCTGGGGATATGGTCAACCTGTTCAATGAACAGGGTTACCAGAAAGATGTGATAAACAGAGCCTACCGAAAGGCTCTTAACAACACTAGGTCAACACTTTTGACACAAAATCAGCAGACACAGGATTCCACTGACAGTACTATTAGATTCATTGGCACGTATAATGACTAATGGGGATCTATTCGACAAATCTTACAGAAACATTGGCACATACTGATGAAAGACCTTGACCTATGAGAGATCCTTAAACACTCACCCAACATGGTGTGTCGAAGGCCTAAAAACCTTAGAGACCGCTTAGTACACAGCCACTACCAAACTAAACCAACTAAGACATGGCTCAGCCCTAAATCCTGTGGGTTCTACACATGTGTACGTTGCAAAGCATGTTCATCTATGCTAACAACTAAAGTATTCTCTGACTCTAAAAATCTTAACATTTATAAGATTAAGAACATTATTAACTGCTTAACCATGGGAGTTATATATCTTATTATTTGCCAATGCGGCAAACAATATGTCGGAGAAACACACAGGCAACTGAAATGTAGGGTTCTAGAGCACCTTGGCTCTATATGTATGAGGCTGACAAACCGGTGGCTCGACATGTTATAGGCCTCCATCAAGGACAGCCTTCGGTCCTTAAGTTTGTGGACATCGACCACATACCATGGGGACCACGCAAGGGCGATTGGGATCGCAAACTGCTGCAAAGTGAATGTCGGTGGATTCACATGCTTAATACCCTCTCCCCCTATAGTTTAAATGAAGGGTTTCTTTACTCTTCATTTTTATAGATTCATTAGTGTTATATTTCTAGATTCACACTTTAGCTATTTACCACACATACTGTACTCATTTTTTCTTTTGGGATTTAGGGGGATCCAGGTATATGTATATATGCTAGAGGTACCGTTGTGACCTTTAGGGCGGTTCCAACTAGTGTAGCACAATCCTAAATTTACATATACTACACCACGTTTGTTTTTCTTTTCCTATTAACACTTCACCTTATTGATCCTGGGGATTAGAGGGATCCAGGTATGTTTGTTAATTTAATATATTATAGAGGTACCGTTTTGACCCCTAGGGGCGGTCCCGAAAGTGTAGTACAATCCAACACTACACATCACTTTATATATTTATACTTTCACTTATTTGCCCACATAATTCACCTATTTATTAGGTCTCTGGTATATTCACATTCACCCAGCACGTTTTCCTTATTCCTGTAGTCACAACATGAGAGTTCACCTCTCTTCAATTAGACACAGTACACAGTACTGAGATACACTTTATTGTGATTACTTACCTTAGTTCATATCTACGATTTAAGTGTCCTCTTTGATCTGTGGACGTTGCTTGGATAACACGATATCCCCTATTACCAATCATGTGTCCTGACAACAGAACTACACTTTCAACATATTATGATTCACTTCTACGATTTAAGTGTCCAATACCATCTTTGGACGTTGCTCTTGATAGGTCGCTATTCTTTGAATATCCTCTAGTCACCTATGGTCAGTGCTTCTGATGACCCTGCATCATTTTATACCTAGCCAATGACACTCAGGTATATTAGTCACCCTTATTACGACATAGATATTTTGTCTGGGTACCCTTAATGTATGTGTTTATCTCTTTTTAAGTAGACATAATACAACCTGCCGACATATATCTCCAGTGTTACTACTTACCTATAGTTCATATCTATGATTAAAGTGTCCTCGTCAACCTGTGGACTCCGCTATGAGGTGCCAGTTATATGTCCTGACAATAGAGTTCATGCTTAGACATGCCATTCTGATGATTTACTTCTACGATTTAAGTGTCCTTTATCATCTTTGGACATTGCGCTTTCTATGGGCCATCTTACTCCGATTACCTATGTTTATTTTGGGGTTAATGTTTCCTTCATTACCCATTAAGGATCCTACCACGATATGCATGTCGTCCCTTGAACATATCACATCAGACTTCATTCCAGCTGAATAGACAGTTCCATTTAGATGTATACATATATGTACACCTCTCCTTAGGCTATATACACATACTCCCTGTACTTACCATTGATCGTGCTGCCGAGCCTCTATCACACTCAGAGGCGCTGTCAGTCTTTTACCTACCTATTGACTGAGAGTGCGGCTCCTCCCCAGTAACGGACTACAAATTGAGGTACCGACAATCACGTTATGTGACTCCTCCCCCTGAAGAAGCATGCCGTAGCACGTGAAACGTACGTCGGGTATTGTGACGTCAGGTCTGTGACGTGCACCAGGAGAAACGGTGTCCTCATGAATTACTTTTGAAATGAGGGGCTATGAAGATACGGTTGTATAATATGATACACTGACAGATGTTTATTGCTCCCTCTAATACATTTACCTAGCACTTTTGTATACACGCCATTTTATTCATCACCACAGCTAGTTACCTCCATTGTAAACCTATTGTTTATGCATGATATCGGAGGGATATTTACCATTCTGATATGGCTTATTTATGTGCATTTTCTGACTAGCTTTGTGGCTTTCCGGACGTCCTTTGGTTGTGTATAAGTGCATTTGTGGTATTACTTACTGTATTAGAGGGTATATTTATCTGTGACCTTTCTTATACATATGTAAGGGTGTGTTAAATACCAGGTGTGTGTGCGGAGGGAGTACGGCAGGTTCCGCGATGGCACGGTAGTACAGGGTGCCGCCATGTTGTTGCGCAATATTGCAAAGGACACTGACGGGGTGAAGAGGTCGCGCATGCGCAATGGGAGCTCGCGAACGACAGGCCAATAAGAGAAAGGCTCTGATAATGGACGACAACTCCCACGAGCTCTGGGACAATCACCTGATGCTAGGAGCCAATGAGAGGGCGGGGATTAAGGAAGGAGGAACAGGAAGCGTGGGGGAAGAGACCACGCTAGTCAGAGGAGCTCGGGACCGAGCGAAAGGAGGTAGTGTGAGTACAGGGGGTCCGTGACCCGCCTGCATAGGCCAGCTATTACTCCCCAGGCCCATAGGAAGTTTCCCTGAGTCACAGTAGGTTGCTGTACTGCAGGGACGCCCGATAGTGGAAGGAATTGTCACCTTAGTTAGGGACAGCGCACGGAGTTGTGGACAGTCACAGTCATCTGGGATCAGACGGCTGGGCACCCGACATCCGGAGGTTCTGAGCGGAGGCAACGGACCCTTTGCAAAGAACCCTTACCCCAGGCTCCCAGGTGCTGATCCCGCCTTAGGAATAACTCTTGTAGTGACACTAGCAAGTGGCTAGCAGACTGAGTATATTAGCTAACCTCTTACACGGACAACACTCTATAGAGCGTGGCGGAGCCACTGTTATACGGGACAATTTCGCTAGGAATGTGGCTGAGCCACGGTAGTATAAGGACTCTAACATTATAGTATAAGTATATAAGTTATGTGTGATGTTATATAGAGAGTAAGATATGGTTATCTATGCACAGTAAACTTGGTTGCACGCATTGTTGGTATGTTTCTTGCCCAGGGCGATCTTACGTAACGGGGATCCTGGGCAAGTGGAGGCGCTGCGCTAGAACCCTTTCCCCAGGCTCCCAGCTAGCGGAGGCTCATATCTCCTGGAGCCGCAGGTTGAGTACAGCACTAGAAGAAAAAACTAGGGTATGACCCCCAAATATCGAGGCCACTAACCAGGCACTATGGAGTGCGTTTTGAGACAGAAGGTTGGACGCCCATTATTTAGTAATATAGGTATAAATATGAATATGGGGTGCCTCCGATACTAACATGGGGAGTGGGGTATTGGAACACCGGTAGAGGTACACGGGGACACCTCCCGGGGGGCGCCCCCTAGTAAATCACAGCCCGGCTACCATAAACCTCACCTGTCTCCCCTGTGTACCGCGTGGAGGTCTGGCGCGTTTCGTCCTGTCCCGGACTTTTTCGGGGAGTGCCGTTCGTGCGGACGTGTCCCTGTTCGTGTAGGGGGTGAGTCAGATCAACAACCAATCAAAATAAAGATCTGGCTCGCCCCCTGTGTGAGCAGGGGCGTGTTTGTGTGGGCGGCGCTCTTTGGGGGGGTCCGGGGTGGGACGAAACGCGTCAGAGTGATCATGCTGTACTGTGCTGGTTACTAATAAAGTTTTTTACACCATACGTTGGCTGAGTGAAGGTGCTGTGAACCTCGGGAGCATTTTTTCTCTTCTACTTGAGTACAGCACTAGTAGTCCCTGAGGAAGGTGTCAGAAACAGGGCTACACATAGTTATACTATATACCTAAGAAATGTCTTCCTGTACTTCATACTGCATTATGCATTGCTGAGTGTGTGTATATACACGCATACCACCTCATTCCCCTCATCCATATATAGGATATCTATTCCTTATAGTTTAGTTATATACAGACTATACCTTACTTATTGCCGACTCCTCCATTGGGGATTTTAAGCCGTTGCGTTTATATTTGTTGTTGTGTCCGTTGTCGCTGTATAGAGACTACTAAAATTGTATTATTTTTTCTGATTTTATATTTGAACTTTGTGAGTCCGCTGCAGGGTGGCTTATGGACCCTTTTCCTTTGGTCCTATCGTTATGATAATAGCACTTATCTCTAGTACCTTTACCTAGGTGCTTTAACTTCTGAGTGCAACTATAGGACTTTTAGTGACTCCTGGTGGTCATTTGTTCAAGTGTTATATATTATAGACTTCTTCCCTTTGCACCAAGTTTTTTATTTTGTACTACTAGGTGAGCGGTTCGTCACTATGTTTCTATGACACCTGTAGCTTTAGCAAGATTTCCCGGGGGGGGGGGGGGTTGAAGCAGCACTACAATTGGAGGCGCTGCTGAGATGTAGAACAGGACAGGCTTTCAGGGCAGAGCAACACAGAAAAAGCAGGGGCCGGGCCCCTGATGCTTCACCAGGGACCCTAAACAACCATTTCAAGTTTAAGAAGGGGGGAACCTCTCTCTGATGTGACACCAGGGAGGGGGTTGCCTAGACCCTTACCAAAGATAAAGACTATGTTGGGGCGTACTTTGAGGGAATTTTTCCAGGGAGCGGGGATACCCTTCATAAGAAAAGAAGAGGCTGTTGGGGTGTACCCTGTGGGAAATTCCAGGAAACGTGTACCCTTCATTTATTGCCAATTCAACGTAGGGAACAGGCCCCTGAGTTGTTGCCAGGGACCCTGTGTACCTTTTGCTCTCATGGACTGTGCTATTGTGCTCAAAATGGAGTTCACCGCATGGACTGTGTTCTCAAAATGGTGTTCCCACCAAAACAACGGGACCGCATGGGCTTGCAGCAAGTTGCAAGCTATTTTCTACAAACTCAGTTGCAAGCTATTTGGTGCAAAGCAAGGTACCGCCCACCGCTCTGACTGGCTCAGTCGGAGCAAGGTCACACCCTGTTCTTCTATGCCAAGCCCTATATTTAACCTAGGGGTGGGGCAACACCCAAGATCCAATCGGAGCCCGTCCCTGCTATGGGAGGAGCTAACCAGTGCTTGCCTAACTCAGTTGCATGGAGCTGAGCAAGAGGATAGAGCTATATTATCCTGCTGCTTACTACACTACCTCATACTGCTTAAGCATGTCTGAATTGGAGATTAAAATAAAGAACAAAAAAGCCCAATGCCACATCCAATATGACAAAAATACACAGTAAAATACTTATATATTCTCTTGAAAAAGGGTAATTTAGTTAAACCCTTTGGCCAAAGCATCGTAAGCCTGTGAGCCACCTCAAGGCAGACCCTGCTCACAGGTCCTAACACCACCAGATAAAATACTAATACACCTATACTAGTATTAAAATTCTCATTTACCTCTATTACGAGGGAGAAGGACCAACATTGGATCCATATCCAGTAAAATGAAAGAGACCTGCTAACTAGGGCAGTGGGGGGGGGGGGGGGTAACTTGTATTTTAGCCAAAGGGTTAAAATAAATGACCCCTATTCAAGAGAATATATAAGTATTTTTCTGTGTATTTTTGGCATATTGTAAGTGGCATTGGGCATTGGGCTTTATTGTTCTTTGTTTTATGCATCCGCCAAACTCAGTAGCACTCCTTTTTTACACTTATATACATATATATATTGTGGGAGCTCAGGGGTTCCCAAAATTAGCTTCTTGGGGTTCTGTGTGTTGTTTAAATTAATTGGAGATTGCCAACTTTCACTTACCAGGTGGCTACCTGTAAGTCACCATCTAGGGACAGCACCACGTGCATATGCCCGAACTGCCGGCTCCCTGGGGTCAATGCTAGCCCCACGGCGCAGTGTCAGCTCTGCAGGGTTTTCTTCATGCGGCTTGCTTGCCCTGTGTCAACCGAGCCACTTTCCTGCCCATAGACCGGGCCTCTACACCAGCCGGTGCGGCCCTTACAACCTTTGCCGCGGTACCTACCCAGGCCTATGAACCAGGCTCGCCCACTTATTGGCGAGGAGTACCCTGATATCTACCATACGGATGACATCGTGGGCCCGTGGGCCCATGTGCCCTAACATCGCACCCGGATGCTCACGTGGTCCGGTGACAGAATCTGCGCCAACTGTAGTACCCTCTATGCTGTTCCAGTTGGTTCCAGGACCGGAACCAGTGCAACTTGTACCCAATGACCCGGAGGGTGAATTGACTGCCCCGGGGGTGTTGGGTGTGCTTCCCTTTGTGGAATGGGAGCAGGCAGGCTCCATGCCAATGGCCACCAGGAAATGCGGTGTGCCCAAACGCCGTGGCCCGGAGGAGGTGTCCTTGCCCTCCTCAGAAGATGACGCTGTTGGCCTACAATCTGTGGCCTGCTACCCAATGGAACAGCTACCCAGGACTCCTGCAGAGGATAGACTGTCCCTTACCTGCAGTCGGACTTGGATCCATATCCAGAGGCATCCATCCAGAAGGCAGTTGTGCATCAGGAGCCCCACATTAGAGGAAGCGAGGAAGACATCAATGCAGTGAAGGACCCGTCTGCGGGAAATCCTATGGAGCCAGAAGATGTCCCCTATCTTCGAATGGGTGAGGCTCCCACATCTTATTTCACTCATGGTCCTGCGGCGGCCTACCCGGACTAGGAGCCAGACGGGGCCTTGTTCGGTGTGCCATAGGGTGATGCACTTCCGCTGTGGCCAGATGTGACATCATCCTCGCAGCCGGACCTGTGCCAGCCTGGAGCTCTCGCGAGATCGTCCATCCATTATGATGTCGACAAGATGGCACCTACTACAGCTGCAGAACCTTCGCTGGGACTTGCTGCAGTGAGTGCTGGACAGTCTTCTACTGACACTCAACTACACTGGCCCTGATCCAGAGGAAGGGGTCACTGGATCCCTGATGCCCCCCCCCCCCAATAACATTCACTTGAGGCCGTGGTAAGTCTGTATCACATGGACTGGCCATGGACACTGTTGGGCCCTGTTCACCGGCCTTACCCACCCATGCTTTTTCCCATGCCACCCCTGTTAAGGGGACAGTACCATGACCCCCTCCATTACTTCTGCCCATGCTGTGGGTTTTGGCTCTGCCCCTGCTGACCCCATCTATGTTTTATCTCATTTTCTCAATGATGATCTGACCCCTGGTTTGTCCACTGATTTTGGTGGGAGGAATGGTTGGTCCAATGAGTCAGAGGGAGAAATACCTGCATCCAGTCGCATACCTGTGGCTAAGTCCCCTGGGTCATTCAGGTCTTTTAGAGAATACTCTTTATGTCAACAATCTGCTATGTCTGGAGTGTCCTCACAGATGGACACTAAGGGCCTCATGCAGTAAGCGTTGATAAGGGAAATATGGCCATTTTATAGCCAAAATTGGGTTTGAGATTCAGTAAGCGCCGATAAGTGCTTCATATCGCCAGGTTTCGGAGCCGATAATTTGGTTATGGCCAGTCGCCTGCCGATAAGCCTGTTTTCGACACTGATCGCCACTTTTTTAAATCGGCTGGATTCAACAAAAAAAAACAGCTTATCGGGGCTGATCGGCACTACGAAATTGAGATGTTATGGCCGATTTCTCCCGCCAACTAAAGTTGGCATTTTGGACGGGAGAACGATCGCTAAGGCTGCCGGAACGGCACTTAGAAAAAAAAAATCTTCTGTACATCAATGGAAGTCAATGGAGCGGGGACGTATAACAGTATAGTACTGTTTACGTTTCATTGCTCACAATACAAGGGGGATTTGCATTACAGTGTGGGGGCATTCCCTGCATTGTGTCACAGCTGATGTGTCTTATTTGCATAACATTCGACTTTTACATGTTTTCAGCATTTGCGGGTCACATTACTCATCATGTGATGATGTGGCAAGGGAAAATACTATACTACACTCTTAAAGGAGAACCTCACATCATATCACACATTTTACTCAACTCAGCGACAATTATTTACATGATGTCACACATGTCACACATACACCGTATATTCATGTTCCTTTACATTACACAATGCTTGTAATGTGTCACGCATCTTTAAACCTTCATGTACATCTAAATTCTCATGTTTACATCTACGTTTGGGTCCTCCCTATTTTCATGACGTCACTTATTGGACGCTCAATCACATTGCATGTTTACATTGTAACCGTTGCATTACAAGCACTTCAACCTAACTTATACACACATGTACAGTAATTCATCATTGGGACACCTTGTAAACTCATTCTATACCAACTATCCTCCTTACACAAATGCATGCATATGCACACGACTATTCATTGTTGGCAACATGTGACAATAACATGGCTAATTTCACATGTTACACAAAACTTTTCCCACGTCAATCTCAGCCTTTTTGTCTCATTACATGACTGACTCTTGCGTTCACAAGTGTTACATGCATTGCACATGCAACTATTTATTTGCAAGCAATCTTTGTACAAAGCTTCACGTCACATCATTGCCAAATATCATCATTCCCTGCAGAATACACACAACAAATACTTAGAACAACAAGTGCACACAGCTTGCCACAGAAGTACTTTATTATGTTAATGTAACACCTTGCATTTTACTATGTCACCTGACATCATCACATACCTATTTAAAGGACGCACATTACCTGCTCATTCACAGCTACTCATTTCAAAATGTTGCGAATGTTTAGGAGACGCAGGAACATTCTTTTCTATGACATGCTTGCTGATCAAGAGAATGATATAGGGCAAGGTAGGGACACACCGAGGGACAGTGACAGTGACGCGGATACGACAGGGACAGGGAGAGGGACAGGCCGAGGGACAGGTAGAGGGACAGGAGATCAGAGGAGAAGACAGAGGAGACAACTTGTGCCTCGTCCGCGTCTGTACAGGGAGAGAACCCTGTTAGATGGGATGAGTGAGGAGGAGATTGTAAGTCGCTATCGTTTGAGTTCAGCAGCAATCTTATCTCTTTATGAGGAGATAAGGGGGGATTTAGATTTTTTCACAGCCAGAGGTCGTGCAGTCCCTGGGCTTGTTAAAATGCTGTGCTCATTACATTATCTTGCTTCCGCGTCATACCAGACAACTGTGGGCATAGTGGGCGGGGTCTCGCAATCTACATTCTCGCGGGCCTTGACCCAGTTTCTCTATGCACTCAATAGACGCGCTAGGAATTATATTCATTTTCCTACAGAGGCAACAGAGTGGCTGGAAGTCAGGACTGGCTTTTATAATATAGCAGGGATACCATCTGTGCTGGGTGCAATCGATTGCACACATGTTGCTTTGATTGCACCTAGTCAGAGTGAGCATGTGTACCGCAATCGGAAGCACTACCATTCACTCAATGTACAGGTGGTATGTGATGCCACGATGAGGATAATGCATGTGGTACCCAAGTTCCCTGGTTCCAGTCACGATTCCTCTATCCTGAGGAACTCTTCAGTCTTCCATGCGTTCGAAGAGGGTCATTTTGAACCTGGTTGGCTGCTGGGTGAGTACACATTTACATGTTCTAACACAAAACACATTTTGATTTAGGAATGTTGGCATTGTACAATTTGATCACTAATGTCAGCTTATGTGTGCTCCATTCATTATAGGTGACTCAGGATACGGAATTAGGCCGTGGCTCTTGACTCCGGTGCTAAACCCTCAAACTGAAGCAGAGGAGAGGTACAATGCAGCCCATATATCTACAAGATCTGTTATAGAGAGGACATTTGGCCTACTCAAGACCAGGTTTAGGTGTCTGGACAGAACTGGTGGGGCTCTTCTATACAAGCCTCAAAAAGTGTCTGATATTATCCTTGCCTGTTGCATTTTGCACAATGTTGCACTCAGGCACAATGTACAGTCAGACCTAGCTGAGGCTTTGGTAGACGAGCATCCCACCCATGTAGCTGCTGAAAATGAACAAACAGCCAGTGGTGGCCAGACACGACAGAATCTCATCAATTCATTTTTTTCTTGTAAGTACAAACTCATATGTTCCTAGTACTACTTTTATAGTTTAATTATGTTATATTAACAATAATGTTTCTTTATATAACCTTCTGTTAGGACACAGATGAATATGGGTTGCACACCTTTCTTTTCGATGCTGTGTGCACAAAGGGATGTGGCACCGGTATGTTATTGTTGCACAGGTTATATAATCCCTCTTCAATTGTACTTTAGTTGTGTGTATGTGAATACAACTTGGGTAACAAAGCAATAATGTTTTAGCATTGTGTTATTCCTTATGCTAAGACAAAACACATATTATGCCCATAATCATTCATGCTTCTAGTATGCTTACATACAATGTTATTGGTGCAGTGTAACATGTACATCCAGATGATGTGTACACCAGGCTGATTTACATTTTGAATGTCATTAAATATACATGGTGTTGCACATTTAAAACCAAATACACACTTTGATGTGTTCTTTACGGTACTGAAGATGGCATGTCAATGTTTGCAATTTATATATTGTTCCTTTGCATTATAGGTATATTTGCAGTATGACTGATCATGGTATGTATATTTGCTGACATCTCTCATAAGATGTGGCTACCTCAATCTTCCTATAATTATTGGAACTAAAAACCCAACATATTGGTTTAAACACAAATGTTACATATATGTACTTTCTGTATCATGTATATGCATTTAGCTACTCTTGAGGTTTCATGTGCATTGTATTACAAAATGATTACTCACATTTCATCACATTTTATGTATGTTTCCTTATAATTTCCATTAATGTAATATAGAGGTGTTTGGAGAAAAGGGGATAACTGTACTTATTTGTTTACTTACGGGAGCACATTCATCACTAGCATAGACACACTTTTTAAGACAACTGTTTGTGTGTGTATCAATTGGTGTAGGATCCATGTATAACACCGACAAATGATAACACCAGCTTTATTATGGTAGCTTATATCATCATATTGACTATACTATGTATTTCTAAACGATTAATAAACACAGTAAACTATAGTTAGTTAGGTTAATGAAATATACACAGAAGCGTACTTCATAACATGATGGTGATGTCATATTCAGAACATCATGCATTGGAGGGGACCATAACATCTGGCCAGTAACATTATTTGCTACAGTCCCAAACCATTTTATCTACATACCCATGTAACAAGAGATTTTAAAAATAAATGGCTACTTGGTTGTAAGTGTCCATTACATTGGGAGAAGGAGTGGCTCACTGAGTAAAGACACACACTGGCACTGATAGTTTGAAGCAGGGGAGTCTGGTTCAATTCCCGGTGTGGGCTCCTTGTGACCTTGGCCAAGTCACTTTATCTCCCTGTGCCTCATGCGGCAAAAAAACATTTGTACGTTCCACGGGCCAGGGACCTCAGGCTGAAACATGTGTCTGTAAATCGCTGCGTACAACTAGCAGCCCTATACATGAACATGCTCATATTATTATTATTATTGTTACATAGTTTCGACAGTCATACGTTCCATTACATATTAGAATACACAAATGTGTTAGCAGAGTGGGAATGGTTGTTATATATAAAACACACCATGTCATAAAATGTTAGTAGTCATTAAAGAACACTCAATAAAAATTCATGAGGCACTCTTTTGCAACATCATTATGTTAATTAAGTGCTTATGCAATATAGGCATAAGGGTATCACATTTTTAATTGTTTGTTAATAAGCGCTGCAAGCAATATAAAATTAGTTCCATATGTAGTATAGTAGTCGGTGGCTCCTCCTCACAATCATCTCATATAAAGGTAGACTCTTCTGAAATCATACATTGATCCGATTGTATCTTCCCCGACATCTCTGAAATACAGCAAACACATGATGGTCAAAGATGGCACCTTACTAGATATGCATCCGTGACAACGCGTTACGCAGCTCTATATGATTGTGTAGATACACACGTCAGTCACTTATATGTTAGAAGTAAAACTGTTCATCAGTATGTAATGTTTCTTTAAATTTGTAGCAGGCATAACTATGTATAAGAAGTGAACGTTGCCTGTATACTGAAAGATGTGCGCGCACATCTTTGTGTGCGCACGCACTTCACGCTTGGCTCCACTAACTGTTAGCGCATGCGCAAAACAAAGCGTACGTTGTGCGTTCAATACATGTTGAAAATACCAGTAAACATAACATCTTTATTTCAAATACAATGAAGACGAAACTACATTCGTTCTAAACGATTACATCTGTATTCTTTTTAAACAGACGTGTTTGAACAGAAAGCACGGCCGATAACACAATGCGCAAATGCAATACGTGTGACGTCATGTTAAGCCAGCGTGAAACGCACGCTAACACTCCTCCCACTCAATTAACATTCGGCTAACGCCCAGGGTACGCCTACAAACACTGAGCCGCACGCATCACACACTGCAGTTACCGTTACTATAACAAAACATGACAGCCAATAGGCTTTGAGGCGCGCACGTCGCTTGGGGCCGGGACTTACATCAGTAATCCTTTTTAAGGACGCCTTGGCCCATGACAAGGGTCCCACGTCATACGTGGTGGACCCGGTTTTCAATGTTGTAGATGTTGCATGATAACAAAACAGGTATGTGTTAGAGTAATGGAAAAATGTTGCTAATATGTTTAAAGGGATAGGAAAGTACGTATATTTATTCCGTCAGCAATGTGTACTACTCTTTCAGGTTCTACTATATTGTATTAGGAAACAATTTGTTTGTGATCGCTACATGTTATGCAGTCTGCAATGTTACGCTGTATCCACGCATTGAAAGTGAAAATGGTGGTTACAAAAAAAAAAAAAATTTAAACGCAGAGTCAACGCATAACGATTGTTATATTTACCATTCTTCTAGAATTAACTCTTCGCCTGGCTGCAACTGGTCGCTCCAGAAATGCAAGGCATTTTCATCCACGCTTGACCCAACCGCTGAATCCAGTATGACACATATCTCCTCCAGGATGCGCTCATAGGAATCGCCACTGCTTTCTTCAAATAATTGGTCGGGAGGTAGGTTCATTTCTTCGGGTTCCCATTCCAATGCATTTTCAGCTGAAAGGCTTGGTACATAATCATAGTACTTTTGTTCTTGTACAATGTGGGTTTCAGGAATGGAGGCTGCACGTTGCATATTGCAGCACGTATCGATTCAAACGGATCAGTAGTAGCGGATACATTGCTATTGCCATTAGGAATAAATATGCCTTTCACGACAATATAAGTGCCGTCTTTCAGGAGAAATTGTTTTTCCGGGGCAATCTTCCAGAAACCATAGGTGTGTTGTAGCTTATCTTGGTCACGTTCAAAAAAGTCATTACTTGATAAAGTGAATCTTATTGAGGAATTAAAATTCCGTGCATGCTTACGGTCTTGGTAATAAGGATATTTTGCTCGAATGAAATCATCGATTTGGCGTGTGCTTGCTTTCTGTCCGCGACTGTTCAAGATGGCTTCACAGATCATGTACTTATACCCTAAAAGGGGATTAATATTGTTAACGAATTCATCAGCCATGTCTGAGTAGCACAAAAGCTGTGTGCAGGTCTGTGTTATTTGCTCATCAAAATGAATGTGCTGAATGGCTAACAAACTCCTGTTTTTCCTTGTCAAGGTCAACAAAACTAACTACTTTGACTCCTTATTTCAAACGCCAATTGGATTTGTTTGTCTAATTGGGTTAACAGTTGTGGTTCGTGATATGGGACTATGGGAGAAACATTTCTCCTTCTTTTATCTCGTTTGTGAAAAACATCCCTAGACTTTGAATGCGTTCACATAGTGTTTTTTTGAAAACTAACAAAGACCACTGTGTGAAAATATTTCTTAGCCAGGCATATCAGTAAAAACACACACCTGCAAAAAGAAATGTTTTTTCCCCGCTTACATTTCTGTGTGTATGTGAAAGTCTGGTTAACTCCCTGTCTGCATGAGTTTAAATACGTGTGTATTTATATATATATATATAAATATATCTCTCTTATAAAAATATATATATATTTATATATTATATTTTATTTTTTTTAATATTGCAGGAGTACACACAACATTGATGGCATTAAGTATACCTTGTATGAAACCTATTTAAATGGTGAGAAACATGATTGAATTAAGTAATAAACATTTGTTTAAGCACAATACTGTTAGAGTCTCATACTTAGGATATTTCTCAAACATTAGGCCTGTATTATTAAAATAGTGTTTTCACAAGGAAGCATGAAGTGTATTAGTTTGTAAAATACATGTATACCAGTTTATATAGTACTATATATATATATATATATATATACACACACACACACACACACACACACACACACACACACACACACACACACACACACACACACACACACACTCAGTGTGTGTGTGTGTGTGTGTATATATATTATTATACATTCTGAGATGTTATTGAAACGTACACACAAATGATTAAAGGACAAAATTACAATGGCCAAGCAAGGCAAAGGTAAGTAATAATTTACACATAATCCTGCTGTACACGTACAAGAAAGATGTTTGCACTTACTTAGGTGTTTTTATAATTGCATGTGACTAATATGCATATGCAATTCTTACATCAATTAACACACCCAAATGCAATGTTTTGCTGCAAAGTCAATGGCAGCTTCTCTAAACTTAGCAACTGGCTCCTGGTGGACCATTACTGAACAGACGATTAAAACATAAATATTTATAACACAATTAATTATGAGTGTTAACATTTCCAAAACTTCACGTGTACAAGAACATAGTTGAAAGTTTGGAAACAACACAGTCTTCAGCATACATACAATAGTAATTAGATAATCTGAAGTCAACAAAACAAGGCCAAAGACATATTTTCTGAATTATAACATTTATTTTTTTTGTTCCTTTTGCGAACGAGTAACAGGCCTGCTTGTTGTCTCTTGAATTTTCCTTTTTCTTTTGCCACCAACTTTAGGCACAACAGAGCCACTTTGAGTGGCCTCTGGCACTTCACGGGCAGGGCTTGTGGCCAGTGACTCACCTACAGGGCTTTTGGGCAGCGATTCACCTACAGGGCTTTTGGGCAGTGACTCACCTACAGGGCTTGTGGGTACTGACTGTTCACGGACAGGGCTTGTGGCAAGTGACTCACCGACAGAGCTTGTGCCCACTGACACATGTGAGCAAGTTGGTAGACACTGCACAAGTGATGGTCGGTCTGTTTCATGTGAGTCTTTTTTTGTTTTTGACCAAAAACTGGTCAGTAGTAACTGCTTGTGTTTTGTTTTTGTGGCCTCCTTTGTAGGTGTCAGCTGCTGATGTAGTACAGATGGCAGCGGTAGGATGTCGTCAGGAACATGCACACCAATGTGTGCTACTTGACCGGTAACATTGGGACCTGGTGACTGAAGATCAGATGAATGTGGTGAGAAGTTGCCAGCATATAATGATCCAGCCTGTGAGGTGTTGAATTGGGGTACATTAGTCATTCTCAAGTAATTAGCTTGGGTTTGCTGAACAACTAATGCTTCGAATGAGGTGTTGATTTTTTGCAACTGTTTAGGCACTTCAATGAAGACTCTGTGGAGATGTGCCAATTGTGATACTGTTTCTTCCTGCAGTCCAATCATCCTTTCCAGCACTGTCTTCATGTCTGAATGGCGACGATTTTCGGCGTCCACTATTTTTCCCTCTGAAGCTACAATTGCATCGTATGTGGAAGTTGATGGACGATTTGGCGGTACAACAGTTTCTATTGGCACCTCTTCATGGTCACATGATTGTATTTCAGTCTCTTCTGCGGCGTCATCCTCATCATACTCATCATCCTCATCACCATGATGTTCTAAAAAGAAATGTACACATTATTAAATGGCATGTTAATGTATGCTGTGTTACTATGTAATTGTACTGTGTCCTAAGTAACACCTAACATGTTAGCATACGTTTTATAACCTCACATTAAAAACTACCTTGACTTACGAATAATGTTTGGACTCAGTATGAAATATGAATGAATGAAATGTTGCTCTAAACTCAGAAGTCCTACATGATAGTTCACATCACTAACACAATACATGTTGCCTTACACTTAATTTGCACTGACACTAAGTAATCCTATTTAAAGAAGATGTGCAAAACAAATAATGAACATGACAACATAACATATAGAAGAGCACATATTATATGGCCAGCAAATGATACACTCACCTTCTAGTTGTGTTGAGCTGGCTGACCCAGGTGAAGACACTTGTTCCATCTCAGGTGACACATGTCCTCCAGGGGCAACTATATATAACAATAACATAAGTTTTACATTTACATGTGTAAATATTGAACAAACACTTATTGTATGTTCTGTATTTATGATTAACTAACAACATCAGTTCCTTAACCGAAAATGTGTGTGAAAGTGAACATAAATAGTTGTAATAACACTGTACATGCCTGTGTACTTAGAAGTTTTGAGTTCCCTAACATACAACATACTATGTTTCTGCAGTAATGCGTGAGGATAAATAGATTAAATTAGTACATAAAAATCATATGTTGTGTAGTGATATCAGTATCATAATGTACATAACTATCATGAGATGACCATTCACAATGGTTATCATGAAGGTGGTCATATTGCAAAAAGTGTTGTTTTTGGTAGAGGATATGTGTGGTACATTAATCGAAGATGTGGCACACCTGAATGTGGCTGTGACTCAACAAGACAACACATGCAGTGTGTGATAATGTGTCTTTGATAGTAGTTCAACTATAGATATGAGTGAACTAATGTGTGACGTACGCTTTGATAAGTAATGAGTTGTTGGGGCATTTAGTAGCTAGAGTTAAGCTTTCAAATGAGTGTGATTAACTTCAGTTGTGCTATTCAGGTTGTAAGAAAGGTATTCCCTTCCCCAAAAAGCCTAATCAGCCACACCTTTCAATTACTTGAAACAGGTGAAAATGGTGTGAACTAAGTTGACCGTGAAATGAGGCTGTAATTAGTGTGTGTGCTGAACCCCACCCCCTCTGTTGAAGTGTATGCTGTGATGAGATATTAATTGCAGCTGCTTTAACACAATGGTAGATGAGCTAAGTAGTCATCTGCAGTGTTTAAGTTATGAAAACAATGACATAACATATGATACGTGTGCCTCATTATGCTGTCTGTATATGACATAAAGCAAAAATGGACCTTTTCATAAGCAACTATAGATGTGTTAGTGCCAGTGATGTTTGTAGGCCGTTACATGCAATTTCTTTGATGCATGCTTAAAATAGGCAGTAATGTCATGTTTGTCGGAGTAAAATCAATAAAATACACAATAATATGATACATATTTCTGTTCTGTACCTGTAGCTACTAATAATTTCTCATGAACATGTGTTACACATGTGTACTACCCTGTTGTTCCCCATCTTCGCCCACCATCAATTGCTTCCACTGCAGCTATGCATTTTGGGAATTCACATGTAAATGAGCACGCAATGGCACGTGCTATATTAGTTACTGCTTTTAGTAGGACTACTACATATATGTCTATTTTGAGATATATATATACAGAATCAGACATATACATATATAGATGCAGGTATGCTTATATTGTGAAGACAGTATAAAAAGCAGTGTAAATATGCAAAATAACTGTAAGCAACGACACGCCTAGTACAGTAATATTTATCACCTGCTGGAAATTGTGACGGATAAATTCCAATGTCACGGTCACCAGCCAAGCCTTCCACGACGACGGTAAGTAATTTTGGCCGAAGCAGCTCCTCCAATGGAGTCAATATGAGACGTTGTGGTGTGGGCCCACCTCCAGTGCCAGTAGCATGCACGCGTTGGTCTTGTATTTTCTTTTTCAATTTGGACCTAATATCATCAAATCTTTTCCGACAATGATACTTGTCCCTGACACTATTCCCACAGGCATTGACACCAATGACTATTGTGTCCCACATTTCTTTTTTGCTTGCTGCACTTTTCCGCCCTTGAAAAACATATAAAAGATATGAGGTAAATTAATAATAATATAAGCACCAGTTTCCTACACTGCTAGCTGTTCCAAGAGATAGCAAACATGCTGTTTTATGTGTAATATGTGAAGCACATGAGCATTCACTACTAAACCTATACATGTAAGCAAGGTTGCATTCATATTGTATGCAGTTCTGGCAAATTGACCGCCTGTGTTTATTTGTCCTTGTAAGGCATGATAAAAAGCTGTGTTTCCACACTAATGAACATAGAAAGATATTGTGTACCCATATTTGCATATGAACAAAACTCAGATGACCTAGGATCACATGTATTTGAATAATAAATGTAAAGGTACACTTACCTACTAAATGTCCATAGAGACTGTCATAGTGCTCCAGAATGCCAGTGACAAGAGCCCTATTTTCCTGGTCATTGAAGCGAGGATTACGTGGCTTCTCCACACGTTTCTTCCGAGCAGGTTTAGGGTCAGAGCTTGGCTGGTGCTGACTGGACTCTCCTTCTTCCAATGGAAGAGCCTCCAAAAGCTGGCCACCAGCAAGCACGCCACCACCAGACACCCCATCAGCAACTGCGCCACCAGCAGCACTCCCAGCACCAGCACTCCCACTCCTAGCACCAGCACTCACACTCCTAGCACCAGCACTCACACTCCTAGCACCAGCACTCACACTCCTAGCACCAGCCTCACACTCCTAGCACCAGCACTCCCAGCACCAGCACTCCCACTCACAGCAACAGCACTCCCACTCCCAACAACAGCACTCCCACTCCCAACAACAGCACTCCCACTCCCAGCAACACCACTCGCAGCACCAGCACTCCCACTCCCAGCACCAGCACTCCCACTCCCAGCAACACCACTCGGTGCACCAGCAACATCACTCCCCTGAACAGAACGTTCACTCCGACGCGTACTCGCACAAGTAGCACTCCCACTCCCACCAGCATCACTCTTCCCACGCTTTGCGGGCATACTTCCAGCACTCACAAAAAACAGACAAGAAATGTACAGGCAATCACACGACCCACTTCCACATATAAAACAAGACAAAGATGTAAACAAAACAACAAAGGACAAAGCTCTCCCAATACACAACAAGTCTCTCAGTCAATATGCAAATCTTCAATCGTCCAGCTCTGTGCGTCTCTCTCTCTCTCACTCCCAACAACACAGAGAATGATTAGCAGTACACGTTGCCTTTAAATATGGCGCGCAATCAAAAACATGCTTGTTTCGCCTGATTCAGCAAGATTTGTGATTGTGCAACCTAACAGCACCCCGCCACGCACGCCGATACACCTGTGTGTGATCGGCTCATCATCGTGAGAGTGGGCGGATTTGTTTTTGGCTTGATTTTGAATGTATTCGGCACTTACTGCATACGGAGAGGGAAAAACGCCAATAACATGACTAATCGATAAGCTTGCCGATTTCACATAATCGTCGCTTACTGCATGAGGCCCTAAGTCCAGTAGCCCCAACCCAGAACATCTGTCCAGGGAACCCCTTAAGTGGTGGGACCCTATGTTTCAGGGCTACGCCGCCAGTATGAACAGGACAGGTTCCTTCTGGTGGATGGTCCTATGGTGGATCATTGGTGGGAGGAGGGTAAATATTCCACAGAGGACACAGCTGAGGCCCTCCGTAAGAGGATACACGACATCAAACTAGGGGTAGTAACACCTAAAGTACCAGCTATATTATATCAAGAAGTAGACCCTAAGGAACCTAATTTTTTTGTTTTACCTGGTCAGACGAGCACCAACAAATTGCTGAAGTTAAGCATATAGTGCCATCCTTCACAGATACAGACAATCTCATGGGTATGGGTTCCCCTATGTACCAGAACCCATCATGATGAGATTGATGCCAATAGGGATGAATGACAAAAGCCGGCAATACTGGACATCTGTGGTCTAAAACTACGGTGCAAATGTTTATAGATGAGTCCTGATTTTGTAGCATCATGCGGGAATGGATAGTGGGACTATAAATAGAGATCCTAATCCTCTTCATGTTAGAAGATTTTTCAGTTATTATCATTGCTGTAATCAGTGGATGATATGGGTTAGTAATGTTTGTATGCTGTACATTGGTTTATCATGATATTTGATGTAACTTTGTGTTGTATTGCAGGCTCCAGGTTAATGGATGGTGCACTAAATTGGTTCCCAGTGAGGACATGGGATATTTCACCTAGGGGAGAGTGTAGCCATGGCTGGTCAAGGTTATACTTTCTGCCCCCCTGTCACATAAGTCCTAGTAGCTACAGGCAGTGGCAGGCTATCCTGTGGGGTTTACTAACTCCTCCCTCCCTAATGCTGCCTCTCTGAGTTTCAGGGGTGGAGGTGAACTGGGTCTATGTACAGCCAATCATGTTGCAGACCTTGTGCCCTCCCACTCTGTGCCTTATGGAGGAAGTGTTCTAAATTATAGTAAGTCCAGGTCTCCCCCTCTTGGGGTAGAGACATGCAGTTCTAATCTCTTTTTCCATCCAAAGGTCTGGGAACTATCATAAAACCCTATGCATTCGCTGTAATAACACTTGCAGTGGATGCTACAATAAAGGATCCTGTTTTTTATACCCCTACCTGAGCTTACAGTCTATTGGGTAAGGGTATGCAAGAGAAGACTGTCATGGTGGGGACTGTCTCCAGTAATCCTAGAGCCTGCTATGACTGGAGGCATTGCACCAGAACCAGAATGTCAGCCTGAGGATCAGAAAAAGCCTCTCCAGTTTCCTCTTACCATTGCAGACGCTCATCTTTCCTGAACCCTCACAGGTAACAAGCACTATGACACCTGTAGCTTTGCAAGATCTCCCAGAGGGGGGTTGGGGTAGGGCGGAAGCAGTGCTATATAGTCTAAAGGAGTTTCCATGCAGTAGTGCCGAAAAAACGATATTGTGCGTAATACAGTATTAGATTATTTGGATTCCACGTGTTATTAACCAAACTATTTTATTAAAATACTGTACTGTAAATTAATTATTTTTGTTTTAAGTGAATTAATCATAGAATTTGATAGCAGATAAAAACCATTAGGCCCACCTAGTCTCTTCAGTTTCCTATCTGCTGTTAAAACCTTGCACCCTATTTGGTCCTTGGCTTTCTTTCATATTTAGGCTAGCCTTACAGTCTCTCTGTTTGAATTCCAAGTCTGTATTTGTCCCTATTTTGGTGAAGAAGTACAGTATGTCCTCGTATTTCCCTGGAGCCTAACTCTCTCCAGCTTCAGAGAATGACCTCTTTTTCTAGCACTCCTCTTTCTTTGGAATATGCTTCTCTCTTGTACTTTGCTGAATCCCCCAATATATTTGAAAGTTTTTATCATATCCCACCTCTCATTTCTATCTTCAAAGCTGTACATATTAAGGTCCTGTAGCCTTTTCTGAATATACAAGCTGTAGAATACTGTATGCACCATATTAGTAGCCCTTTCTTGCACACTCTACAGTTTATTTCCATCCTTAAGGAAATACAGAATGGACTCCAGAATAGAGGTCTCACAAATGATCAATAAAGTGGCATCACCGCCCCTCTCTTTCTGCTGCTAATACACTGGCGACACACTTTATTCGAGCTCGGCTAGACCCACGAATTCGGGTATACCCGGGTGTATTGAGGTTTGTGACTGTTTTCTGCCCGAGTGCATTGGGTTATTTTCCAGGCAGGGATTGAAGCATTTTATTCCCGCTGGCTGCAATACTGCACAGTATATATATTTATATATATATATCTACTGCATTACAATTCATGAATTTATGCCATCTGGTAGACACGCGAAGCATTGCAGCCTATTAAATCCTAATCATTATCATTTAACAGATCAGCCGCCCGTCAGCCAGGCATGAACCCAGGCTGGGTAGGCAGATGCAACAGGGCTTGTCAGAGGTGAGGAGCGGCGCATTCCAGGTATCTGCCAGGTACATACTGGGTATTTGTGTCGGTGCAGTACCTCTCCCCTATACAACCTAACATTCAGCTGGCTTTCTGTATTGCTTTATTACATTTTTCAGCTACTTTTAAGTCTGCTGAAATAATGACTCCAATGTACTTTTCTTCTATTGTAGTTGACATTATTGTGCCCTTAATCCGTATTCTGCCTTTGGATTTTTGTGATCTAAGTGCATTATATTGCACTTTTGTGGCATTAAATTGAAGATGCCACACTCTAGATCATTCCTTCAATCTATCTACATTACAAGTCCTTTTGTTTACCATCCCCCCTAAAATGTCAACACTGCTGCATATCTTTGTGATCTGCAAAAGGGGATCCTTCCCCCCCACCGCAAAGCATTTGAAATATGATTAAAAAAGAAATTGAAAAGCACCAGTCCTAGTACAGATCCATGAGGTACAGTTTTCCACTGATTCCATCCCCCACTTTTGACTATACTCCTTTTACCACAAATCTCTCTCATCTATCCTTTATAACGGTGCAGGACTGAGGTAGGGGTATATGATCACCAACCAGAGCAAGGGGACAGATTCCATTTTAGAGTAATCGTGATCCAGGCAGAGGTAAAGGCAGGCAGAAAAGGTGCAAAGTCAGGATACCGGCTGGGGTCAAGGCAGGTGATACAGGAGTGGTGGTCGGGGTCACAGGCTGAGGTCGGTAACAGGGAATCCAAAAGAACAAGCAAGCCTCAGGAACTGGATAGCCTAAGGAACTGGTAAGCCTCATTAACTGATATAGAGAAAGGACTGGGGCACTGCCTGGATCAACAGAATTGGATAGTGATCCCTACAAATAGAGGATCTAATTCTATATAGAGTAGCAAAATAAATAAAGCAAAAATTTACTTGCCCGAATTCTTGCTGCTACTACACCGTAAAAGAGAGATTTCCCAGAATTCTCGTATGGAAATGGTGTACACGGTACGGTGAGCACAAAGACAAGAGCAGAAATGTAAAATCAATGATTGTCTAAATAGACTCAGTGGAGGGTAAGGGAAGGTGGGGACAGGAAAAGGGGAGGGACAAGGGGGTGGTGAGTGGGTATAAATAATATAATATTAACAACACTCACACGGCCATGTGTGAGCGACAGCCTATAAACAGATGTATCTTCTCTGCAACGTTTTCTTTTCCTTTCTTCATCAACCGAGACCGTTATATTCTCAGGGAATAGATAAAGGACCAAAATTGGTGCACATAGGATGTTGGGGATAGATAACCAAATATACAGATAAAGGTCACTAAGTCTACACTCACATGGCCATATGTGAGTGGGAGGCACTCAGAGGATTCCCATCGATGTTCACTGCGGTTTTCGGTGGGTCATCCAGTGTCGCGTGTGTAGATTTAATCCCAAAAAGTAAAGAGAACATCAGAATTGGTGCACGGAGGGGCATAGGGTGTAAAATTGAATATCAAAATCATATGTCTACACTCACATGGCCATATGTGAGTGGAGGGCACACAGAAGATCCCCAGCCACGTTTGTTGTGGTTTTCACTGGGTCATCCGGTGTCACTCATACAACAGCATACAGATGTGGATATCAAGGTAAAAGCAATTATGTTTATTCACACAATATCAACAACAATAATGATAAGGTGTCAAAAATAGAGGCACATACATAATAACAGTGGAATGGAGAGTGAGCAAAAAGACTCATGGCAGCTTCCCTCAGCACTCTGTCTGGAGAGGATCCTTCCTTCCGCGTCCGGTTGGTGAGGTCACGAACAGCTGCTTCGTTCAGCTACGGTGGCCGACTCCACTCAAAAGACCTCCGTAGAACTACGCGTTTTGTCGTTAGAGAGAACCTGAGTAAAGCCGCTTTTATTATTTCAGCACTGGACTTAGAAACATTTTTACTCTCGCCACTTTATACCTGGTGGGAGGGACTCCGAACCCCTACACTGTGTTATTGGGTTTGGGCATATACCGGGGGAATCTGGAATGTGATTTCCCCCTGTCCGGTCTTACTGTTCTGGTCTGTGCTGAAGTAGGGAGATATGGCGGTGAGCCGCTAACTGCTTCCTAGGGAGGATTTTGTCCGGTGGTCTGTGTCTTTATGTCTCCAGGAATCTGGTAGGATTCCTGGATACATATTTATGGGTAAGCAGGAAGTCTGGACCCTTCTACCCAAACACACCCTGATAATATTTTACCGTAAAATCATCCCTGAAACTCGTGCCCTGCGAATCTCAGCTGGTTGCAACTCCTGGAACAGTAAAACACACACATACTGTACATCTTTATTAAAATACAGTTCATATGCCATAACTGGGTTGCAGAGATGACACTTCAAACTCCCCAATATGGCTCAGGGGCACCCAGCCGGGCATATTACCTTTATTATTGTCCTGGGTACCCCGTCACTGTCACAGTCACACTGGAGGTTGCCGTATAATATGATTTGGTCAGGGTAGTGTAAGGAATCCACACCTCAGTTTACTGCTTGCCTTGCAGACAAGTGCAGTCCTGGAACACTCCCCCTGGTATCTACAGCAGCTGTGCAAGCTTTGACTGCAGTCCTAGCCTGGGCTAAGTCATTAGAGCAATGCTGTCACACGCCCCTTCTGCTACTGGTTCACTGACCTTCAAATATTGCATTCCCCACAATGCTTCTCTGCCGAGCATAATCCTTCTTGGATGTTAC
Source organism: Ascaphus truei (assembly GCF_040206685.1). Taxonomy (NCBI): domain Eukaryota; kingdom Metazoa; phylum Chordata; class Amphibia; order Anura; family Ascaphidae; genus Ascaphus; species Ascaphus truei. The sequence continues at coordinate 27,622,830 of NC_134484.1, read as the reverse complement.
CTGTGTTTTGCCACAAGCCCTGGCTTGTTCTCTCGTTACTGATCTCTCTGTTATTGTTCTAGTTAATTGTACTCATTCATGTTTCCTCCAGGCCTGCTGCTGCTACGCTGAGTTCCTGAGTTCCTGGTTCTTAGTGGCCTGCTTGTACTTTTGCGCTGAAGCACAGGGTTACCAGTGCTGCCTGCCGGTGTGCCCACTCCGGTCAGTCTTCCCTCTCCTAGACCGGCGCCATGGGCCGTGGACGCCACTCGCGCAAACCTCGTTCCCGACCTGCAGCAATTGCGCTGAAGCAAAAGGACCAGCTTGATTTCCTGTTGCCAACTCCCTGCTTGGACTACGACTACCCGGATTTCTCCTACCCTGACTTTGGCTCGTCCAATGACTATGCTGTTCTCTCCAGTCCTGAACCCGGCCTGTTTGGCATAACTCAGCCTCAGCCACGCAGTCCAGCCCCGGTTTGTGGCGAGCACAACCGTGACAGGTACCAATATTTGTACACAGATTTAAAAATTGTTAAATAATAGACAGCAGTGGGTGGTCAATAATATTACTGTAGAGTGTTGGTTCGGTACTGCGACCTTGGTTGTTAATAATGACATAAAAATGGACATAGAGAGCAAAATCTCCCAATTTCCTGATGGTACTACATTGTATAAAATTGTAAAATCAAAGCAGCAAGTAATTTGTGTGTAGAAGTACTTGTATTAATTGGAAGAATTGGCAGAAAAATGTTGGATGAAGTTTATTATACAAAAGAAACATGTATTGTTAAGCATGTGGTTAACAACAATAAGCATGCTACTTACTTAGTAGGACTACTCTATATTGGTTTAGTTACAGATGTAGAAGGATTTAGAAGTGATCGTATATAGCAGGATTAGCAATAGTGGCCATAATGTTGACCAGCATCTGCATAGGCGAACATGATTCAGGATACGAGATATAATTATATTGGGAGTAAAGCATAACTTTGCCTTTATAAGGATCGTAAAACTGCCCATTCAGTAGTTTTGGGCATCTCATCATAAAAAAGACATTATGGAAATAAAATAAATGCAGAGAAGAGGCACTAAAATATTTATGTGCAAGAAAGGTCTGGTTATGAGAAAATAACCAATCTTCAAAAGATTGAACTAAATGACCCATACTTATGAAAAGAAAAAAAATCACATAAATTATCTAAATAATTTGTCATATTGGTTGTGCAGTGGGGCTTCCTTTTTGCCTATGAAGACAATATAAATTGGGATTATTTTGTTAGGAAAGAAGTACCAGTGAGAATATATAAAGACTATTTTCAAATATATCTCAGGTGAATGCCATCTGCAGGGGAGATTTTCATCCTGTACACTGTATAATTGATGCAGAGGGGTAATTGAATATACATGACTTGATTCAGGTGGTTTCTCCGATTGTTGTAAAATAAACAGCTTCAAAGTATATTGAATCAGCCCCTAAATCATATACTGAGGAGATGGGATTTCACCAGTAGGAAAGAGTCCTTCAGGAAAGGGTTGTGAAAATGCGGATCTTACTACCCTTGGTGACTGTCATGGCAGATACAGATTAAACATCTTTTTCGAAAGGCCTAGTGGGCCTGGTGGGTACTAGTGTCATTGCTTACTCAGAGGCATTGAGGCTTGTTTATCATCAGGTCCTTTCCCTTACTGATACTCTGTAATAGAGATAAAAAGGAACAAACAGTGCACAACTCATAGTGTAGTATATTCAATTATATTGAAGTAAAGTGAAGGAAGAATATTGCATGTACATCAAACTGATATATTCTGGAAATACATGAATTTTGGCACGTTAACAACAGCATTCAGCATGGCCCCTCGTCCAATAGGCACCAGCCGGTCACCGATGGAATCCAACTGAGACAAATCTCCCTCCAGCAGCTGCACGGCACAGTAAACTGCTGAATTCCGATATCAGGGGGTCACAATGTCCCGTTCCTCACTTGTGGGACTCCACACTAGTTCGGAGATGAATAGAGGAGCAAGCCCCGCATAACGCCGCTCGTGTACCGGAAAGATGAGTCCCGGCTAGAATCACACGAGGTCGCCCGTCTGACATCACTAGACCCGCGTCATAATCATGTGATAGTCAAATAATAATACGGGCAAACGAGTGCTGCAGGGGTTGGTAAAAGGCTCAAATGAAGTCCGTAAAATTTGTGTGCTCAAAACACATCCTACACATTTCGTATTGGATCAATATTTCATCAGGGATAATCAAATATATTACGAGCAAATATTTTAATTCCTTATGGTGACCAGCGTTTGGTTAGAAATGGGGTGGTTCCACCAATCACAATAGTCCACACAGGTGTAACAATATATCAAAATCAACATACATTTTAAACAACAATGTTAAAATACAATGTAATAATATTATAATAATAAAAAAGCTAAATAAAAATATATATAAATGAAAATAGTAAAATCAGAGATAATCAACAAACTGAAATGAAATAAGAACAAAATTAGTGTGAGTATAATTCACAAAATGATTGGACAAAAGTTGAAACTCAGGATATGGCAAAATCATGAAGGTAAAAAAATATATACATATAAACCCAAAGTTAAAAGTGTAAATCCCCTAACTAGAGGCAGAATAACAATAGAGCACATGTAATTCCATCAAATTGATGGAATATTAAGACAAAATATATTTGTATAATATTCCACTAGGGCATGATACTAGTAACATAAACATTTAAAAATATATAAATAATACCGCAAATATGATATAAATATATGTTAAAAAAAATTACTATATATAAAAGGATGAAACCTACTGTAACAAAGAATTCAAAACCTTTATTAATAAAGAGACCAAACATCTAGTTCATCATTAAGACCTTCAGGTGCTAATGTATGCATATTAAAGATCCAAAAGCTCTTTTGTTTAGATAGGCTTTTAACCTATCACCTCCTCTCCAATAAGGTGCTACAATTTGGATAACCTTTAAACTAATTTTTAATGCATCACAGCTATAATGAATTTTGAAATGACGTGACACGCGATGATTTCATAACCTATTCTGATATTCCTAGGGTGTTCCAAAATGCTTACTTTAAGCTGGCGCTTAGTCCATCCTATATATTGTTTACCACATGGACATTCTAAAATATATATTACAAAAGTGGTGCTACATGAAATACAGTCTAAATCAAACTGCTCCTTGGTTACAAATGAACTGAAGCTTTATCTCTCTTTTCTTAATAGTGTACAAGCCTTACACTTCCCACAACAAAAGTTACCAGCTGGTTTCTGCATCAACCAGTTTGTCTTTTGTAAAGGTTTAATACCAATATCCCTGGGGGCCAAGCAGTTCTTTAAGTTATTTGCTTTTCTGACGATAAATCTTGTTTTATATTCTAAATGTGGACCAAGTATTGGGTCATTTGACAGCATCTTCCAATTTTTATTAATGATATTTTTTATATCATAACTTACTGCATTATAATTTGTAACAAATGGTACAGATATTGATTGATTCTCTGAGTTATTAGACATCGATATTCTTTAGAATCTTTTTCTTACCATTAAAAATAGAGTTCCAATCCATATTGGTGACTTTTGTTAATGCTTCCAGAATTGTAAATCAAGGAAAGTTATAGTATTCTTATCACTTAAAGCTGTAAAAGTTCAATTGAAATCATTATGATTTAGATAGATAGTAAACTCATTTATGGAGTCTTTATCTCCCTCTCAAACACAAATAATATCGTCTATAAACCTGTGCCAAATTATAATGTTATTAGCAAATGGGTTGCTATTCCAAATTACGCTTTGCTCCCTAGCTCCCATAAAGAGATTAACATAGCTGGGAAAAAAGTACGTACCCGTTGCTGTGCCACAGACTTGAATAAAAAACTGTGTTTAAAAATAGAAAATAATTGTGTGAGAGTATAAATCTAATGGACTCCAAAATAAAATATCTATTTAATTGTAACGCGTAGCTCACCACAAATGAGGTGCGACCAAAGGGCTGAGTAAGGGAATTGTATAGAATGCCAACCACAACTGCGAGGGCACGTCTAGAGTGTAGGATAGTCATGTAAGCCGGTTCAGGGTAACAGAAGACAGCGTAAGTGAGGTACTTGCCAGGTCTTGTAGTATAGAGCAGCGAATCGCTGGGGTACGTAGCCAGAGTCAGGGATGGAGAGCGTAGAGTAGTCGTGGAGCCTAGCCAGGGTCAGTGCAGGAGAGGACAGCATCGTTGTGGTTTCAAAGCTAGGGTCAGTGCAGTAGAGAGTAGAGTAGTCGTATTCAAAGCACGTCTTGGGAAAGCAAGGGAGCGCAGATTTCAATATGCAATAAATGAAAAAGCATACATAGTGCAAATAAAGTTGATTCAAACAATGTGATGTGGTTATATCTATTGAATGGAGACTCACGTGGTGTCAGATATAATCAGTCATGTCAGAGATCAGTGGCAATAGTTTGAACCTGTGAATGTTAGATGAACCCCACAACTGGATAGTTGGTGAAATGTGAACAGCATACGCAGCAACCTCAGCAATCAGGAAGTATACCGGTTGTCTCCCCGCGAGAAGAGCTGTGTTCCCCAGTGAGTCCACCACAAGAGCTACATGGATCCCATTGACGGATATCAAGAGAGATCTTGAGAGTGTATGACGCAGAGGACACAGAGGTTCCCCGTTCCGGCCGTTCTACAGGTGTGCCAGCCGATTTTGACGGCCCCCGCCATCCAAAGCGTGGTATCCGAAACGGAGGAGACTGGAGTTGGTGATATCACATATTTTTTATGTGCCCATTTACTTTTATGACACTGTAAGTGTTAATTTAATTGCGTGTATAAAGGTATTATATTGTGTTACGCTATTAATGCCTCTCTTTCCTTTCTATAATCCTGATTGCTGAGGTTGCTGCATATGCTGTTCACATTTCACCAACTATCCAGTTGTGGGGTTCATCTACCATTCACAGAGTCAAGCTATTGCCACTGATCTCTGACATGACTGATTATATCTGACATCATGTGAGTCTCCATTCAATAGATATAACCACATCACATTGTTTGAATCAACTTTATTTGCACTGTGTATGCTTTTTCATGTATTGCATATTGAAATCTGCGCTCCCCTGCTTTCCCAAGACGTGCTGCAATAAGAAGTGAAAATCACAGATCATCCACTAAAGGGTTTTTTGAGCTGCATTCTTTTCACTTATCACTTATTTGTGTTATTTTCACTTTTTATATATATATATATTCACAATCACTGCGCCACCCACTGTTTGCATTTATTGCATATCTCTATCACTAGTCGTATTCAAAGCCAAGGTCAGTGTAGGAGAGTATCACAGGGTAGTATCCAGGCAGGGTCAGGCAGCAGGGTTTAGGCAGACAGGAACTAGGCAGTGAGTGCAGCGTCACACAAACAGAGGTTATGCTCGACAATGACTGGGTGCATCGAGAACATATTTATAGGACCTCCCACCAATGGAAGGTGACCAGAAAGCAGGAGAATGGCACAGGATAGGCTGCTGGACCACACAGGTGCGTCCTATTATACAGCCAATTGCCAGTGCATCAGAATGTGCGCGCGCGCCCCGCGCAACACGTAGGCGACCCGGTCGCGCGCCGTGATCACGCACCGCAAGAGCCGTGCCAACACAGGGGGGGAAAACCAGAGGCGGGACCTGCAGAGGTACAGGCGGAACAAGGGACACGACAGTACTGCATAATGGTGACATCAGGCCGGGAGCGGAACCGAGGGGTGGGGACCGCAGACAACTGAGGAGATCATGCACCGCGCGCACGCCGCGCACCAAGACAGGAGGGACCTGAGCGTGCCCCATTCCCAGAAACTGAAGGGGACTGCACAGAATTCGTGCGCCATGCACAAGTACCACCGCCATGTTGCCACCCTTGAGTGCCATGGTAGTCCAATGGGCGGGTGATAGTTAAAGGGGCAGGAGCAGCAGAACGGCAAATCCTCACATTAATACATGTAACTCTGGATCGCTCACCAGATATTGTGCAATGGTATCTACACCTCTCATATGTGGTATATTTGTATAGAGGGACTTTACGTCAAAAGTCGCCCATCTATAGTTGGTTTTCCATTCAAAATCTTTAAACAAACAAAGCACCGCTGTTGTATCCTTAATATAGGAAGGTAATGAACAGACATGTTTATGTAAGAAAAAATCAACGTATTGTGACAGGTTAGATGTTAAGGAATTAATACCTGACACAATTGGTCTCCCTGGCGGGGCAGTAAGGGACTTATGTATCTTAGGACGATAGTAAAAAATAGCAATCTGTGGATATTCAAAAAATAAAAAAAGAATATTCCTTTTTAGTTAATACATTGTTAGACAATGCATCGTCAAGGAGAATTTTTAATTCTCAGACAGTCCCTAGTGGGATCACTATTAAGTTTGTTATAGAATATAGGATGCTCTAGGATCCTATTGGCCTCTTTCACATACCTGTAATCATTCCTATTTAACAGAACCACTCCCCTACCTTTATCAGCTTGTCTTATTACTACAGATTTATTATTTTTTAAATCTTTTAAAGTTTGGTTTTCTTTTCTAGCTAGGTTATGTTTTACATCATAAGATATATGATTCTTAACCATCCTATTAAAATCATTATTAACAACATTATAAAAAGGTATCAATAACATTCCCTTTAGATTGGGAAGGAAAAAAAACTAGATTCCGGTTTAAAATGAGTGTGTTGGCAAGACACGGGGTCATTGAGTAACGTGTCATCACCCGTGGTTGCCAACTCTTCAGTTACTATACTAGTATCATTCTTCAAAAAATGTCTTTTAAGCGTGAGATTCCTAGTGAATTTATGGAGATCCGAGAACAATTGGAATCCATTGGGACCACATGTCTTAGCAAAAGAGAGACCTCTTGTCAAAACTGCTGTATGATCAACATTTAATATTACTGAGGATAAACTGAAGATGCCATTTTCTGTCACCCTCAATCTTCCCACCTCCGTTCTCTGCGTTTTGGCAATGTTCCTACCCCCTTTCATCGATCTTTTGGTTTATGCCGGGTTTCTTTTACCCTTTGGTGTATCCATTTGATTTTTCTCTAAGTTCAGATCTATTCTCCCTTAATCCTTTGGGATCACGAATCTTGACTTCAGGGCCTCTAAAAAAAGGGAATGTTCAGGAGATTCATGATCAGACATGTGTCTTTGTTGCTAACTTGATTTATCTGATTTTTGATTGTTATCTCTATGCTTATCAATAGTGTCCCCATATTTACCTCTATCTTTATCCTTATTCCTCTTTTGATAAGAATTTGTGATCTTATTCTTATCATAAGGTGCTTGTTTGTATGCACTTTTTTTTCCGGATATCCATAATACCGATGTGCTCACCATTATTAGCACCCCCATCATGTCTAAAACTAGAATCGGAGTCTCCCCCCAGATACCTCCTCGGTTGGTGATATACCTGGCCCGCGACATTGGTTTTGTTCTTGAATCTACTCCAATATTTTTGTCTCTTGCGTTCATAATCAATCTTGTCTACAAAAAAAAATGTTTTACCTTTATGATTTCACCCTCCGAAGCCTCTAATTTTAATTTCAGTTCATATTCCATTTCTGAACAATCTTTCTTTTTAATAATTGGCTTCAAATTTTAATCGCCACAGTAATTTCTTTTTCAATTTCAATCAGGGTTTTTTTACGCTCATAAATAATTAATTTCATGAGCTCCATGGAACAGTCTTCTTAAATTCTGTCCCAGTCCTTAATAAAATGATTATTGTCTTTCCCAAAGGTAGGATTTTTTATAATTCTTAACACCCTGGGTACCCTTCCACAGTCAATATATTTCTGAAGTGTGGTTTTGTCCCACCAATATTTACTCTCCATTAGGAGAAGTTTCTCTAGTTTTTTTTAAATGATCCTCAACTGGGACATCCACAGCATAGGTAGCCTAGAAGACTCCTATTTGCATGAACAGACACACACAACAGCATCACTTACTACCAACTCGAAACCAAAAGAATAATGATATACTCTTGTATATCTGTGCCCTATTTGTTATTTGCACTGAATAATTTCAAGCAAATTTGCTGTAGAGGTTCTTTTCTCAATAGGATTTGTGGTACATACCTATATACGTAGTGAGGTAAGATAGCCGCACACACTAGGTAGAACACCCGTATAGGCAGATATGGTGCATGGTAAAACAAAAATACAAAAGGGGGTAATTGTAAGTTTATAAGGATCACAACTGTGATAAAGTATTTATTAAATCCACCAAGCAAACATTTAGCCCGATGGAACACCAAAAAAAATCCTAGAATTAGAAAGCAAAATACCAAAACAAATACCAGAAATAAAAAGCAAAACATCAAAAAAAACATAAATAAATAAATCAAACCCGAAAAAAACATAATTAAAAATCAAAACACCAAAAATAAACAAGATTTATAAAAACAATACACAAAGAAACAAAAGTATTATACAACACAATCAGCAAAAATACATATAAAAGAAATAAAAATAATCATTGGCCAAAAATGGCATTGCTTGTCACTGTAATTATCTATGTTTCTAAAAGGGCATAGATAAATACATTGGCAGTCAAATTTTTTTTTAAAATACAATCAAAATACCTGAAACATTAAAATAACATAACATTAACATTAAAATAAATACTGTACTCTAATGGTTTTTCTTACCTGTAGATGGCTTCATCCTCCGATTCCCGGTGTATCAGGAAGCTCACCATATGCGATGAAATGGTCTACAACTCCAGATAACTGTTCGTCTCTCTTCTCAGTTTGTAATCCAATTGGTGGGGAGATGTGTTCCCTTCGTCTTCTTGAGGTCACTCCCTTTTGATGACATCACATCCTTTCCAAAAATGGACTATGTCACACGGTTCACTACAAACAATGAGGTTGGGGATATACCATGTGATGCCTTACATGGTATATCTCACAATCCGATAAATTGGAGTAACATGTAATGGCAGCCTCTTGTTTTTAATTACATCATTTTAAAGGGGGGGAGCACAGTCTTCCTGATTGGCTTGCTTCCTTCCCTTTACATGACGTCACTTCCTTATAAAAAAAAAGAGGTTCTGTCACATGGTACACAATCCAATAGAATTGGAGGTGTGTCATTTGACAGTAAAATGTGACATCACTGGCCTTATATAAGGCTGGTCTCGTCTCATTTGACCTCAAGAAGACGACGGGAACATATCTCCCCACTAATTGGATTAGAAATACAGGAGAGAAGAGAGAAGAAAGAACAAAAGTTAGCTGAAGTTGAGGATACCCCGGAAATCAGAGCGTGAAGACATCTAAAGGTAAGAAAAACCATTGAATGTATGTAATTTTAATTTCAGGTATTTTTTAATTTGACATTTTTTGCTTGCCCATTGACTGCCAATGTGTTTATCTATGCCCCCTTAGGGGTATAGATAAATATAGTGACATCCAAGGCATTTTTTGGCAAATGCTTGTTTTGTATTTCTTTTATATGTATTTTTTTCCATTGCTATGTATAATTCTTGTATTTCTTTGTTGATTGTTTTTGTCATTCTATATTTTTGGTGTTTTGATTTTTAATTATGATGTTTTTTGGTTTTTGCTTTATTTATTTCTGGGGTTTTTTGTTGATGTTTTGCTTTTTATTTCTGGTATTTTTTTGGTGTTTCAATTTTAATTGTTGTTTATTTTTTGTGTTTCTTTTATTGATTGTTTTGATTTAATTTAGTGTTTTTGGTGTTTGTTTTTTAACAAGCCCATTTATTTCTATAGTGGCAAATCATGCCCATATCATATGAGCATGATGTACCGCTATGCCAATCAATGGGTAAATGGTGGGGGTAGTTGTTAGGGGGAAAGTGGTAAGACCCACCGGTTGGGTAGCAGGGGAGGGTGAGTTAACCCCTTAATTACAATAGCAGTTACTAACCGGTGATTAAAGTGTTAGGGGCTATTATATTGTATTTTTTATTGTACTGTTGCTGCCAACAGAGGATATGGACAGTGATGGTAAGGACGGCCTTCATCCTGGCGGGTGGAAGTGCAAGTTTTATTTACTGTATGCTGGCTGGTTTTATTTTAAATGGACAAATGTACTATTATACATATCTGGATAATAATAATTTTGCCCATTACTGTACTGTATGAATTTGGGAGAGAGGAGGTTGTATTTTTTTTGGTGGGGGGGGGTGGGAATGCGTAAAAGCGCTATTAGCCATCTTTGGTTAGTAGCACTTTTAATCATTCCAATTGTTGGTACATGGGGTGGGAATGGGTGGTAGTTGCCACAGGTGGGTGTTTAGGCCTTGCTGGACGGTAGCGTGAGGGGTTAACCCCTTCATTACCGTAGCGGTTCTAACCACTAAGGTAATGCAGGGGCTAACTTCTACTGCTACCCTCCCGCAAGGCCTAAACACCCACCCTGGGGCAACTACTACCTTCACCCACCCCATGTACCAATAATTATGCAGTGCCTGCTTTTTAATACTTTCATTACCTTAGCGGTTAGCCACTAAGGTAATTTTACTGGCTGCAATTTTTTCCCCAGCACAACATTGATGCTGGTGGGACCCCGGACATCTGCTGGGACCCCTAGATACCTATGGGGACCCACAGGTCTCCAGGTCCCCGACAGCTTCTGGTACCAATCCTGTGCAGAAAAAAAAATTCTTTATGCATCTTGCAATATCTTCAGCCCCAGGCATTAGCTGGCAGCAAAATATTGCAATATTTTAAAGTTTGATAAGCTTATCACTGTTTAGTGAATAGCTATTACTGGCCAAAAAAAAATCGATTTTGGCTTTTTTTGGCTTGTCGGATGACTTTTTTGCCTCAGGCTGTTAATGGCCGTTAAAAAGCCATTATAGCGGGATACTGCACTGTTATCACTATTGAGTGAATAGCAAAGCAATAGCAGGGCATTTATCAACCATTAAACCACTTATCACTGCAATGTGTTTATAGGTCCCTATAAATTTAAGATTTTGAACACATTCCTTGCTTTGCACACACTATCTATATGATTACGCAAAATTATCTGAAACAGCGAGATTAATAGGTCTGTACAGGTAATACTGACTGTCACTTAAAAATATATGGTCATTGTCAGCATTCAGTAACAGCATGCCACACTGCAACAGCTGCAAGAAAAGTATAATCTGCCATGCCAATTGAAGCAAGAGGTTGTTATAACAAGATGGAAGCACCTTCTGCTTCAGTGAGTAAAGGAACAACAACAGGCCATCACTAGCTACAGGAAACAGCATCATATGAGATAGGGAAAGCAGTACGTTATGATAAATCAACCCACTGGAAAACCCTTGCAATTTTGTGTGAACTACTTACTGTAAACCAGTTGAAAAAGCAACATTGAGTTCAGACAGCGCTACAATATCAGATCAGGTTATACAACTCATTCTAACCATGTATTTGTCATAATAACTCTATGCCCTAAACATAATTGAAAACGAGATAAATTACTTCCTGGTAAAACATTTTATAAATAAATAACTAAATTCCACTTCTGGAAAAGTAGCTGGAGAAACGGCCGAATAATTTGAGAAAAGATAGTTCTAGATACATTGGTGTGATGGTTCATCATTTAATTTTTATGCCCAATGAGGACCCGGATTGAAATCGGAGCAATACATTTTGGCAACCATGCTTGAGCCTCTGTTTTTGGTGTCAGCTCAAATGTCATATATCACATCTGAATTGTTTTATAAAACTGGGTGACTTTCTATTTTGCATGCAGTATACAGTACATCTGTATTTTTCCTTTGCTGCAATACACAAAGTTGTGCTGCATCAAAGAGCAAGTGTTCAAGCCACAAAGTGAACAGCATTCTTCATGCACTCTGTCTCCAACATAATATACTTAATTTGATTGATTGATTTTTCTAAATACTGTAGACTACATCTCCAACAAGTAGTCTTATCTTGTCTGGAAACTGTATCCTTCATGTATTCCATCTCCAACATAACATACTTCATTTGATTGACCTGGTCTTTCTAAATCCAGTAGTCTGTATCTCCAAGAAATAGTCTTGAGTTGTATTGAAACAGCACCATCATGAACTCTGCCTTCAACATAACATATTTGATTGAATAAATGATCTTTCCGAATAGACTACAGGCATACCCCGGTTTAAGGACACTCACTTTAAGTACACTCGCAAGTAAGGACATATTTTCAACATGCCCCATACTCCTATGTCTGTACGCTCGCTTCGCGAATACGGACACTTATTCTGCCCTACAGACCATCATAGTAATGACGCATTGATTCCCCTCGCCCAGTAGGCAAACGGCAGCTCGCACATGCGTCTGTCAGCACGTCCTGAACAGCAATACCGGCTCCCTACCTGTACCGAAGCATCGATAAGTGGAAAAAAGGTAGTGCTTCACTTTAAGTACATTTTCGCTTTACATACATGTTCTGGACCCATCGCGTACATTAATGCGGGGTATGCCTCCACAGTATTCTAACACTATCTTTTTTTTACCTCATTCTGTTCTTTGCTGGCCAAACACCATACACCACATTTTTCTTTATTATCAGTATTTGTGTCAAAGAGTTTGCAAATTACATAAATACTTATATAGGAAGCAAAAAACAGTTCTAGATTACACAACTTTATGATTTTTTTTTTTTTAAATCAAATTCCTTTTTTACCTATAAAATAAATGAAAACTGATTGACAAGTTTTGGCAAAACCAAAAGGCAAATATTTTCTAGACGCAAAACCAAACCATGTGCACATATGTAAACGTATTATCATCTTTTTGCATAATGTGCACACATTTAATTCATCTGAATGTAACTATCAGGGTTAAAATAGAATTGGCCTTAAATGCATTTAATTTCAGATTTTTGCATTGTTATCTCTTGCACTACTCATGCAAACTCAATGGTTCCTATTCATTATACTGCCAGAACTGTGTTCCCAATCTTATGCATTAAACATTCATTTTAACATGGATACACATCTCGCTGTATTCATTAAACAGTTATTGCAATTCTAAGCTGTTTGAAAAACACATGAATCTTGATATATTTGACTGTAAGTCACAACTCAGTTCTGGCTTTAGAAATACATGCAATATGCAAATTTTGTATGTAGGTGAGGAAAATGTGTATAATTAGGTAGTTATATACTATTCAGAAAGGTAAGAGATTGAATTTTGCATGGTAAATCCAAGCCAGAACATTCACTTCCCCTACAGTAGGCGAATTTGAGGTTTTGCTGAACAGGCAAAAGAGAGTGATTGAAAAATAGACTGAAACAGGACCAGATCCACATACTTTATTGTAGCTTTGTTGTGACTCAACGTCATGTTAAACCTTAACTTAGATCTTCGTAGCCCAATAACGTAGCGTTGAGTCCTGTTTTCATCTGGAAAGAGCATTGTGTTAACTGTGCAGCAATTAGTGTTAATGGTATGCCAAAGAGGCGTGAACCTAACAACGTCTATCCACACGATTAATGCAGGAATTTAATGTTGCTTTAGTTAAGTCATAGGTAAAGGTGGCATTGCTCTTTATCCAGACCCTGAAATAGGTGTTGTTTCTTTCTCTCTCTCTTCTGCTCTCTTTAACGCTACGTTATTGAGATAAACAATGGCTGTTGTCTTTGTCCATCATTAACTATTTTTGATAAACGTTAACCTCGGGGAAAATAACTACCATTGCTGTTTTAGGTAACGTGGTTAGAGATGTGTGAATTATTTTTGTGAATTTAGATCTGCAGTGGATCAGCCGGTTCCTTAGGTCAGTGAATTTCAGAAGATCTATGTGAAAAAGAGTGACTTGTGTTTTGCGGATTTTTTTTATTAATAATAACAATACACTCCACTGATTCCACAACCCCTTGGACAAATTTGAAGAATCCAATCCACTGATTCAGCGGAATCTAAAGAGCCCGCAATGGATTGCTGAATCTGCAGATTGGATTCTACAAATTCGGTCCATGGGTTGTAACGAATGGCAGATTTTGATAAATCCGCGGGGATAGAAACTGTCCAAATCCGTTTGTGGATTTTATACCATGAAAAGGATTTTGGGGGGTAACATCAGCAAAAATCCGGGAATCAGATTTGGGCGGATTCGCCCATCTCTAAAGGTGATGTTAGGAGCCCTGACTTAATGGAGCATTGTGGATCTGGCCAAAGAGAGAGCTTGGGAAATTGACTTTTCTCCTCTTCTCTTCAGCAAATTCCAAACACATCTGCCTGGGGGAGGCAAGAAAGAAAGCATTCCATTTTTCAGGACAATTTGTATAGCAAAGCTCAGTTTCATTAATAGGTCCCAGTTTATCGCCAGTGCATCATATTGTGCGTAATTGTTGAATAATTAATTCAATATTTTATTAAAGAGAGACAATGGAAAAAATGATGCCATGATTTATGATGCTCACCTTTATTCCGTGTTGGCATCTGTTTTTAAATAGGCAAGATCACTTGATTTCTATACAGCCGCGGCCCCTTTTATTCTACGACATCTCCGAATTTTTTCAGGGATTTTTTCTGAATGCCACGCCCTTCATCGCGTTCATGCCGCATTCATGTTGCATTCATGTGTTTATTGATGTGTTTATTGATAATGGTTCGGATTTAATTGGTTGAAATTCTTTGCGTATCCGCCAGCTGGCAGATATTCATGAATTGTAATGCGCATGCGCTTCAGTAATGTGTCGACTTGCAGGTGTTTACATTGTAAATTGACCTTGGTACTGAAGAAGTTACAATAATGTATCAATTTAGACTTTTCATATTAAAAACTAAATGCGCAGTGTCTGGTGTTCTATTGTCCTGAGTGTCCCGACATGAGTGCACAACTGCAGTCCGTGTTCCAAAAACCCGACAGAACGTACGCTTATTTAATATGGGCCGCGATTAATGCAACAGATGATAAGATGGCAACAGTTGGTCAAATTTATCAGTATTCTATCGAAAACTATGACTTTTACACATTTTCACCAGATGCTCATGTGTGGAAGCGTGTGTAGCCATGCATAACAATGTCTACAGTCATCTTTCCTGCTGGCAGCAAAACCTAGTAAGTTACACGAATGCCACCAGTAATCATGGAGGTTTGCCCTCACACCCTGGTGAGGTGCCCTATGTATGGATGGGAGTGGCTACATGCTCTGAATCCATGGTTAGTGACATCAGGGATGTGCCTGCCTCCTGAGGTATATAAGGCACTGCACTGCCTAAAGTTAGTGTGGTTGCTGCGGGTTGATGTTGCAAGGTGAAGGTGAAGCAGCAAGTTCTGAGGTGCCCACTAGTGCAGTAACTAGTGGCACCGTTCTATATCCAGTTAGAGAAGGCCAACTGTGTCCAGGGATCTGGCACAGGGGTGATCTCCCTGCGATGGAGAGGGGATCCCACTCCATTGGGAGGGCGTACCTTTTAAAGGGGAGCACGGAGCGATGTGCGGCTGAAGCATTGACTGTGAGGGGCAGCTGGGACTTATCACCACGCACAATAATGATGACTTGCTCAACGAGAACCCCATGGTGTGAGTCTGCAATTACTCTCCAGGGGCCCTCACCACCAAGAAGGAGTTCCTCATCAGGACCATCTCTCTGCGGACGCATAGATCCTGACGAGGTGGAGGCGCTGCATGTGATATAGGTAGGACTCGCACCCACTACCTCAGCTGCCTGTCTGGATTGACAATCCCTGAATACCATCATGCGGGAGACTCAGGAGTCCTGTTGCCTACAGGTGCACCACCAGACATGACCATGTAATGGGGGCTGGTTAGACCACACGGGCCAATATGAGATTGGGTGGGTCAGACTAGAGGGAATACCCGTTACAGTTGGAGGCGCTGCTGAGAGACCTGTCAACAGGTTAGGCTTTTGCTAGGCACACTGGGAAACAGGGAGAGTGTCTGCTGCCACTTTGTGCTGCGTGGAAGGGAGCCAGGGGTAATCAGGGGAGCTGCAAGAGACGCGGACCGCACGGACACATTGGGATCCTGCAAGGAGTTAGCTGGGTCTGGAGCCGGGCTATAGCTGTCACAGAAACCTTGAGGTAGTGCTAGTGGTATGTTGCCTAAAGGGATAAACTGGTAACTTAGAGCAGGAATCCTGGAGAGGGTCTGCGCTAGACTGACCAACAGCAGGTAGACCCAAAGTGTTGCATGGACGAACCAGAGTACTCTAGTCCATTCTAGACCACTCACCGCAGGGAGCACAGACTGGGAGGAAGGCATTACAGCAGACACAGAAAGAGTGAGCCTAGCCTGAGGTAGTGCAAACACGAGTCAGATCTACATTAGGTACACAAGGTGGTGCACAAGGCATTTTTATTGTATCGGTGTGGCAGCAGCCCCGCAGAGCGGAGCTCCATGTACAATAACTCAATACATAGTGGCCAAATGGCGACTGCAAGAATGGAGGATCCGCGTGGTGCGGAAGGTCCAATATGGCGGACGGAGGCCGAAAGAGAGAACGAATATGTCATGTGTGAGGAGGAAGAGCAAGCTACAGAAGAGACTTTTGTGAGCCTGCTGTGGAATGGCGTGAACACAGTGATTGTGCCGTGTATTTCCTGCTTAGGACCTTGGGGTACTGACCCTGAGGATAGCGGAGAGGACATTATTGTGAGATGGGAGGAACGTAATGGACTTGCTTGTCATTCAACATACAAACAGTCAAACGCTACCTCAACAGTGAACCTGATTGAAAGTGCAATCCAAGATGGCGGTTCCCGCGTCCCTAGGAAACTGCGTGGGCCAGTTGCAGAGAATATTGCAAATGCTCAACTTGCAGAAAGTTGGTCAGGAGTGGCGCCAACGGAGAGACCCCACCCTGTTGAGGAGTATGGCGTGATAGCTGGAGCTGCGCCCACATGGACTGTGACTAATTCCGCCCCTGTGCTGGGTCAGCCTAAAAGTCTAAGGGACCTCCCCCAAGTTTCAACGAGGGGGAGTGGTTTCCCGTCTTGGCAGATGCGGATGCGGATGCGGATGGAGAAAGCTGGAGGAGGGGTTGGCAAACCAGCCCATGCCCTTCAGTTGCGAGGAACCAGCAAGTCATACAGACCACTAGTGCAAGTGCCCCCATTAGTGACTATGGCTTGCAAACAAGAAGAAGGGCCTCTGATAACCACTCATCCCTACTCGGCTCCAGGAGGCATCCTGATCCTCCGAGTAGAGGGTGTAGAGACAGTGGCATACTTATGCCTGCAATGCCGACTGCCAGGCGGAGCGGTGAGCTCTACCGCCCGATGCGCTCAATGTGGCCTACAATACTTATGGCCCATGCCGACATTCGTGCCGGTTCAGGCGGTAGAGGCTGTGGAAGATGTCGCTATGTTAACCGCGGAACTTCCCGGTGCGCTCTGGAGGGAGGCTACGGGTTCCGGAGAACCGGGACCAGCTCCGGTCATCAAGGCGGAGCCGGCAGAGAAAACTAGTCACCGACGGGGTGATAAAAAGGGGGCGCACCGCAAATCACCAAGCGGAATGCCTCGGCCTAACGCTAAGTTGGAGTCCTCGGACGAGGACACCGCCAGTCCTATTGCGTTGACGCCCCGACCGCCAGCGTACCACAGCAGCAGTACTATTAAAAGAGTGCCACTTACTTGTGTCGGCGAAGAATGGAGCCGAGTGTCGCCCATACCGCGGTGAAGTCCCACGGCCGTGGTGACCAGCGGATCCGATGGCGGCCGGTCCACTCCAACGCCCCGGAGTGGTAAACAGAGTCCATGCTTGTCCCAGGCTCCCAAGGTGGCGGTGGCGGATGAAGGACAGAGCCTGGCCCAGGCGGCACCACGACAGAAAAAGGCGTTGCCAGATATCGTGGTGGAGGTAGAGGTTCCGCTTGGGGACCCAACCCAAGATGGCGGCGAGACACGTGTGTGTCCAGACATCGCTTCCTGGTGGACCGAGCGGAGCAGAGTGGGAGATGATCACGCCCCTTCGCTCGAGCAGTGGAGGTTGGACGCCTAAGTCTAAGAGGAGCGGGCGATCGACGCAGAGATCGAGGAGTCGTGAGACCGTAGAAACAGAGAGTCCCTGCGGCAGAACCAGACCAGGTAGTGGAGAAGAGCGGGTCCTAGCCCCGTGGATACCGACGGTCCGGCCCTATCCCCAAACCCCAGTCCTAGCTAGACCCCAGGCCCTAGTTAAAGTCCCTGCCCCATTCACCTTCACTTTTGGGTCATCCTCCAGCTAAAGGGCGTCAGGGGATTCCCAGGTCACTTCCGATGAACGGACTGGGAGCCTGGACTATGGAACATCTGATGATGGATCGGTGAGGGGAGGGAGGATTACATGGCAGGTGTCGGTATCCAGCGATTGTCCCAGTAATGTTAGCGTTACCATTGGGAGCCAGAAAAGGGGTTCGGACTATCAGGCCCCGTCCGAGTGTACGTCAGGCATATCTTCCGGGGGTGTGCCAGAAGAGGGAGAGTTAGAGGAGGTATCGCTAGAGGAGGCCAGGGAAACCCGATGGTGGGCCCCTTGTTTGAGGGATAAGTGGCCTGGATCGATAGGACCCGGTTCATCCTAGAGCGGGATGGGGTGGTGGATCATTGGTGGGCCAAAGGTGGAGTTTACGGAGGAGGATCTCTTAAAGGAAATCCAGGAGAGGTGGTATAAAATTGGGCGAGGGTTGATAGAACCACTGGGTCCGGATGGGTTGGATGATCCGGTGGATCCAGATGAACCCCTGTCATGGGTGTTGCCGGGGAGAGCGGGCAGTGCTAAACTGACAAGGGCCTGCCGAGCAGAACGGGCCATTGTAGCCAAATATAAACGCTCCCATGGGTTTGAATACCCCTATGTTCCCGAACC
The DNA here is from genome assembly GCF_040206685.1 of Ascaphus truei. NCBI lineage: Eukaryota > Metazoa > Chordata > Amphibia > Anura > Ascaphidae > Ascaphus > Ascaphus truei. The sequence goes on along the minus strand of NC_134484.1, from coordinate 27,604,005 downwards.
CCTCATGCAGGAGATAGAGGACCGCCGAGATGGGTGACTTAGGGAGGATATAGAGTATTATATGGTTAACAAGGGAGGTGCCATTAAGGGCCCCCAAGCAGAAGAGTGGATATCCCAGTTGATGCGGGTCTGGAGTATTGGGCGCAGCATCTATATGCACAAGGTTGTGTATAGACACGAGCGTGGCTTGCCCCGGGAGTATAGCGTGACATTGATCGACATGGCGTGCATAGAAGTGAAGAAACCAGATCCTTGCCACTACTATTAGGGAGGCAGCATAGTGAGGTCTGTGTGAAATTTATAGCGCCCCTGCTGGTCAGTGAGCGCGGTTATATAACTCATTATGGATGAAAAGAATTGTTATGGCTTAATGATGTGTTCCTTTTGCAGTGTTTCCTGGAGAAAGGTATACCAAATTTAGGTCCCAGCCGGGTCGGTGGGGATTCACCAGGGGGAGTATGTAGCCATGCATAACAATGTCTACAGTCATCTCTCCTGCTGGCAGCAAAACCTGGTAAGTTACAGTAGAAATCCTCCCCAGGGAGGTCAGTACGCCGCACAGCCGTGGAAAAAAGCTTCAGAAAAGGCTGATCAGTGAAGCATGAAACTTTAATAGAACAAAGTGCAAACGGATCCTCTTGACGCGTTTCGGCCCGTCAGGCCTTTGTCAAAAGAGTTACAGGAATGCCAACAGTAATCATAGAGGTTTGCCCTCACATCCTGTTGAGGTGCCCTATGTATGGCTACATGCTCTGAGTCCATGGTTAGTGACATCAGGGATGTGCCTGCCTCCTGAGGTATATAAGGCACTGCACTGCCTAAAGTTAGTGTGGTTGCTGCGGGTTGATGTTGCAAGGTGAAGGTGAAGCAGCAAGTTCTGAGGTGCCCACTAGTGCAGTAACTAGTGGCACCGTTCTATATCCAGTTAGAGAAGGCCAACTGTGTCCAGGGATCTGGCACAGGGGTGATCTCCATGCGAGGGAGAGGAGATCCCACTCCATTGGGAGGGCGTACCTTTTAAAGGGGAGCACGGAGCGATGTGCGGCTGAAGCATTGACTGTGAGGGGCAGCTGGGCCTTATCACCACGCACAATAAAGATGACTTGTTCAACGAGAACCCCATGGTGTGAGTCTGCAATTACTCTCCAGGGGCCCTCACCACCAAGAAGGAGTTCCTCATCAGGACCATCTCTCTGCGGACGCATAGATCCTGATGAGGTGGAGGCACTGCACATGATATAGGTAGGACTCGCACCCACTACCTCAGCTGCCTGTCTGGATTGACAATCCCCGAATACCATCATGCGAGAGACCCAGGAGTACTGATGCCTACAGGTGCACCACCAGACACGACCATGTAATGGGGGCTGGTTAGACCACACAGGCCAATATGAGATTGGGTGGGTCAGACTAGAGGGAATACCCGTTACATGTGTAATAAGGAAAAAGTTATGTATCAATCCGTGTTTTTTTCATAATGATCCCAGTGTAATTGGAGGGTATTGGTGTGTAGAACCAGATTTTTCCCGCCCGGATACCTGCAGCCTGAGCCGGATTTCGCGTACAGATTCCAGCAAGCTTGCATGAACCAAAGCGATTTCCAGCCTCATCAGCTGTCAACTACAGGTTTAGTAGTCCCGCTGTCACCTGTCAAATGATCGAGAATACGGGACTGGCAGTGGCTCAGCGCCAGCTGATTGGCAAAGTCAATGGTGAGTAATGTTGCCGCATTTTATTCTGTTTTTGAAATATCAATATCAATGCACAGTTAATCGATTCTCCTGTAAGCAATACCATTGACTGAGCAGCTTCTACAGTAGATACTGAACAATTGGTGGAAATCTAGGCGCAGGCGCATTGGAACCTTCTTGAAACGCATATGCGTGTCATCACATCAACAGTAGGCGCATGCGCATGTGATCAGGAGACGCCCCCCGAGAAAATTATTGGTGGGACTGACTGTGGGAACTTCTTTAGGGAACTGCCTGACCATTACAGTAAAACGTTTACTTTTGTTTTTCCTCAGAAAAGAAAACTTTGTCATCTCATGCGGAAAATGGCACATGGAGGGATTTCGATGGATAATATCGCTTTGTGTAACAATGCCTGCACATTGCTGAATCGGATTTAAAAAAACACGTACAGGAGTCTACAGTTTAGTGGCCGTTGCTACTGTAGTGATTAGGATAGAATACTGTAACTGAGAGCTTCATAGAAAACCTGAAACAGTATGCTGTTGTTTTCAGACCGTATACAATACTTTTTTTATATATATACTGTATAATAAACCCGAAAAATAAAAAGTATGCATTTATTCTACATGTATTCCAGTACATATGTGTATTCTACTACCCGTACAGCATGTATTGTTTTAATACTCTTGTGATGTACAGTACTGAGCATGCCTACAGTATACGGTACATTATGCCTGGACAGTACTGTACTGTATGTTCTAGAAACACTGTATTTTGTTACAGTATAAAAGGAGACAATGGAACAATACAAAACAAATCAACATTTTCTTTTATTGGTGGAGTAAGTAAAAAAAGTGTACAGCAGTTCAAAACATTTACAGGTGTATGGTGTACTGCTAGAAAATGCAATATCACAAGAGAAGCTGCACACCACAATAAAAAAATAAAATACTTGCTGAGACCGGTGCTCCTGGTTCAGGGATATCTGCCTAGAACATCCAGCATTGGAGATAGTAGAAAGATCCAGGGCAACTTCGGATTTCTTTAGAAAAATGTATTCAGCACAAAAACACAACGTTTCATTCCTCCTAGGGGACTTTATCAAGCCAGTCACTTGATAAAGTCCTCTAGGTGGGATGAAACGTTGTGTTTTTGTACTGCCTGAAAAAAACATTTATGTACAAAAACAGTACAGAAACAGTACAACAGTATGGTTTTTACAGTAGGATGGTGTACAGTATAGTAAGTTAGGCCTGCACAACTCCAGTCCTCGAGGGCCGCAAATAGGCCCGGTTTTCAAGATATCCTGAAAACGGTCCTGTTTTTGGCCCTCGAGGACTGGAGTTGTGCAGGTCTTGTTTAAGTAAAAATCATTTCTTTATTAATACAATTTAAAACACGCAACATCTCCTTTATTAAAGTAAAGAAAGTCAAAACATTTACAGTAGGATGGTGTACAGTACAGTAAGTTTATTACGAACATTAAAAACATTTCTTTATTACAGTAATACAAGTTAAAACAAGCAACAAGTCAAAAAATAAACAACATTTGAACAGTCACGCAAATTCGATCCCCACCAGATTGTTCTTCCAGGGCCGATGCCTTGTATGACGCAAAATGCCATTAATGGCGTCTCTCACGGTTTTCATTACAGGATCTGTAATTGAAAATAGCGCCGCAATTCCTCCACAATAGTCTTCTTACATTTTCAGGAAGCACCCTTTTTTCGCGATTTCCTTCGTAGTTTACATTGTTGGCCCACCCGCAGTACACCAAGTAGGACACGTGGTGCTTGAAAATTAACATGGCATACTTCTGGGGTAAATCAGCACTCATCACCCTATACTTCTCCCTGATTGGATTGGGCAGCTCGCGCAGAATGATGTCGGGCACCGTATTGATGCAAGCGTATGTGGGTTGGATTCTGGGAGCAGGTGTTCTTCTGGGAGTGGGTATGCTTGTGGCGGTGAGCGAGGGTATGTTGTCTGGGAGGATGCTTTCCTCCTGTCTTGGTCGCCGTGTTGTTTCCTGCAGTGGTCTTGACGGGGTTGTCATGTCATCCTCGGCATACATGTACACATATTCATCTGGTGGAGATGGAAGGTTGAAGGTCCCATTCATCCCATCCATGCCACCTCCTGCTCCGGCGTTGGAGATACAGGGGCATGAACTCAGAGCAAATTATGTATGTCAGTCTCTATCGTCTCCATCCGTTGATCCATCTTCTCCATCCGTTGATCCATCTTCTCCATCTATTGATCCATCTTCTCCATCTGTTGATCCATCTTCTCCATTCGTTGATCCATCCTCTCCATCCGTTGATCCATCTTCTCCATCCGTTGATCCATATTTAGCATGGTCTCTAAAAGATGATCTATCTTTACCAGCATAGTAGAGATCCCGGGGATATTGACACTCAACCCATTCAGCATGTCTAACGAGCTGGATCTTGTGCATGGGGTGCTGTGGACATCTGGGTGGATGGGTGCTACGGAGGATGAGATGGGGGTTCCCTGGAGAGAAGCGGCAGCGTCGTCGAAGAAGGATGGAGGAGGTGACCTGTGGATTTCCGGGAGAGAAGCGACAGCGTCGTCGAAGAGGGATGGAGAAAATGACCTGTGGATTTCCGGGAGAGAAGCAGCAGAGTCGTCTAAGCGTAATGGAGAAAGTAACCTGGGGATTTCCGGGAGACCAGCGGCAGCGTCGTCGTAGAGTAGTGGAGAAGATGGGCTGTGGGTTTCCGGGAGGGCAGCGGCAGCGTCGTGGACGAGTAGTGGAGAAGATGGGCTGTGGATTTCTGGGAGAGCAGCGGCAGAGTCGTTGAAGCGTAATCGAGGAAGTTGCCTGTGGGTTCAATGGGTTGGTTGCCATATATTTTGCCTTGAGTGTACATCTCCGAATTTCTTCTTGACATAATAAGGCTTACGTGTATTAAAACCCTTAGCTTTTGGGGTCAGCAGAAGGTTTTCTTTATTAGCCTTTCGCTTTGGACTTGGCTTGGAAATGGCTCCTGCCTTTCGCTTTTTCTGCATGACAGGCACGGCAGAGGCGAGTGGGTTCCTGCGTCTGTAGAATCGGGGTCGATCCATGGAATCAGATGGCACAATGCAGTATCTTGGCAAGGGAAAGTTCAGATACAGATCATCGAGTGGTGGGCTTTGCAAATTGTGTAACCTTTTATGCATGGCGACGAGGTACAGGTGTTAAAAGTGGGCGTACTCTAATGTGAGTCATTAACGTATAAATACACCATCCATTTTGTGGATTCACTGCACATTGAATACACATCGACTAAACATCGAATATACATTCTTGTGCTTGTATTTCTTTCTACTCGCAGCAATGCCTGTTAAAAAGATTTCAAAGGATCTCAGCATGAGAATTAAGGAGATGTACATGAGCGAACAACGAATTGCAGATATCCAACGCTGGTTAGCTGCTTCTGGCTTCGTTGTGCCATCAACCACTGTGTGCTATCATGCACACGGAAAGACCAAATAACGCACGAGGACACCAACGGTAACTAACGCGTAAGTATATTTATATTACTATATAATATAGTATATTTATCTATTATTGTTTATATTGCTGCATATAAATATAACTACAGTATATAGTATAGATCTATTTAACATAATGGTTATTTCTGTTTATTTATATTACTATATAATATAGTATATCTATCTATTATTGTTTATATTGCTGCATATATATATATATATATATAAATTTATATATATAAATATAACTACAGTATATAGTATAGATCTATCTAACATGATGGTTATTTCTGTTTATTTATATTACTATATAATATAGTATATCTATCTATTATTGTTTATATTGCTGCATCTATTATTGTGCGATACTTGTGGCCTACTGCACTGTAACATACCAGATTGTTGTTTTTCTGTACACTGTAGGGAGACCACTCTTCTGATTGACAAAATAAGTGAAGAGAGGTTTGTACTGGACAGTACAGGAGTTTAAAGTGTTGTTTAAGAAACTGTACTGTACCTATAAAATTATTCCTTGTCATTATAGAGCGTACCCTATGATAAGGGACATTAACAAGATCAAGAGAGTGGTCCAGGCCCAGGCATGGATCGACAGTGGAGAAACTTTCCAGGATTGCATCTTCACTGACGAGTCTACTGTATCGCTGGAGAGATTTGCCACCTTTGCATTCCACAAAAAAGGTCGAATATCTATGAAGACGCGTCCAAAACACCCAGTGAAGATGCATGTGTGGGGTGCCATCTCTAGGTGTGGACCAGGATGCATTGTCATCTTTGAAGGTAAAATAAGTCATACGCTTTTGCCTTATGCACTGTACTGTACTAGTGTGCAGTTTTTTGAGCACTTTTCTTTTCTTGTTATAGGAATCATGAATAAAGCTTTTTTCCAACAGAAAATTGTGCCTGAGATTGTGGAATACATCACACGTGAGTTCCCAGATGGTCACCGTTTCTACCAGGACAACGATCCGAAGCACACTGCGTCAAAAGCGCATATTCTTGAGCGCGGTATCAACTGGGTGAAGACGTCAGCGGAGTAAGTGCAGTAACCGTGTCTCATTTTTTCCCACTGTTTTTACTGTGTATCTCTTTAACTAATTGTCCATTTTTTTTCCCCTCCAATGACAGATCGCCAGACTTCAATCCTATCGAAATGGTCTGGCATCAGCTGAAGGATCATATCCGAAAAGTCGTAAAACCCTCCAAAAAGGATGAGTTGGTGCAAGGCATAATGAGTTTTTGGAACGATGTACTCACCGTGGATTGACCATATTGCGACTGTGTTGCCCATTGTGATCGAGCGTAATGGGCAAGCATCAGGAAGGTAATATGGTATAGTACTGTACTGTAGTATGGTAAGTACAGGCACACCAAGTACAGAACTGTATGATACAAATAAGTATGGCACAGATTTTTTTCTTTCCTTAGAGAGCAGCACTAGCCATCTGGTTAAAAACAATTTAACAGTAGTCACAGTATACAGTAGTTCCAGTATAGACTAGTTTGACAGTCCTAACTGCATACTGTAGTCCAATATGGAGTAGCTATACAGTACACAATGCCATAATATGCACCTAACTGCACAATTTTTTTCTTTCCTGAGAGAGCAGCACTAGCCATCTGGTTGCAAAGTATTTAACAGTAGTTACAGTACACAGTAGTTCCAGTATAGACTAGTTTGACAGTACTAACTGCATAATGTAGTCCAATATGGAGCAGCTATACTGTACACAATGCCATAATATGAACCTAACAACACTAATTTTTTCTTTTCTTGTCTTTTCAGAGAAAAAAAGGATGGAAAGGGGGAGGGGGGGAATCATGTGTACATTGTGTGAACTGTGTGTACAGTAAAGTGTATCTAAAGTGCAGTCATGATTTACAAAAAACCTCCCCTCTCCCAATGAACTACACAGAATGAGGAAGAAGATAAAGACGGAAAATTTTATATTATTATATATATTATTATATATTATATATTATTAATTAATATTATTATCAATGTGCATTATTCATGATAATCCACCGGCCCTCAATTTTCAACTGACAGAAGAACTGAATAAAGACTGCATTTTGTATTATTCATGATTATTTGTATATTTGTATTTTTTGTTCATGATAAAATAAAATAAATATTTCTTTACATTCATGATAATCATAATCTTTGACACCCCCCCCCCACCCCCTACACAAAGAAAAAGAAAGAATGACAAAAATTGGTAACTTACTATATCAAAAACATGAATCAGATTATGTTTTTTTTTAACTCTCAATTTCACATTGCAGTGCAAATCAGATTTACATATCAAATTTGAGAAGGGATTATCCCAAGCATTACCATAAACAAAGCCTCAAAGGGTTGGGGGGTGGATGGGTGAGTCATGCGCAGTAATCATCAGCTAGCTCCCTTCCCAAAGAGGATTACAGAGAGGTGACTCAAAGCCAACAAAAGGAAAATGAATGAATGGTTTCGTAGAGGTGTCGATAAGAGGTTCAAATCCTTGAGCGAGCCTTGTGTGTGTGTGCGTGGGGGAGAGGGGTATAGGGTACAGCTGCATGAAGGATTGGATGTACTGTAGTTCAAAGACATGACATATTTTCAACAGGCAGGTCATCATAATAATTTGATCCCCACACCCCCAAATACATAAAAATCACACAAATCAATCATGTGCAGTCAAACGCAGTGTCACAGTCAAAAGCTACAGCACAGATTGAATATCGTAATGTCAAGATGGTTGAGGCAGGAACATGCTTATTCATGTTGAGAAAATAATAATAAAAAATGACGAGAATTTTTTTTTTTTTTGGGTCACTCTTGAACTTCGCAAGCAATTCACGCATGCGCAGTAATAATCAACTACAGCTCCCTTCCCAAAGAGGATTACACGCAGGCACAGAGAGGTGACTCAAAGCCAACAATAAGAAAATTAAAATATTTTTTTTTTTTGGTCACTCTTGAACTTTTTTTCCCCCAATGAGCATTAATAATCAACACAGAAGAATACAGTAAATCAAAACTGAGCGTTATACATGTAACGCAGGAATGTGATTGAAACCAGAAAGCCATCCGTTCAAAGGAATGGCGTGGGAGAGGTGTACTGTAGATAAGAAGTTGAAATACTGCAGTGCAGTACATTATCCTATGTGTGTGTGGGGGTGAGCGAGGGAAGAGTGCTATATACGCCGAAATGTGATACTGTTACAGTACACGCCTATGCGTTTCAATAATGTTCAAATTAGACATACATGCATGTATAAATATGCAAATTTACAATTACTGCGCGCACACGCAGACTGTGTACTGACTTAGGTTGAACTGCTACAGTATTAGACTTTGAAGACAACAGCTCGCGAACGCCCACATGAGTTTTTAGACGGTATTGCAGCATTGCAGACAGCGCTAAGAATATGCTAATATTACGAGCGCTAAAATACTGGAAGATATTCCGGGAAAAAAAACAATATACTGCATCTGCCTGTGGTTATCAGAGTTGTGCCGCTACGGCCGCATTAGGATAAAGGCGGCCGCCACTATAATAGTAAAGACACTAGGAAGTTGTTGTATTGATACAATCTCTTCCTTATTTTTATTCAATTAATTATAAGGTTTTGTCCAACAGTTTGACAGATTCCTATAAAAAAAACAAAGAACTTTTTAGTATAAATAATGTGTTAAACAAATTAGCAGTTTGTCTATATATGTTAGAATAGTACTGCATATAACAAGAAAGGAGGGCCCTGCTAAGCTTCTTAGGTTAATTTACTGGAGGGGGAAGGGTGCTGGGTGCTATCCAGGATAAATAGTAATGAACCACACGGAAGAAACAGAATCCTTAATGATGCGCTCACCTGCACTGATAATGAAAACAAATTCATTTTAATATATTGATTCAAAGAAAACATATAATAAGGTTAAAACTTAAAAATGAGCGCTTATGTGTGTTGTAAACTTTAAAATAGGTTGTCTTTACCAAAGGTGGTATTCCCCTGGTTAGTTAACCCATAGGTAAATATTGCCCCCTGGGACTTATGATTATGTAAGGAATCTGGGAGCACGTCCCCCGCGGTGTGTTCCCTTCTTACCTGCTGCTGCACAAACCTCTGCGCATCTTACAGAGCACGCGCGCCCACGGAGAACTTTCAATGTTTCCACAGAGCTTGGCTTAGACACCCACTTGTGACGTGCGTCCGCCACGTGCTGCACGCACACGTGACATGTGTGCACCGCTCCCCAGCTGCGGGTCAACCTTCATTTTCACTCCCACCTGTCTCCTGTGCCTCCCAGCCTATCCCTGCCTCTGCAGAGGCCGCTACTCTGCTCCACCCCTCTGTCTCGTTGGTCACTTCCCTTCATTTATGCTCAACCATTCCCTTCATTCTTTGGCTGAGCATAGTTCATGGTAGCCTTGTGTTTCCACATACCTGTTCCTGCTGTGTTTGTGTTGTACCTTGCTTTATCTTGCCTTGCTGTCTGATCTCCTGTGTACCGACCCGGCTTGACTTAGGACCCTTCTCTGGATACTGACCCGGCTTGACTGTGGACCCTTCTCTGGATACTGACCCCAGCTTGACTATGACCTTCCGTACATCTCCATCCCTAACCATGGCACTCGAACAAACTACAATCCTACCGGCCCCTACCTTTGACCATGGCACCCCGGACACCGACTACTCTCCTGGCTCCGACCTCCGACCCCGGCAAGTATCAAGACTATCTTCTCCAATCTTGACCTGGCAACCTTGACTATCCACTCTCCAGACGTGCCTCCGCTTCTGTGGGTGGCGCAGTATATACTTTCACACCTCAGTACCCGGGTCCCGCCTTGTTCATGGTGAGCACAAGCGTTACAGATTAGAAGTGAATGTCACGGCATGCATCTAGTAATCAAAATCATATACAGACCCACTTCGATCTAAAGACTAAGGGTATAACAGTGTTCCCCTCCTTACCCAAAATAGTGGTACCTGAATCTATTAGAACTGCTTTATTGTTTTAGTTTTACTTGCCAAAGCAATGTGTGAGAGTGTCATGCTATTTAATCAATAGAACGGCTGGCAAAATTACCTCATACTTCCATTCGGGGTTATAGCGTGTTACTATGAGTGCATCATTAGGGATTCTGTCTCGTCCGTGTAGTTCAGAATAGTAATGTACACTGAATAAAAATATCTAACTTAAAATTACTAACACAATCACTTCATTAAAACAGTGTTTCATTAACTTGAAATTGTAGCGAGGGGTATATCCAATAATGTGACAGGTTTTCAGTATTCTTAATCTTTTAAAAAATATATATTGCATATCTTTTCTCCGTTGTGAACTTTTAATACTGATAATTGTTAAGGACATGTTATGACAAAGTTGAAAAATAAAATTGTGGATAATAGAAGAGTGAATCATAAGTTTCATATTGTAGAGTAACAAACTTTAAATGGTGCTATTCAATTAAATTATACAGAAGGAGAGAGATAGTAATACAGTATCTGTCGGAAAAAGGAATAAAATACACATATTTATATTTTGTTTCAGTTACTGTTATTTCATATTCTGGGTCCCATGTAATTTATGTACTGTATGTATTTATGTATATATTTATATGTATAGTGCCCACAGTGTTTTAAATCCCTGCCCCAGGGAGCTTACAATCTAAGTGAAATGTTTGGAGACTTACAGAGACAGCAGGTCGATGGCAATCCTTTGCCAGAGTGGTTAGTAGGAGCGACTGTGGGTGGGGGACAGTAGCCGTGAGTCCAGGCTATAGAAATACTTCATTTAAGAGGTGAGTTTAAATGTTTGTCTTTAAGGTGGGGAGAAAGGGTGCTTGGCATACACTAAGTGAGTATAACGCGAGAGAGAGTTGTAGAGGGGAAAGGGGTGGAAAGGAGACAGTTAGGGGTAGAGTGGAGGAGATTAACAGGAGCATAACAATAGATCAAAACTGATATGTAGGAAAGAGCAGATGAGTGGAGAGTTTCCAAGGTAAGGTGGAGAACTTTGTAGGTGATCCAAAATTTGATTGGAAGCCAGGAAAGGGATTTAAGGAGGAGATGAGCAGAGACTGTTTTTGGAGAAAGTGGAATTATTTTAGTAGCATAAACAGTATTTTTCAATAATCCAGATGGGAGAAGATAAGGGCATGCATTAGAGTTTTAGCAGTAGATTGAAAGAGAAAGGCAGATCTTGGCAATATTATGGAGGAAGGAGCAACACTGTTTAGCCATGCCAGTAATGTGAATGGAGAAGCAAAGGGAAGAGTCCAATGTTACTCCTAGGCAAGTGCTTTTGCGACAGAATAAATGGTAGCACCATTTACTGTGATGGAGAAATTGGTTATTAGGCCTGTTTTAGACATACAGTATTAGGTTTAAGGCAGCAGAGCACTGTCAACTAGGATATAGTAAGGCGGCAATTCAAGACTTTGGACTGGATTATTGGTGTAAGGGTAGGGGTGGATATATATATCTGCATAATAACTGTGTAGAGATTATACCTGAAACAAAAAAAGAGTCGATGAGATCACCAAGTGACAGTGTGTAGAGAGGGAGAAGGAGAAATCCCAAAACAGAACCTTGAGGTACACCAGACATTCGCAGAAGACGTTAACAGCAGAGACAGAGAACGTGTGATGGGAGAGGTATAATGAGATCCAGGATAGACCTTTCTTGCAGAGACAAAGAGAGTTTAGAATATGAAGAAGAGCGTGATCAACAGTGTCAAAAGCAGCAGAGAGAGAGATTAAGATTAGTAGGGTAAAGTGATTTTGTGAGTTTGCTTCATGTAGGTCATATCCACTTAAGGAAGCAGAGTCTCTGTTGAGTGTAGCTGTATGAGAGCAAGATTATAAGGGGTCAAGGAGGGCATAACAAATAAGAAAGTTATACAGGAGAACACAAGACGTTCTAACAATTTGGAGGTAAGTGGCAGGAGGGATACAGTGCGATAGTTAGTAAGGCATGTAGGGTCAAGACGGTTCTGGAGAATAGGTTTGACCATCGCATACTTAAAGGAGAAGAGAAAAATGCCAGATGATAGAGAAAAGTTGAAGATGTGTGGGAAAGAGAGAAAGAGCCAAGAGTGGAAGAAGGAGAATCTCTTTGTGAATAGTATACACTTTGTAAGGATTCTGCCTGATCCATGTATAACACCCCTTCCCTTCTCCTCATGGAGATTTGGCTGATATGGGTGTTATGATGCTAACCTGTTAGGCTTACAAGAGGCCCGAGCCTCCACGCTTGGGGAGTCTGGGGTGACTGTTGCAGCGCCTCCACCCGTGAGGATCCCAGCATTAGCGGGATAGCCCCTCATGGGAACAGGTATACCTATAGGGTATACCTCAAATAACCAGAATCCAAACAATGTATATGCAACACACTTTACTATGGTTCCATAGTACTCCCCACAATACAATAATCACACATTACACAATCCCCGGTAGGTAACAACCACCCAATTGTCCCCCAAAGTACTGAGGGTGCCCTGGGCACTTAGAACCCGGTGTCCAGAAGAACAATCCCACCAGAGATATATGCGAGGGTAGAACTACACTCCCCATGTGGTGTTGGGGCACATGATTACCTTCCAGGGTACTCAGGTACACCAGAGTATGCTCAGGCAAGACGCATCTGAGATCCCACGATGTAGGGCCTCCGACACAATCCCTGTCTCACCTTACATCCGGTAGTACCGTGCGGCCGTTCCACCAGGCCTGGGGAATCCTCTGCTGCAGTTCTGTCTGCTCCTCTGAATTGTCCGCACACTAAGGGGCAAGTCCCTTACTATTGGCCAGCCCTACAATACTCTACTACGGTGTAGGGGAACTAGATAGGGCCTAGGGGGAATGGGTCTGGCCTAGCTTTCCAGACACTACCTCTCCCTTCGCCAGCTCCATCAGGACTGAGCACGCCACCTCCAGTCCATGGAGAAATCCTGAATTACAGGACCTCCTCTTCCTGCAGCACCAACCTCAAGATGGACACTGCCTTACACACAGTCCCTATGTATGTGGCTGTGTCAACACAACTGACACAGCTCACTAAATCCTCCCACGCGATGGTAGCGCTGTCAGGGAAGAGGCAAGGGAGGGTACCCTGCTATACTTGTTTGTTTTTTTGCTCTGGTTCTGGGTTCTTCTTCAACTTACCCTCACTTGGCTGGTGGTGGCTATCTTGGTTCCTAGCAATCTCCTATTTAAGGTTGGATTTCCTACAGGAAGATGCTGAGCAAGGTTCCTGTTCATGTTACAGTCCCAGCTTTGTTACTCCATGTTCCCAGTTCCTTTGCCTCTAGATTCCCTGTTGCTAACCTCTGCTTGTGACCTCCACTCTGCCCCTTTGTCATTTGCCTTGATCTCAGCCTGTGACCCCAACTCAGCACATTTGCTGCCTGACTTTATCTGTGACCAGCCTTTATCCTCTGCCTGAGTCTAACTATGTTATCTCCACAGAGAAAAGACGGCATAGATTAAATTTGTGAGTTTTGATGAGGTTTGTAATAACATTGTATTTAATAATAATATTATAGTCCCGTTCAGTAAAAGTGTAGAATTTTGCAGGCATCATGTACAGCTTACATTCTAATGTTGGTGCCTGAGGCACAAGGAGTTAAAGGGACTTGCCCAAAGTCACTGGGATTCAAACCAGATCCACCAGCTTCAAAGGTAGTGACATTACTACTGAGATATCCAACACTAACTGTACAAAACTGTTCTGTGCATAATGGTGTGCTACAGTGAGAAGGAGTGGCTCAGTGAGTAAAGAAACTGACTGGCATCGAGTTTGAAGCAGCGCTATACAAGAACAAATTATTATTATTATTGTTACAGTGCTTTTATTTGTAATATAAAGGTGCCGGTACCTAGCCTCTTATATTATACTGCTCATAGCCTGAACATAGGCCCCCTACTTGTTCGGTATTTCCTCCTCCATAAAAGATTACACACCACTGTGTCCTTGCACTGGTATTCTTGCTGCTTCCCTCTAGGCACAATTATTAAAATGTTCTCCTTGGAGTGAGGATATAGAAAAGTGGCTACAAGATATTTTTTTCCTTAGTTTTAATAGATCTTACATGGCGATCATTTCTCAAGCATTTTATCATGCCATCCAGCAGCCTCAACAATTTAGCATTATCATAACTCTCACGCTTCTGCTGTATGCAAACATGGGTCCTATTTATTTGGAATATCAGTGGAATTACTTGGCTGAGACCAGGGTGGTTCCTGCTAACGAGGAGAGTTGCCTCCTTGTTGGCCTCAGTAGCTCCACAAATCAGATGCCACAGATTGGGTAATAGGCATGTCCCTTCTATGCACATGGAGTTCTGCATGATGTCATGATTAACTGCTTTATGCTGCCCATAGAGCTGCTCTAGCAATTAAATGGTTGAGTGGCATGAGGAATGAAAGGTCATATAATGGGCAGTAACAGTCATGTATTCACCTCCACAATGTGCACTAGTCCACATGTCAGTTGTGAGGTGCCCCCTTTTACCGTTTAGAGGCCGGCTCACTACATCGACAACCAACTTAATACAGGTGGGAGATTGCTTTAGTGGAAAAATAGGTTCCTGTTGTTTAATAAAGTAATAATGTGCACCCAATGAAAAGCCTTACCAACAGTGGATTGATATAGGTCAATATTAATTTTTTCATCTAATCATCATGCCAGAGGATCTCTTATGTCAGTGCCCATGCTGCACAGTCCCGCTTTCAGCAGCAGCTCGTACTTGAGCATAACCCACAGAATGCTCCTTAGAATGGTCATCATCATCATCATCATCATCATCATCATCATCATCATCATCATCATCATCATCATCATCATCATCATCATCATCTTCACCTCATCATCATCATCATCATCAACACAAAGTACATCTTAATCCTGATGACGATGATGATATCATTTATTATCACCCCCAATACAATGACAAAACCCCTCTGATTCATGTGATCAACCACACTGATAACTGTGCTGATGCTTGTGCCCTTATCATGTTTTTGCCATGTAGTCTTATGATGATTGGCCATGTGCTCTATAAGTGCTTAGAGAGAGTATCTGGTGCTGACCCTTCCATTGGTAATTCTGCTAATGGTCATGCCCTGGTTATGCCAGGGCACATTGGTTGAGGGCGAGCCTGGTTATCACTGTCCACAATCTGTAAAATACTCATCTACACTCTCATTCATATACTATATGTGTTTAGTTTGGCATGGGTGTCTGACTACTCTCTGTAAGCCACTTCTAGTCTAGCCAGCAACATCAAGTTTTATATTGACAATCTTTTGCACCTAGTGATGATAATTTATTGTTGTACAAGATCGCTGCTGCTTTGAATCAAGTACAACCGCTGCTGTTTGTTGTTTGACTTTCTACTTTTTTCATTAAGGTCACATTAGTCTTTTCCAGCTGTGGACACCAATTAGACATACTTATTGTATTGCAATTCGCTCAGTGTGTTTGCTCATTCAGCAAAGATCACTGTGTGCTCTGTATGCACTGTATGAACACCCTCCGCCACCCTGAGTTCAATCCCAAATTCAGAAGCACGAGGTGTGTGAGCCCTTTTTCTAGTCTCAGCATTATTCCAATGGGGACGTTAGAATTTTCACAAACTTGCAATTTTGGTCAAATTCAAAATTCCCTTTGGCTAAACCTATTGACTGAATATTCGCAAATAAAATAGGGTCAATTTTGTGTGGTCCACAACCTAATGCAAAAGGTTCACACATCTCTATCATGGGGTGAACTTGCTTTTCCCACTTGCAACAGCACTTCACTTTTAAAAAGAGCCATATATTAGCATTAAGTGCAGCAGTATAATACATAGGTGTGTGTGTGTTAGTGTGTGTGTGTCAGCAGAGTCCCCCTCCTTACCTCCAGTGAGGAGGAACTACATGGTTGCCTGCTGGAGCTCCGTGAGAGTGGGGAGAGGTGGGGATGGCCATTTCAGACTGCCGCGTATGCGCAGTTGTGACCGCAGCGCTGGCCATTTTTAACTGGCTTCAAAAGCCTATAGAGACTACAATCCCCAGAATTCTTTGCGGGAATAGCGTGGTGGCCATCTTGGACTGGCTCCGCAAAGCCTGAAACGGAACTACGAGTCCCAGAATCCTCAGGGAGATGGAAATCACATGGGTGGATCATACCAACCAATGGCATGGATACATTCCAAAGGAGCAGGATATATAGTCTGCGGATGAAAAGCCCATGAGTCAGTCCTGATGGAGGAGCCAAGGGAGAAGGTAGTGTCCAGGGAGCAGTGCCCCTGACCCAGTTAGGCCCTGAGACACGCATAGAAGAGTATTGCAGGGAAGGCCCCAGATAGGGACTCTCCCCATTGTTATTTGTACTGCACTGGTGATCGGTCGACCACGCAGCACCCTGCAGCCTGGGACCAGGTCACAGGTTCTAGAGACATTGTGGGAGAACCTCTGGCTGAAGCTCACACACCGAGGAGGATCAGGACCCTTTAGGAGAGAAGGGATTTGTGTTGGCGGCCCCGCTAAGTGGGACTCGCTCCAACCCACCACACCAAGCAGCACCTCGGTACTGGAGGACCCAGGCAGGTACACAACATGCACCTACATCTACAGGGGTAGTGCTACCTCACATTTGGGTGGGATTGCTGGGACAGGACACCAGGAGTTATTGATGCCACAGCACCCTAAGTACTTTGGGGGAACTCCCACTTGTTGGTTCACTGGTTTTATACTGTGGGTACCGGTTATTGCATGTTATCGGTGTTAGTATTTGTGTACAGTTAAGCTTAGTTATATATATTGTGTGGTGTATTACTTATTACTGTGTATCGGTTCCTGTGAGGGGATATACCGCCAATGCTGGGATCCCTCAGGTGCTGCATGCAAGGAGACAGAGCTCCCCCAGAGGCTCCAAGAGGCTCCAAGAGGCAGAGGCTAGGCCTCCTGTGAGCAGACAGGTACAACAGCACACTTAGTTGCCCGCATAATTCCCTTAGGCATAGGGAAAGGGGGCTACATTTGTAGTCACTGCTGAGATTTAGAACTGGGGTGCCCAAGTGTCAGGCAGTGCTCACCACAAACGAGGTGGGACCATGGTGCTGAGGTGGGAAAGGATATAATGCCACCCACAGCCATGAGGGCACGTCTTGCGAGTAGAATAGCCTGGGTGTCCGGGCCGGGGCAGGAGAGGTACGGATCGTAGTGGGTACTGTTAGCCAAGTCCGGGGTTAGAGAGAGTGACGTAGTCATTTTACCGTAAGCCAGGATCAGGAGCGGAGAGAAAGGAGGAGTCGTATTGCCGTATGCCAGGGTCAGGATGCCAGAGGTGCGGAGAGGTCGAAGAGGAAGCCGGTTCGGTACACGAGAATGAGACTGCAGGACAAGACAAGACTAGGGAGGCAGAGACTGATGAGAACAACTGGTTCTATGCTCAGCCGACGAGTCAGTGAAACCGCAGGTTATATATAGGTGAGAGGATCCAATGGCAGGGTAGCAAGGTGGGGTGTGGATGGGCCAGGCTGCGACAGGGATAGGTCAGAAGGGCTCCCTGGGGAGGAGCTATAGAGCCCGGTAGTAAGGCTGCATTTGATTGCAGCATTGGATTGGGCTAGTGTGCCTTTAAGGAGCTGGTGCGCTTCCGTGTGGCCGCGCCTGCGGGCGCGTGACCGGATGTGCGCCTAGAACCGGCATTAGAAGAGGAATGCCGGCGTGCGCGTGCACACCTAGGTGAGGCGGCGATCGGCGTCCTGGAGGGAGGCTGATTGCGTGCCGTGGGAGGACCCGGCGAAGCTGCGGGTGAGTGTGGAGCACGCCGAGGGTGGCGTTACTCCCTGGTTGTTACACCAAGATAGCAGAACCAAATTTAGGGAACTATGTTCGTACCCTCCAAACAAGAGATCCATCAGTGTGCTGTTGAGTTCCAAGAGTCTCCCCGCCATGTGGTTGCTGTGGGGGACATCCCGGCTGCCACATCCCCACATCAAGTAAGCACCTCCCTAAGGTGGTTTCCTGGTGGAGCCCAGATAATAGGCCGAAAATGAGATCCTACCGACGGCGCGTAGTCATAGTTACTGCCTGTAGCGAATTGAGTCAAGATGAGAGCCCCCGGGCCCTGCATTTTTACGGAATCCCTGCCCACTGGTTGCCCATTTAGATACCCAGACTTATCTGATACAAATGGTGGCTTTCCTTCCGGGACCAACAATTCAGGAACCTTTGCGGGCTTAACTCCCACACCCCTCCGATATCCCCAGAAGGAACGAAGCTAGCCTGGAGTCAGTCTACAGCTGCCGGTCTGACTGCTGTAGTCGTCGGTTGACCGGAGACTCGTACTGTGGGGGAACACTAAAGCAACTAGTGGAGGGTTTAGCGCAGTCCTTGCAGTCCCACAACTACTAAAAGTTCAATGCTTTCTCCGAGATATCACCCACTCCCTTATAAGAAGAATAGTTTGGGACTTGAGGGGCCTATGGCCCCCAGCAGCCCAAAATGTGCAAATGAACCGCGAGACCAGGGGGGGAAGCCACTGCCCAGGAGTTGATCGAACTCCTCAACCAGGCCTCTACTGCAGAGTATGACAAAGATGAACTCTTGGCCCAGTTTCGTGCTCTTTGCCAGAAGGAGGGAGAACAACTGTCCTAATATGTCCGATGCCTACAACTATCCTTATGGGGATTACTCTCCAAGAAAGTAATTTCTGCAACAGTAGTGAATGAGTCCCGATTCAAGCAACTTATGAAAAGATCTCTACCATTGCACCCTATAGCTCTTATGATGCAAGGCTCCCCTCAGGCCGAGAAACCCCCCAGTTTCCAGGAGTTTCTGGGCAACATAAGGAAGCAATAAGATAGTAGGTGTAGATAGAGCACAGCCGAGGACATCCTCTTCCGGTATCCAGAGAAGGGAAAAAAGGCCAGGCCACTCCAAAACTAACAAAAGGGGTAATTTATTGCAAGCTAGACATACAGTAAAAATGGACTAGATGAACGCACCTACGCGTTTCGTACACAGAGTTCTTTATCAACATAAGGAAGCAAGAGGTTCAATTGCATTTCCACACTCCCAAGACATCTCGGGAATCTTCCAAAGGGGAGAGTAAAGTGACTCCCTCCTAGTGCGAAGGAGAATTCTGAGAACAATACTCCCATGGGTCCTTCATGACAGACCCCCTTGACACCTTAGAGCTCGGCTCCTAACCCTGGCTTCAATGCGTCCCAAAGCAATTGTTGCTTTAACTACCATCAAGATGGTCATTTCACACGGGACTGTCCATGTCAGAAGCTTCCACCCCAGGAGCCATGGCCTTCACTGTGCATTCAGCAGAATAGCCGTCCACATCCTCGGATAGTGCCCATGCACCTAGCCCCGAAAAGGAGCCCCAATCGGATGTCTACAATCGAGTAGTACCTGTGGCCAAAGTAAGAGTACTAGTGGAGTGCTTCTACTTTTCTGAATTGGTGAACACTGGGTCGCAAGTGACCATCATCTACCGGCCATTTTATGACCTGCATCCAAAGCACCTGCCTATGCAGTCGGCAGAGAAAATAAAATTGGGGGGTCTTAGTAGCGAAGACTACCTGATTGATGGCGTGATTCAAGAACGGTTGGATATACCGCAGCTCAACACCAGCAAAACCCACCCCATGGAAGTGGAAGCCTTGTATGTTCTGAGCCCGGGAATATCCGAATTCGCCCATCATATCGGGGACCAATGCCGGAGAATTACCCCTATCATCTTTGCGGATTAACGCCGTATTCAAAGAGGAGTGCTATAGGACCTCTGCCCAAGAAGGATTTGGACAATTCTTCAGTCTTGAGAAGGGGTTGACAGAGATTACACCATGGGGAGTGAGGCACATGGCCGCTTTACCTAACTACCTGGGTCGCAACGAGGCCAACTGGTACTTTTCACTAGTGAACACGCCCGAATAGGATGCCAAGAGAGGGTTCATGGTGGTGCCAGAGATAGAGTGGAAGTCTTCTCTTCGTCGCCGGTTCAAGGTGACCATCCAGAACATCTTGCCTCATCCTATACGGTTTGACGTCAGTCAAGCTCTGGGGTGAATATACCCCATATTGTAAGTAGAAACTTCAGCTCATGTAAATGCGACTACCGTCCGGGATACCCCTCCCGGATTGCAATTTGACGGTGAATAATCCTTACCACCGGAATGAAAGAAGCACTTGAGCGAAAAGTTGGCTGAACGCAAAGAGGTGTTCTCCAACATTGAGATGGAAGTGGGCTGCAGCAAGAGTGCTCAAAACACGATCTGACTAAACGATGCCACTCTATTTCGGGAGTGTTCTGGATGCATAGATTGACGAGAGCCTTAGCACCCTATCCGGCAGTCGGGTGGTTAAGCGCGCTGGACTTGAGGTCTGGGTACAACCAGGTACCCATGAGCTCCGAAGACCAGGAGAAGACAATGTTTGTCTGCCCCCTCAGGTTTTATCAGTTCACCCGAATGCCCCAAGTTATCTATGGTGCACCTGCAACCACCCAGAGACTTGTGGAAAGGACCATTGTTTATATGAATCCCAGGGAATGTCTGGTCTATCTGGATGATATTATTGTGCTTGGGAATGTTAGAGCATAAAGAACGCCTTCTGAAGTTTCTGGATCAACTGGGTAAAGAAGGCCTTATGTTGTCTCTGGACAAATGTTGCTTCTGCCGCACTTTGGTCACCTATGTGGGCCACATAGTGTCTGCAGAAGGAGTGGCTACTGACACTGCTAAGGTCGAAGCTGTAGTGAACTGCCCAGACTAGATAACGTAATGGAGCTACGATCCTTCTTGGTGTTTTGCGGCTACTTCCGAAGATTCGTAGAGGGATACTCCAGCATGGCCAAAGTCCTCAATAATCTGTTGAAAAACTATCCAGAACAGCCTCTGCAAAAAGCAGCAACCCCGCGAACACCATTCTGGGACAAATGGATTTCGGTCTGCGAGAAGGCCTTCACAGGGCTGAAGAAGAGTCTCGTTGAAGCCCCTCTCTTCGCCTTTGCAGACCCAGAGCAACCATACATCCTGCATGTGGACGCCAGCTTCTATTGGCTGTGAGCGGTATTACACCAAAAATACCCTACAGGCCTCCGGTAGGTAGCGTATATGAGTCGCAGTTTGACGGCGAACGAGCAAAACTACCCAGTCCATAAACTGGAATTCCTAGCGCTCAAGTGGGCTGTTATAGATAAGCTACACGATTGTCTTTGCGAGGTCTCTTTCGAAGTGCGAACAGACAATAATCCTTTGACATACTGTAGATCTTGACCTCCGCCAAGTTGGATGCCACTGTCCAGAGGTGGTTGGCTGCTCTGTCCAACTATCAATTTACAAAACATACAGGACACCTAAAAGCTCATATTGAACCCCCAAAATAACCACAACATATATATAAGTATATAAGTGTCACAGAGGAGTGCCACTGAGCATGGCAATATATATTTAAAACCAGAGACAGAACATAAAACACAGACAGGGACCAGTGCACATCCAGTGAAACTTATACATGGTACAGTGCCTAAATATATATGTATATATATCTATTAAATAAAATGGTCTTTTAGTTTAACATTTTGGCCAAAGTGTTGTAAGCCCTTGAGCCACTACACGGCAGACCACATCTCAAGGGTACCTAACACTAATATAAATTCTTAATAACCTGTGCATTACCAGGAAAATGATTTATAATAAATCTGTCAAAATGAGTTGCATAGTTATAAGTCTGATTGAAGCTTTTATTAACCTGTACATTACCAGGAAAAACACTCTGTATTAGATTTGGCACAATCATACTGCAAGCAAGCAAGTTCCCTTGACAGTGAGAGATGCTATGGAGTGAGCTTTAAACCATTTAAATGTGGGAGGGGGTGAGCTTCAATTAGGTAGGAGGTTGCCACCCTCCAATCAGCTAACACCAGCTGAACAAGAATTGCAAAACATACAGGACACCTACAAGCTCATATTGAACCCCCAAAATAACCACAGCATATATATAAGCATATAGGTGTCACAGAGGAGTGCTACTGAGCATGGCAATATATATTTAAAACCAGAGACAGAACATAAAACACAGACAGAGCTCAGTGCACATCCAGTAAAACTTATACACGGTACAGTGCCTAAATATATATGTATAGATATCTATTAAATAAAATGGCCAAAACGTTAAACTAAAAGACCATTTTATTTAATAGATATCTATACATATATATTTAGGCACTGTACCGTGTATAAGTTTCACTGGATGTGCACTGAGCTCTGTCTGTGTTTTATGTTCTGTCTCTGGTTTTAAATATATATTGCCATGCTCAGTAGCACTCCTCTGTGGCACTTATATGCTTATATATATATATATATGTTGTGGTTATTTTGGGGGTTCAATATGAGCTTGTAGGTGTCCTGTATGTTTTGCAATTCTTGTTCAGCAGGTCTTAGCTGATTGGAGGGTGGCAACCTCCTATCTAATTGAAGCTCACCTCATCCCACATTTAAATAGTTAAAAGCTCACTCCATAGCATCTCCCACTCTCAGGGGAACTTGCTTGCTTGCAGTATGATTGTGAAAAATCTAATACAGAGTGCTTTTCCTGGTAATGTACAGGTTAATAAAAGCTTCAATCAGACTTAGAACTATGCAACTAATGTTGACAGATTTATTATAAATCATTCTTCCTGGTAATGCACAGGTTATTAAGAAGTTATATTAGTGTTAGGTACCCTTGAGATGTGGTCTGCCGTGTAGTGGCTCAGGGGCTTACAACACTTTGGCCAAAATGTTAAACTAAAAGACCATTTTATTTAATAGATATCTATAGATATATATTTAGGCACTGTACCGTGTATAAGTTTCACTGGATGTGCACTGAGCTCTGTCTGTGTTTTATGTTCTGTCTCTGGTATTAAACAACTATCAATTTACCCTGAAAAACAAGCCAGGGCCCTTGAATATCGGAACCGATGCTCTGTCTAGAAGGCTTGGACTGAATTAAACATCAGACGATGGTGAGTGGGAAGAAATTCCTGTCCCTGGGATTCGAGCAATGTGCTCCACTGCGGCTATATTGGAGGATAAAGTAGCCTTTTCCGAACTCAGAGTGGCAGACTCATTGGGGTGTCAGTCAAAGGAACTTACTTCAGCATATTGCCATCCAGAAGGCATGTCCATCACTCAAGATAGCATAATGAGATGGAAAGAGTTAATGATGCAACATACAGTTAGGTCCGGAAATAATTGGACACTGACACAATTTTCATAATTTTTGCTCTGTACGCCACCACAATGGATTTGAAATGAAACAGCCGAGATGCAATAGAAGTGCAGACTTTCAGCTTTAATTCAAGGGGTTGAACAAAAACTTCGTTTGAAACGTTTAGGAATTGCAACCATTTTCATACACAGTCCACTTATTTCAAATGTAATTGGACAAATTAACACAATCATAAATATAATGTTCATTTTTAATTCTTTGTCGAGAATCCTTTGCAGGCAATGACTGCTTGAAGTCTGGAACGCATGGACATCACCAAACACTGGGTTTCCTCCTTTGTGATGCTTTGCCAGGCCTTTACTGCAGCTGTCTTCCGTTGTTGTTTGTTCATAGGTCTTTCTGCCTTAAGTTTTGTCTTCAGCAAGTGAAATGCAAGCTTGATCGGGTTAAGATTAGGTATTTGACTCGGCCATTGCAGAATATTCCACTTCTTTGCCTTAAAAAACTCCTGGGTTGCTTTTGCAGTATGTTTTGGGACATTGTCCATCTGTAAAGTGTAGCGCCATCCAATCAACTTCGCTTAATTTGGCTGAATCTGAGCAGACAATATATCTCTATACACTTCAGAATTTATCCGGCTGCTTCTGTCTTCTGTCACATCATCAATAAACACTAATGACCCAGTGCCATTGTAAGCCATGCATGCTCATGACATCACACTGCCTCCACAGTGTTTTACAGGTGATGTGGTATGCTTCGGATCATGAGCCGTTCCAAGCCTTCTCCATACTTTTTTCTTCCCATCATTCTGGTACAGGTTGATCTTAGTTTCTTCTGTCCAAAGAATGCTGTTCCAGAACTGGGCTGGCTTTTTTAGATATTGTTTGGCAGTCTAATCTGTCCTTTATATTCTTGAGGCTTATGAATGGTTTGCACCTTGTGGTGAACCCTCTGTATTTGCTCTCGTGAAGTCTTCTCTTTATGGTAGACTTGGATAATGATATGCCTACCTCCTGGAGAGTGTTCTTCACTTGGCTGGATGTTGTGAAGGGGTTTTTCTTTATCATGGAAAGGATCCTACGATCATCCACCACTGTTGTCTTCCATGGAAGTCCAGGCCTTTTTGTGTTGCAGAGCTCACCATTGCGTTCTTTTTTTCTCAGAATGTACCAAACTGTTGATTTGGCACTCCTAATGTTCCTGCTATCTCTCTGATGGATTTTGTTATTTTTTGCAGCCTAAGGATGCCCTGTTTCACTTGCATTGAGAGCTCCTTTGACCGCATGTTGTGGATTCACAGCAACAGCTTCCAAATGCGAATGCCACACCTGGAATCAACTCCAGACCTTTTACCTGCTTAATTGATGATGAAATAATGAAGGAATAGCCCACACCTGTCCATGAAACAGCTTTTAAGTCAATTGTCCAATTACTTTTGGTCCCTTGAAAAAGAGGGAGCTACATATTAAAGAGATGTACAGCTCAACCACATTATAGCGCGATCCACTATAACACAAATCCGCTTATAACGCGGTTTGAGCGTGGACCCTGAATTTAAAATTTTTATTTTTATTTTTTTTAAAGTTTTTTTTTTACACACTCACTGCACACACTCACTGCACACTGCATACATTCACAGCACACTGCATACACTTACAGCAGACTGCACACTCACAGCACACTGCATACATCACAGCACACTGCACACACTCACAGCACACTGCCCACACTCACAGCACACTGCACACACTCACATCACACTGCACACACTCACATCACACTGCACACACTCACAGCACACTGCACACACTCACAGCACACTGCACACACTCACAGCACACTGCACACACTCACAACATACTACATACACTCACAGCACACTGCACACACTCACAGCACACTGCACACACTCACAGCACACTACACACACACTCACAGCACACTGCACACACACACGCACTGACACACACACAGCACACTTCACAGCACACTCCATACACTTACAGCACACTGCACACACTCACAGCACACTGCACACACTCAGCACACTGCATACACTGACAGCACACTGCATACACTCACAGCACACTGCACACACTCACAGCACACTACACACACAGCCCACTGCACACACACACACAGTCTCACAAAGTCAAATACACACACACACACACACTCTCTTTAAGGGAGCTTGCTCTCGCAAGACAGAAGCAGAAGCAGGAAGCAGAGACAAGGAGAAGAGCTGCCAGATGCCGGGTAAGTGCTGTGTGCACACTCACAGCACACTGCATACATCACAGCACACTGCACACACTCACAGCACACTGCCCACACTCACAGCACACCGCACACACTCACAGCACACTGCACACACTGCACACACTCACAGCACACTGCACACACTCACAGCACACTGCACATACTCACAACATACTACATACACTCACAGCACACTGCACACACTCACAGCACACTGCACACACTCACAGCACACTACACACACACTCACAGCACACTGCACACACACACGCACTGACACACACACAGCACACTTCACAGCACACTCCATACACTTACAGCACACTGCACACACTCACAGCACACTGCACACACTCAGCACACTGCATACACTGACAGCACACTGCATACACTCACAGCACACTGCACACACTCACAGCACACTGCACACACACAGCCCACTGCACACACACACACACAGTCTCACAAAGTCAAATACACACACACACACACTCTCTTTAAGGGAGCTTGCTCTCGCAAGACAGAAGCAGAAGCAGGAAGCAGAGACAGGGAGAAGAGCTGCCAGATGCCGGGTAAGTGCTGTGTGCTGTTGCCGCTGCCCCACCGGGTCTGGGAATGCTGGGAGAGTTCTCAGCTTTCCCCCTCCGGCGGACACGGTAACACCACAAAAAAAATTAAAATGTAAAAAAAAATTTTTTTCCGAAGGTCATTTTTTTTCAGCGGCACCGTTTATAACGCGGTGGTCAAGGGTGGCCCCCGAGAACCACGCTATAATGGGGTTAAGCTGTAATTCCTAAACCCTTCCTCCAATTTGGATGTGAATACCCTCAAATTAAATCTGATAGACTGCACTTTAAGACCATATTCATTCTTTAACTGTAACTTGAATTTATTTTGGTACACAGCCGAAATAACAAAACTTCTATCAGTGTCCAATTATTTCCGGACCTAACTGTATGTAATACCCAGTGGCTAAAGCTATATGCTGTGCCATCCAAGAAAACAAACCTCCCTAAGTGGGCTCCCACCGACACGGTCGCTGTTATCATGAGGGAATGAGACAAGTTCCGCATGGACCATGGCCTACTCTACCGGGTTATCCCCTATCACAACCATCCCTATAGGATACAACTCGTCCTGCCCAGAAGCTTGGGGTACCATGTCCTACAATCTCAGCACAATGATCACGGACACCTGGGAGTGGACGAAAACATTTGGACTTGTCAGAGATAGGTTCTTCTAGACCAAGATTCGGAAATCGGTGGAGCATCATTGACGGAGGTGTCTGCGGTGCATACGGCAAAAAACACTGCCTACACGCGCAGCTTCAATTGACCATTTAAAGAGCTCTTGTTCTATGGTCCTAGTCAGCATGGATTTTCTCTGCATTGAGGCAGACTCGAAGAGTATCTTGTAGTAACAGATACTTACACCCGATATGTTCAAGCGTTCCCCACCACAGACCAGAAAGCTTTCACAGTAGCCAAATTACTGTGGGAGAAGTATTTTATCCATTACGGGCTACCTAATCGGATGCACTCTGATCAAAGGAGATCATTGAGAGCAAGTTAATCAAAGAACTCTTAAAGTGGCTCAATATCGAGAAGTCTCGCACAACTCCCTGAAGGAGATGATCTTCTGAAAAGATTCAACCGAACCCTAATGGATATACTGGGCACTCTGAAAGGCTGCGAGAAGGCCGGATGGAGCAAGCATGTCGAGAGTACGTGCCTACAATTGCACCACGCATGAATCCACAGGGTGCACAACCTATTTTATGATGTTCTGCAGAGAGGCGTGACTACCTGCGGACATTTGTCTCCGAGTTCCACCGATGGTGTACCAAACATGACGCCCTACAAATATGTGCAAAGGCTCCAGAATAACCTCCGCAGAGCATCTCAGTTGGAGGAAAAAACCACCATCAATCTGAACGAGAATAACAAGTGGAGGTAGGACCATAAAGTACGCTACAGGGATTTTTGGCCTGGTGACAAAGTTCTCCTGTGGAATTTAGGAATACCAGGGAAGCACAAATTAGCTGACCGCCGGCGAGACCTGCCTTCAAGGTTGTCACAGATGCCTGGCCTCCCTGTATACCACATCAGAGATTCAGAGGGGAAGGTATAGGTCTGGCATTGAAATCACTTGTTACTTATTTCTCAAGTGGGGGAAAGTGAACCTGAACATCCCCAATAGTGCCTTCAAGTGAACAGGAAGAGTCCAGCAAAATGGAAATGCGGTAATGGAAGACAATCAGAATCCTTTGGAAGGAACTTTTCCTCTACAAATGGAGATTGGTGTGCATTAATAGATAAAGTAATGGGCAATGGGCCTGTCCTCCATGTACCCTCTACAGCGGCTTTAATAAGCAAAGAGGGAGAGCTCACCCTAGGCACCCAGAGGCAGAGGCTTAGGCCTCCTATTAACAGACAGGTACAGCAGCACGCAGAGTTTCCCATGTAGTCCCCTTAGGCATAGGGAAAGGGATATATATATATATATATATATATATATATATATATATATATATATATATATATATATATGCAATACGATACCGTGTTTGAGACGAATATCAAGAGGCAGCACTCCAAAAGGTAGTCAAAAAAATATTGTATTAACAAGACATCATATCCAACGTTTCGGTCCTTCGTGCGGGACCTTTCTCAAGGTCTTGTTAATACAATATTTTTTTGACTACCTTTTGGAGTGCTGCCTCTTGATATTCGTCTCAAACACGGTATCGTATTGCCTATTTATTCTATATAGGATTTGCACCCATCATATTGATTTCCCCGACGGAGTGCCTACTGATCTTGTTTATTCGTTATATATATATAAATAAATGTAAATACAACTGTATGCTCATCTGCATGTCTTAGGCAGGTCTGCAACCCCGCCTTTCACCATTATCACCCAGCACACAGCACTTCCACTGCAGCAAGGGATTCTGGGAAATGACATGCAAATGAGGACACAGTTCAAAAACCATTTTTAACATTGTTCCCTATATATATATATATACTGGGAAATTAAAAAAAACTAATTAAACTAAATGTAGCACAGATTTCTTGGTGGGAAACAAGGACACTGTGTCAACGGAAAAAACTCATATTAATATAGATGTGATGTTTCTCCTTGCTACATCTGTTGCTGTTTTTTCCAGTATTGCATCTGTTTTACACAAGGAAAATGTGATACATAAGCTTGCATTTATATTCAATAACTATTAGGATAATGAAAGAAAAAATTGGCATCATCAATGTTTAAAGCCAGTTTTTTTTTAATTTACCTTTTCACTAAAGCCATCTCACAATTGTTAAAGCACAAATTAGGGTTTTATTCAGCGGAGATACGTATACTGTAAATATTATTTTGAATGAGGAGTATTCAAAATGACTAGGCAATGATACATGAATGAGCTCTTCATATGCCCCCATTATTTTTAAATGCAGTAAAATTATAAGGCTACAAATAAATAAGACTTAATTTACAGATACTGTACATTTTGTTTTAACATTTATTTCAGAAATTCAATGAGAAGAAAATAAATAAACTGCAATCCCAATAATACAAATGTATGAAATAATCCACCCCTTAGGCTGAGGACCCGCTGCTATCGACGGCGCACAGGCCACAGCCCCTTACCTCCAGTCTGGCTGTCCCCACTACCTCCTTCCGATGTGGCTCACTACGTGCTGTGACGCGTCAGCCGGCCAGAGGTACAAGGCTCTGGTGTTTTGCAGCGGTGACGCGTCACGTGGTCTCGCAGTGAGCCATTGAGGAAGGGAGGAGGGGAGCTGTCTGGACCTACGGGAGGGAAGTCTGTGCAGCCATGCATAGCTCGCTACCCCCCCCCCCCTCCGATGCCCGTTTCGAAGTCTGCCCGTGCTTCATGCTGGGGAGGTTGCCGACTGCTGAGGAGAGGCAGCAGCAGATGCATGGGGGTGGGGGGGGGGGGGCTGTGCATAAAAGGAATCCCGTCTCAAAGGGAAAGCAACAAGGCAGAGGGGTTTCCAGCCTTGGCGCTGTGTGTAGGGAAGGGTCAGATGAGTCAGGCTTCAGTGCCTATTACTTTCCACCTCTCTTCCTCCTGTGGTTGGCAAGTGTATGTATCAGTCTATTAATGTGTGTGCCTGTGTGTGTAATGGCCCGCCCCCACATCATGACCCCGCCCACCCGACCCGTTTTGGTCACGCCTCTCCGCGCCGAAACAAGTTCACTGCAGACCGCAGATCACGGTGCAGTGACTTGCACGTGCCGCCAGCAAGCACGGCGGCCATGCGGGTCACGTGCAGCGGGGCCTTAGCCTAAGATTCCTTTATCTGAAAATTTGCTTAGATCTTCTGTCTCTCAATAGCACACACTTTAATCCATGCTCTTATTCTCACTCATATACACTATTACAACATTCTATTATTTTAATGTATAAAGAGGAGCGGCTTAGTGAGTTAAGACACTGACTGACACTGAGTTTGAAGCAGAGGAACCTGGTTCAATTCCTGGTGTCGGCTTCTTGTGACCTTGGGCAAGTCACTTTATCTCCCTGTGCCTCAGGCACCAAAAAACATAGATTGTAATCTCCATAGGGCAGGGACTGTGTCTGCAAAATGTCTCTGTAAAGTGCTATGTAAAACTATCAGCGCTATTCAAGGATAAATAATTCTTATTATAATCACTTCCTGCCTTGCAGCTTTCTACCTGATGTAGCCATTCCCCCAGGTTTGCCCTCACCTCCGCTGCGGTGGGAGAGTCATGGAGGGTTGCAGAGTGTGCAGGGAGCGCTCCGGTGTATGGGAGGTTCCGCGGTGGCCCGAGCACTCAGGGCACCGCCATTTTGATACTCGCGCATGCGCAGTGAGTCTGGGGAGACAAGGCGCTTGAAGAGAGTTCGCGCATGCGCAGGGAGTGGCTGCAGTAGCGCGCAAAGCCTGGACCAATGGGAGAAGGCTAGAGCAGGGGACTACAAGTCCCATGAGCCCCAGAGAGACCATGTGATACCAGGGAACCAATAGGGCGACAGGGGCCCTTCATTAAGGAGATAGGAGGTTGCGAAGGGGAGCACGTTGGCCAGTAAGACCAGGAAGGGGAAGAGGTAGGAGCTATATGTATAGAGAGGCCAGTAGCCTCTACACTATGCAGAAAATCCCCTAGGCCCAAGATAGTCCCCTGAGTCACAGTCAGCTTGTGGTTGCTATAGGGACAGGCCCTAGAATAGGAACCTGCCCCAGTAGTGTGCAAAGTCAGGGACACAGAGGTCGCTGCAGTTTGTTATCAGATGTTTGGGACCAAACCTCCTCAGAGACATTTACATATACCCGGGTGGGATCGACCCGGAGGAGCATCGCGGAAAGCATCGCGTCTGCGGATCCTTTTGTGAAGATTAGTCTGCTGGTCCGAGTGCAGGAGCGCTCGGCAGGTAACTCTACACCAAAGTGCACCAACTATAACACTCTCACTCTAGTGGCGGCACGGTCACCACACACTTGGGGTTGTGGGTGTGGGACATTGGACAAGGTGTGAGGAATACGGTGGAGGGACGCATCCTGCGAGACGTTTTGGCTAGTTGTGTCTCTATATTGGGAGGAGTATGTGAATGTTATACATATGAGTCTATGGTTGCAATTTGTAGTAAAGGTACAGTATCTGTTATTTTATGCACTGCGTGTATGTCATTATATTGGTGTCCTGCGAGGAACAACTCCCGCTCTGCTGGGAGCCATCGCAGGTAGAGGCGCTGCATCTGGTAAGAGACAATACACACACACATATAAATATATGTAGCCATGCATAATAATGACTGCATACATCTTCCCTGTTGGCAGTAAGTCCTGGTAAATACAGGTCTGCCCACAGTAGTTATGGAGGTTTTCCCTCACACCCTTGTGTGGTGCCCTGTGTAAGGAAGGGAGTGGCTGTATGCTCTGAGTCCCTGGATAGTGACCTCAGAGATGCGCCTGCCCCCTGGAGTATAAAGGGCACAACACTGACAGTTAGTGTGGTTGTTGGTGAAGAAATAGTAACCCGAAGGTACCGAGAGGAAGTAACACTTTTGTGACCCTAGTGCAGTAACTAGCGGCAGCAGAGTGATAGATTAAGTTTGTCTACGCCACACTGTGTCCAGGGACCTGGCACAGCGGTGATCTCCCTAGGAGAAAGGGAATCCCACTTCAGTACGGGAGGGCGTACCTGGCAAAGGGACATCACGGAGAGATGTGCGGCTAGAGCTGGCAGCTGCATGGGGCAGTCTGCTACATCCCTGTATGCAATAAAGATGTCCTTGAGAAAAAGAACCCCACTGTGTGAGTGTGAGATTACTCAACAGTGGATGGCACCAAGAAGGAGTTCCTCACCAGGACCATCTCCCTGCGGAAGCACAGATCCTGATGAGGTGGAGGCGCTGCACATGAAGTAAGTTGGACTCGTACCCACTACCTCAGCTACCTGTCCTGATGACATCCCCTAATAACACCAAGCGGGAGACTCAAGAGTCCTGTTACTTGCAGGTGCACCACCACACACGCCTTGTAATGGGGGACTGGTTAGACTACACGGGCCAATATGAGATTGGGTGGGTCAGGCCAGAGGGAGCACCCGTTACAATTGGAGGCGCTGCTGAGAGACCTGTCAACAGGACAGGCTTTTGCTAGGCACACATTAGGAAAGAGAGAAGTGTCTGCTGCCACTTTGTGCTGCGTGGGACGGAGCCAGGGGTAGTCAGGGAGATGCTGGAGATGCATGCCGCAAAGACGCCTTGGGATCCGTAAGGGGTTAGTGAGTCTGGAGCCGGGGGCTATTGCTGTTCTAGTCGCCTTGAGGTAGCGCTAGCGGGGGACGCCTAAAGGGGTAAACTGGTAACTGAGAGCAGGAATTCTGGATGGGTCCGCACTAGGCTAGCCAAAAGTAGGTCGACGCCCAAAGTACTGCATGGAAGAGCCAGAGTACTCTAGTCTCCATTCCAGATCACTTACCAAGGAGCACAGACTGGAGGAACGTGTTACAGTAGACACAGAAAGAGTGAGCCTAGCCTGAGGTAGTGCAAACACGAGTCAGATCTACGTTAGGTACACAAGGTGGTGCACAAGGCATGTTTATTGTACAGATGTGGTAGCTGCCCCGCAGAGCGGAGCTCCACGTACAGAGAATCGGTGTTCAACGATCACGAGAGACCTGTCGGAATGGAGGATCTGTACAGAACAGAAGGTCCAGGATGGCAGGGTGAGCGAACCGTCAGAATGGAGGATCTGTACAGAACAGAAGGTCCAGGATGGCGGAGAGAGAGAACCACGAGAATGGAGGATCTGCATAGAGCAGAAGGTCCAGGATTGCGGTCAGACGAAGAACAAGCTACAGAAGAGACTTTTGTGAGTTTGTTGTGGAATGGCGTGAAAGCCGTGGCTGCGCCGTGTTTGTCGTGTTTTTGTTCTCGGGATGATACCCCTGAGAATAATGAGCAGGACAGTGTGCTTAGATGGGAGGAACGAAATGGACTTTGTTATACCCCAATTAACAAACAGCCAGACGCTGCCTTAAATGAAAGAAAGGACAATGCTTACCAAAATGGCGGTTCCCGCTTCCCCGGGACGCCGCGTGGGCATTCTGCAGAAAGTCTTGCAACTTTGCAATTTGCTAATTGTTGGCCAGGATTGGCGCCAACGAGAAAACTCCACCCCGCTGAGGAGTTTGGCGCGAAAGCTGGAGCCGCGCCCTCATGGACTATGACTCACTCCGCACCTGTGCTGGGTCAGCCTACAAATCTACGAGACGTCCCCCTAGTTTCAACCAGGGGGAGTGGTTTGCGGTTACACCGGATGTCGACAGAGAAAATGGGAGGAAGGGTTGCTACATCAGCCCATGCCTTTCAGTTGCGAAGAGCCATTGATCAGTATAGACCTCTGAGACGAGTGCCTCCGCTGGTAAAGATGGCTGAAGCTGCTGACAAAGTGGACCAAGGTCCTGTGATTTCCACTCACCCTTATTCGGCTCCAGGAGGCTTCCTGATAATCCGTGTGGAGGGTGTGGAGACTGTGGCGTGTCTTTGCCTGCAGTGCAGACTGCCGGGCGGAGCCGTGGGCAGCGAGGCCCGATGCCCCCACTGCGGACTGCAGTACATGTGGCCAATGACCACATTCGTACCGGTGCAGGCTATGGGAGTGGCCGGGAATGTCCCGATTCCAAGAGAAGAACAGCCGGGAGCTCTCTGGAACAAGAGTGCCAGTCCCGCAGAGTTGGAGTCAGCACTGGTGCTTCCGACGGAGAAACTCAGCCATCGGAGAGGTGATCACCGAGGAGCCCATCGACGGTCTCCTACCGGGATGCCTCGGCCGAATTGCAAACTGGAATCCTCGGACGAGGAGTGCGCAAGGCTGGCGAGTAAGACGGTCATCAGACGAGACTGTCATACCATTGGTACGCCATGGAGGGATGAAATTCCTCGTGGTGTGGAGACGCGGAGTCGAGAGTCTCCCGTACCGCGACCTCCCGATCGCCGGAGTCCCACTGCCGTGGTGACTAGTGGATCGGATGCGGGTCGATCAACCCCGACCCTGCGAGGTGCTAAGACACCGTGCCTGTTGCAGAACCGAGGGGAGGAAGAGCCGGAGGAGCGAGTCCAGAGCCAGACTGGATCGCGCAGCAGACGGGCGTTGCCGGATGTCATGGTGGAGGAAGAGATCTCGATTGGGGATCCATCCCAAGATGGCGTCGCAGCACGTGCGTGTGCGGAAGTGGTGCAGGCGGACCAGGGAGGCCCCGAGTGGGAGATGGTGCCGCCTCTGAGGTCAAGCAGCGAGAAACGATGCCCTACTACCAGGGGGAACGGACGTTTGAACTGCAACCCCAGAAGCTCCGCTGTTGAGAATAAAGATGGACTTTGTGGCGACGTCAAGACAGGTATCGCTGGAGAGCAGGTCGAAACCCTGTCAGTACCTACTGTTCGGTCCCGTCCCCAAACCCCATCCACACTCAAGGTTAGCCCCAAGGCCCTAGTTAAAGCCCCTGTACCCGTCACTATTTTATTTGGGTCCAGTTCCAGCTTAGGGTTGTCCGGGGAGTCACGGGGTCCTTCCGGTGATTGGACTGGAAGCCTGGACTTGGGTACGTCGGATGATGGGTCGGAGGGAGGAGGGAGTATGTCTAGGCAAGTGTCTGTATCTAGCGATTGTCCTAGTGGGCTTAGTATCACAGTACGAAACACCTCTCCGTATAAAAGAGTTAATGAGAGATCTGAGGGTACATCCGGGGTGTCTTCTGGTGGGCCTGATGAGGAGTCCATAGAAGAGAGTACAGATCCTAGCTCCGAGGAACGGAAGGAGACTAGGTGGTGGGCCCCATTGTACGAGGGGTATGTATCATGGTTCGACCGGACCCGCTTTATTTTAGAGAGGGAGGGGGTGGTTGATCACTGGTGGGCTGCCGGTGACTTTGACGACGAGTCATACCTTAGGGCCCTAAGGGTAAGGTGGGATCGAATCCAGGCAGGCCTTGTTATACCTAAGGGGTCCGCAGGGTTGGATGATCCGGTAGAAACGTATGAGCCCCTGTCATGGGTGTTGCCCGGAGCGGCTGGGCAAGGTGGCTTGACCAGGTCGTGTCGAGCTGAACGGGCTATTGCGGCGAAGTATAGGAAGTCCCATGGGCTTGATTACCCTTACGTCCCTGAACCTCTAATGAGAGAGATAGAGGAGAATAGGGAGAGATGGCTCAAAAATGATATTCAATATTATATCATAGAGAAAGGGGGAGCCATTAAGGGGATACAGGCCGAGCAGAGGGTAGCTCAACTTATGCGGGTCTGGAAGATAGGGCGCAGTGTATATATGCATAAGGTAGTATACTGCAATGAGCGAGGAGTACCCAGAGAATACAGCGTGACTGTACATGATGCCGCGGGGCGAGAGGTGAAGAAGCCAGATCCTCGGCATTATTATTGAGTAGCCAATAGAGTGGTCTGTTGTTTTCTTTAACGCTCCCTGCTGGTCAGTGAGTGTACTGGGCTTACATTATTATGTCCATGCAATGATGTTTGCTATGTTATTTGTGTGTTCTTTTGCAGTGTTTCCTGGCGCAAGGTACACCAAATTTAGGTCCCAGCCGGGACGGTGGGTATTAACCAGGGGGAGTATGTAGCCATGCATAATAATGACTGCATACATCTTCCCTGTTGGCAGTAAGTCCTGGTAAATACAGGTCTGCCCACAGTAGTTATGGAGGTTTTCCCTCACACCCTTGTGTGGTGCCCTGTGTAAGGAAGGGAGTGGCTGTATGCTCTGAGTCCCTGGATAGTGACCTCAGAGATGCGCCTGCCCCCTGGAGTATAAAGGGCACAACACTGACAGTTAGTGTGGTTGTTGGTGAAGAAATAGTAACCCGAAGGTACCGAGAGGAAGTAACACTTTTGTGACCCTAGTGCAGTAACTAGCGGCAGCAGAGTGATAGATTAAGTTTGTCTACGCCACACTGTGTCCAGGGACCTGGCACAGCGGTGATCTCCCTAGGAGAAAGGGAATCCCACTTCAGTACGGGAGGGCGTACCTGGCAAAGGGACATCACGGAGAGATGTGCGGCTAGAGCTGGCAGCTGCATGGGGCAGTCTGCTACATCCCTGTATGCAATAAAGATGTCCTTGAGAAAAAGAACCCCACTGTGTGAGTGTGAGATTACTCAACAGTGGATGGCACCAAGAAGGAGTTCCTCACCAGGACCATCTCCCTGCGGAAGCACAGATCCTGATGAGGTGGAGGCGCTGCACATGAAGTAAGTTGGACTCGTACCCACTACCTCAGCTACCTGTCCTGATGACATCCCCTAATAACACCAAGCGGGAGACTCAAGAGTCCTGTTACTTGCAGGTGCACCACCACACACGCCTTGTAATGGGGGACTGGTTAGACTACACGGGCCAATATGAGATTGGGTGGGTCAGGCCAGAGGGAGCACCCGTTACATATATATATCACCCCAGGCACTCCGTAGCAGCGGCTCGGGCCCTGCGAGCCAACAGGTTATACAGCATTAGTAGTCTTCCTGTACTCGAAAGGAAACAGGGCTACACTAACATTCTATACAAACCTCGGCAGCTACAATTAAATTACTCTCATCTGCATTTTCCTGTCTATCTCCTCCTTAAATCCTTAAATCCTTTGGCTGGCATCCCACCTGGAGCCTGCTATGACTGGAGGCGCTGACACCATGAGAAGAGCCTGAAGGATCACCAAAAGCCTGTCCTGTTTCCCCTTACCAACTCTCAGCATCTCCTGGACACTCACAGGTATTTAGCACCATGTCACCTGCAGCATTAGCAAGATCTCCCAGAGAGGGGGGGAGTGGAGGTTGCAGTGCTACATACAGTTTGATTTTGACTCATTTAAAATGTATAAGGAGTTGGGAAATATATAGGATTTGAACTGTTGCAGTTAGGGACAGCCTAAGAAAAGTTACAGAATGTTTACATAGTTATTCTAGTTTAACTAACGCCATCATCAGATATTAATTATTAGTAAAGTACTGTAGCAATCTAGAAAAAAAGTTTATTTTTATTTTTGGTTGGAGTACCTGTTGACTAAGAGACTACTTTAACATTTATAATTAGAGCCTTTAGTACAAATGCTCTTGCTTCCTGTTTATTTTGCTAATGCTATCCTTGACATATAAAATCAGTGATTCATATTGACCACTTCTCTTAGTAGCTTGAGGGTCTATCTATGTCCCAGCTCCCACTGCCTTGCAAGCCTCAGCACGCCAAATGTAACTATTCTCTTGCAGGGGATCTGGCCGGGCGATTGGCTCCCTGGCGTCACGTGTCTACATGCCCCCATGCCTTCTGGGGCTGTAGTCCCTTGCGGAGCCTTCTATCATTGGTGCCTCATGCGCCTGCTCCACTGCGCATGCGCAACTTGTAATGGCCACTGCAATACCTTCTGCGCATGTGTGAGCCTCCGCACATGCGCAAAAATACCAAAAATGGCATCGCCCTGTTCCAGGAGCCGCCGTCCAGCCCGCCGCCACCCAGAACCGCCCCCACTCTAGTGCAGGTAGGGGAGGGGAAACCGAAGGGTCGGGAACCAGAAGGGACCATTGCAAGATAGTTATGTAACCACAGACACTCTTCCAACCATTGTGGCCAAATACTTCCATGTATTGCACTTATTCCCTCACTTGCTGTCTCTGTATGTCACTAACATTCCTTTCCTGTTAACTGGCTTTCTTGCTATTATTGTATTATTATTCCCTGTACTGTATTGTCTTTGTAAAGTGCTGAGTACACTGTGCGTGCTACATAAATAAAGATATACATACATGTAGCCAGGTCCCCTCTGGCTCCCCGGACCTCTGTTTCCCCTTCCCTTACCTCCGTGGCGTGTCAGGGAGCTGCGGGGGCGAGCGCGTCGCCAGGGGGCGAGCGCATCGCCGGGAGCTCCCGATGGCATCTTAGATAGGGCACTGCCATGTTGGTTACGTTCGCGCATGCGCAGAAGATGTCCGGTGGCCATATTATAGTTAGTGGGAGATCGTGCATGTCGCAGACGCGTGAATGGCGACATACATAAGGAAGTACAGAATCAAAAATCCCAATTGCAAAAATTGCCCAGTTATATCCACCATAACCTTATTGTGTCTAGTTTGCAATACAAATAAAGATAATGGGGCCTATGCGCTAAGCGCCGATAA
This sequence comes from Ascaphus truei, assembly GCF_040206685.1. Taxonomy (NCBI): domain Eukaryota; kingdom Metazoa; phylum Chordata; class Amphibia; order Anura; family Ascaphidae; genus Ascaphus; species Ascaphus truei. The sequence continues at coordinate 27,565,667 of NC_134484.1, read as the reverse complement.
GCCACTTATTGAGGCCTTTTCGCCAAAAAAGCCTACTGCTATTCAGTAATCCCCGATAAGTCGGCGATAGAAGCCGTTTTCGCCAATTTTTTTTCCGAGAAAAAGAACGCCAAATTAGCGGCAGGGAAGCCACTTTTCAGCAGGTTTTCAAACTCGTGCAATTCTAGTAGCCACGACTGACTTTTTGAGGCTAATCGCGGCTCTCGAATAGAGATTTCCTCTCAAAATCCTCTTGCCAGGAAAAGTTGGTAGGAAGGTGGTGAGAAGCTGCCGATAAGCGGCGAGAGGGGACTTACAAAAAAAAAGTGAATTTTTCCTGCATCGGATTGATGCCGGGAGTCTCCGTAGCTGATACTCATTATTATCAGCATCGGAGGCCCGGCATGAATCCCATACAATAAAAATGCCTTTACAGGCAACTTCATTACCTTAGCGGCAAACCACTAAGGCAATGAAGGGGTTAAGAAACAACAGAAGCTTTATTGGGGCAGAGGGGGTGAGGTACTTGGCCCTTCACTCACCCCCTCTGCCCCAATAAACATTACAATATGTACTAACCACCAATACACAACCTAACCACCCCCTGTGCCACCACATAAAAACATTTTTATTTTTTTATACACGGTTTGATACAGGAGGCTGGCGGGGGGTCCCCGTGAGTGTCCGTGGGACTTCATGTGGTCTCAGCAGGTGTCTGGGGGCCCTTGGGTGGTCATCACAGGTTCCCAGGGTCCACAGGTGGTCCTCGCTGGTGTCTGGGGGCCATCAGGTGGTCCTCACGGGTGTCTGGGGACCCTCGCGTAGTCCCTGCAGGTGTCTGCGGGTCATCAGGTGGTCCCCGTTGGTCCTTGCATGGTGTCCGGGGTTCCCCGGTAGTCCTCAGGCAGTCCCCGCTGGCCTGCGGTTCCAATCTTGTTGCAAAAAATGTGGAATACATTGCAAAAAATACACCTCCCACCCCCCCAAACCCCCAACACATACAGTACGGTAATGGGCCCACCCTGTAGCCATTAATTGGCAAAGTGGTACATCATACCCATATAATATAGGTATGATAAGCCACTATAGCAGCCAATGGTCACCCTAATCTAAAAGCATGAAGGCCAAAAATACACAATAATAAAACATATATACAAGCACCTAAACACCACAATTAAATAAATAAAAGCACTAGCCAACCAATTCAAGAAATAAAAGCACTAGCCAATCAATAAAATAATTTATAAAAACTAAGAGGTTGCAACACACCATCAAAAATGAAGAAGCAGGGTATCTTGGATACAAAAATAGCTTTAATAGATCATGGGCATTCTGACCGACATGTTTTCAGCTTACGGCACTTTCTCAAGGTCCCTTAAAAAGTATGTCACATCCTTTTGAAGTAATGTAACCTATCACATGGTACAGCAACCAATGGGATTGTCTTTAATCCCATTGGCTGTAATACCATGTGATGTAGCCATGTGGTTTGAAGGATGTGACGTACCTCTCTTGGAGATGACATTACATCATTAACAAAAAAAAACAAAAAAGACGCAGGCACATGATACAGCGTCCAATCAGATTGGAGCTGTACCATCTGATCTGAAAATGTGACATCACAGGCCATAGATAAGGCCTTGATCTCTCATTTTACCTCAAGAACCCGACGAGGCAAGATCGTGTAGTGGATTTATCATGGGACTATGGATTGACAGATTGTCACAGAGTGCTCACCACAAACCAAGCGGGACCACAGGGCCGAGGTAGGGATTACATAAACACCAACCCACAGCCACGTGGGCACGTCTGGAGTGTAGATTGGTTGAGGTAGCCAGGTTGCGGTTACAGCTTTACGGATAGCCAAGATACTTGCCGGGGTCTGGATTGGAGAGATATGGATCGTTGCAGGTTCTATTAGCCAAGGTCAGGGTTGGAGAGATGCGGATTGTCGATGGTAGCCGGGGTCAGGAGTAAAGAAGAGCGGAGTCCAAGGGATAGCTGGGTCAGGAACAGAGATCAGGAACAGGAGCGCAAGGCAAGGCAGCAGGAACAAGGAGAGCGGTAAACCACTTTGCAATGACAAAGGGTTATGCTGAGCCGATGAGCCAGTGGTCCAGCTGAGCATATAACAGGGAGGAGAGCCAATGAGTGAGGAGCGGAGGTGCGCCGTTAGCACGGGCTGGGATTGGTTGCAGTCATGCAGGAGACAGGTGAGAGTCATATAGCAGCTGCAGGTTGATGCGGAGCAGGCACTTGTTGAGCGTGCGTTACGTGCGCGCACGGCATGCTGACGACACCCCCGCATGGGCGCAACCTAGAGGTGGGACCAGGAGACTCTGTATTTATGTCTGCACGTGACACACGTGCGCTAGTAGTCTGGTGGCTGAAGGAGGATGGGTCCAGTAGTGCAATGCAGGGAGAGGGAGCAGCAGAGCACCCGATCGCAGAGTGAGGCAGGCAGGCGGCGTGCCGAGGGTGGTGAATCTCACGGATCCACACACAGATGAAGATAGAAGGTTAAAGAAAAGATAGAAATAATGACAGAAGAAGATAGAAGAAGGTGAAAGAGGAATTTTGTTATCTGTTCCGAATCGTCAAGGTGGACTTTGACATCGCAGTACGAGAGCTTGCAGAAACGCCAGGATTCGGAGGGTCAGCGCTTCTAAAGGTAAGAAATTATTGAATGTATGTAAATGTCTTTTTTTCGGGGTTTTTTTTATTGTATGTTTTTCTTTTTATGTTTTTTATTGCCCATTGACTGATAATGTATTAATCTGTTCCCAGGGTACAGATAAATACAGTGACAGTCAATGCATTTTTTGGCAAAAGCGCTTTTCTATTGTTGTTTTTAATTATCCTGTTTACTGTTTGGTTAAATTGTTTGTAATTTAGATTACTTAATTTTATTTCATTTTCCTATCGGTTTTATTTAATTATTTATTTTGTTGGCTACTGGTTTTAATTGATGTGTTGCATAGTGGTTATATTAATTAATTGATTTGTTAGCTAGTGGTTTAAATTAATTAATGACTGGTTGGCCAGTGCTTTTATTACTTGAATCGGTTGGCTACTGCTTTTATTTATTGAATTGGTTGGCTACAGCTTTTAATTAATTTGTTGGCTAGTGCTTTAATTTGTTTACAGTAGGTGCTTGTGTATATGTTTTCTTATTGTATATTTTTGGCCTCCATGCTTTGTTTTTCGGGTGACCATGGGCTGCTATAGTGGCTTATCATAACCATCTTATATGGGTATGATATACCACTATGCCAAACAATGGGTACAGGGTGGGTATAGTGGGCCCGGGATGGGTGGTTAGGCATCCCGGAAAGGTAGCGGGGGAAGGTGGGTTAACCCCTTAAATACTATAGTGGTAATTCACCGCTAACGTGATAAAGGGGTTAGGGCCCATTTGATTATTTGTTTGTTTTTCTTGTATTCTTTCTGGCAATCGAGGACATGGCCCTGCAGTATGCTGTCGATGATGCCCTTCATGATGGCAGGGGTAAGTTGAATATTGTATTTACTTTATTTATGCTAGCTAATGTTTGATTATATAATGGGCAAATTAGCTATTATCATATCTGGATAATAGTTATTTTGCCCATTACTGTACTGTATGTGTTGGGGGGGGGGGGCTATTTATTGCAATGTATTCCACATTTTTGGGGGGATTGGTACCGCAGGCAAGGAGGGACATGTGTGGACCACCCGAGGACACCCAGACACCCACGAGGTCCACCTGGAGGCCCATGGACACTCGCAGGGGCCACCCGGGGACCCCCGCCCGTCTCTGGCATCAATCATGTGCAGAAAAAAATACAAAATATTTTTAAGTGGGGCACAAGGGGTGGGTGAGTTGTGTATTGGTGGTTAGTACATTTTGTAATGTAATGTTTATTGGGGGCAGAGGGGGTGAGTGAAGGGTCGAGTACCCGCTTCAATCACCCCCTCTGCCCTCAATAAACCTGTTATTGTGCCTTAACCCTTTCATTGCCTTAGCGGCTATCCACTAAGGTAATGAAGCTGCATTAATGTAATTTTTATTAATAGTGTGCGGTAGCAGAGGGTCTACTGAGCTTAACCGCTTTGGTTTCTGCCTTAGGGACCCCTTGCTTCCCCAGTTACAGACCCCAGAATGGGTAACCGGGTGCCGGTATTGCCACCATTTTTAAATCGTCCGCGCCACGTTACCGTGGGATTTAAATACTGGAAGAGATACCGGAATCCTATACCAGGGCCTGTAACTCGGGAAGCAGGGGATTCCCGAGGCTGAAATCAATGTTGTTCATCTCAGGAGACCTGCTCCCGCACACTATTAATAAAAATGACATTAATGCAGCTTCATTACAATAGGAGATAGCCGCTATGGTAGCAAATGAGTTACATTTTTTATTTGGGTTCTAATACTAGTGTATTGTAGCAGGTGGTATCCGGAGCAGAACCTCGTTGAATTGGGGTCCGAGGACCCCTTGTTTCCCGAAATATAGGCCCCATTATGGGGTGCCGGTATCTCCAATGCATTTAAATGTCCCTTGTCTCGTGACCGTGGAAATAAAATGCATAGGAGATACCGGCACCCCATAACTGGGCCTGTATCTCAGGAAGCAGGGGGTCCCCTGACCTAAAATCAATGAGGTTCTGCTCCGGAGACTCCTGCTACAAACACTAGCATTACATTTTATATTGAAAAATGTTGATCTCTGGTGAGATTTGCGCAGGGAGAGGCGGCTCTCTCTCTCTCTCTGCAGCCAAAAGAAAATGCCGTGTAAGCCCTTTTCAGAGAAGTGTTCATCACGTCACTGGCTACTCGCCAGTTTTGCAAATGTTGCTATCACATGTATTCTAGGTGTAACCCATAGACCCCCCCCCCCCCGGTCGCAGATCGGACCCCTCGGGTGAGCAAAGGTCTGGCTACGTGTGTCTTGGTGGTGCATACCTGTGAGGAACAGGAGGGCATGAGTCTCCCGCGATGGTATGGGGGACAAGAGGGACAGGCTTCTGGGGTACATCCCTTCATCTCACTCTAGTGGTGATACAGAGCCTCCATCTCTGGCAAGCCCTATCAGGGTAGGGTGAAATCCTTCCAGAGAACCCCTCGATGGGGCGAGAGCTTTCAGTCTCACTCAAGTCTTTATAAAAGTAGCAACAGTTCCTTTATTGTACACAGCAGCACACAGCAACAGCAATCAGGTACAGCAGGTCTCCTTTCTCCAGACTGTACCCCTTCAGGATTGTCTGTGGGTTTCCAGTTGTTCCCTGCCACCACCCCAAGTCACAGGCACTCAGGGTGGGGCCAACTCTTCCCTCACCCCCTAAGCAGGGTGAGGGGCATTGGTCCTCTGCAGTTCTATAAGCTCTACTCAGGGCAGGCCTGAGCTCCTCCAATTGTAATACATCACTCTCCTGGAACACACTCCTCTCTGAACCCAGGACAGAACTCAACTCACTGTCACAGACAGGAACAGGCAACTAAATTTAGACAGCCCTGCCCCTCATGATGTCAGCAGACCCCTCCCCTGTGTCTCTTGCCTTAGACACAGAGTCAGATGGTTACCTTCACCACTCAAGGCAGGGCATGAGGTGGGGGAAACCCATGATAACTACTGGCAGCCTGTCCTTAGCAGGACTTACACCAGTAGGAGGAAAGACATATAGCCCAAATTCTTACCAGGGCTACACTCTCCCTCAGGTAGAATCCAATGGTCCCCACTTGGTCCTAAAATTTGCAGCACCATCCTGCAGGTGAACAATCTGGAAAACAAACACAATTTTTTTAGTGCTCATACCTCAGAGAGTTACACCCAGATGGCGAACAAAAGACATATGGTAACTCCCAACATGGAGAACCTACTAATAATAATGTCGCGGGTCAGGCTTACGAACTTCCCGCCCATTGTGATCCATAACTTTTACATAGTACGGCTGTACCGACCCATACTCCGGCCGATACACTACACTATGCATGTAGATGCTTCTCCCAATGCTCCAGGCCCGGATAACGTCACAGACCTTTTCTTCGTTATGATAACCCGCCCTACCAAACCTAGTTCGTAGGTACTCCATAACTGCTTCCCGGAGCCAGGTATCTCTTTGCTCCTCTATTTCCTGCATAATCGGCTCAGGCACATAGGGGAACTCATAGCCATGAGACTGTCTATACCTGGCCACTATGGCTCTGTCTGCTCTGCTTAGTTTGGTTAGTTTCCGGTCACCTGCCCTGCTTGGCAGTACCCAAAACTCAGGCTCCTCTGGGGCAACATCATAATAAAGAATGGCGACACCCTTGGGAAGGATGTTCTTCTGCTCAATCTCCCTGTAACAATTCTCTAATTCATCGGCCACCTTCTGGGGAGAAAAGGCACCTACTGCCCACCAATGGTCAACTATATTATTTCTGATTAGCAAGAACCGCGTACGGTCCATTCCTTTGTGTTACCCGGTGAACAGAGGTGCCCACCACTTATCTTGGTGCTCATACCCTGTCACTGCACTAGTGGTACCTGTATCTGACTCCACTTGTGAGGACACACATGACGTGACCACCTCAGTAGAGTGCGAGCCCCTGCGTCTACTTCTGGTATCATCGGTATAACTTGTGGGGTTCATCTTGTGTACCACCTTACTCACAGGCCCTGCTTCTGCAGTAGTATGGGACCCTCGGGCCCTACCTCTATGCACAGGAGAAAAAGGCACAGGATTAGGTACATGAATAACACAATCATACGGTATCTCCCCATCAGACCCTTCGTCACTGAGTTCCCAATCCCTCCAATCTGTAGAGTACTTGGGATTCTTAGTTAACTTATCCCCGCTAGGGCCCGGTGTCTTAACTCGTGACGGGACAGGGGCAGTGGCTGGGGCAATGGCGCTAGGGGTAGGGACTGGGGCCTCGACAATGTCTGGTATAGTGTCTATAAGTTGGGCAATGCCATGACCAGTGGGCATCTTTCGACTTGCCCTCTCCGGCGCGCTTCATGCTCCTCGGGAAACGCCTTGGGCCTTTAGTGCTGCAAGCGCGGCTGCCATAGCTACTCTCCTCTCTGCGAACAACACTCCCGGGCCTCTTTGTCAGCCGGACCCAGAAGTGACGTCATCACTGGTGCCTGCGGAATCTCCATTCGCTCCGTGGTCTCGCACCGGAAGTGCGTCGTGGATGGATCATCCGGTCCACGGACGGGCAGGTAGGCCGCAAGCCTCTCTCACTCTCGCCCTCTGCAGGTTCCGTCTTTGCCTGGCGGGAGTAAGGGGGTGGTGGTGTCTCCTTACCACTCCGCTGCCGGCTGGTGATCGTTGGTTCCTCCGGAGCCATCTCGGATCCCATCTCCGCCGCACTGGGAGTCGCCACCATGTTGGGACTTCTACATGGCTCAGGCCGCACCAGCGCTTGCCGTCGGGGGGTGTACGGACTCGTCTGCTCCCTCTCTCTGGTAAGTGGACCGCCATCTTTTTACAGCTGGGGTGGTTCGCCGATAGGCACCATCGCCACCGATGATAGGCCATCTCCTTCCTCCGAAGATGATTTTGCCGGTTCCTCCGCTTGGGAGTCACCTGGGTCTTTTGCCACACCGCCAGTGGTTATTGGTACGAAACGGGCCCGCTCTGGTACCTCCACTGCGGTCGCGCTCTTCTCCGCCGGGACATCTCTTGGTTCTCTGGTTGGCTGGGCCTCGGTTCCCACCTCAGTGGTGATACAGGGAACCAGGGCAGCCTTCTCCGCCACCTCCATTAGGGTTCCCGGAGAGGCACTCTGTAGCGTCTTCAACATAGGCCATGGCTCGACAGGCCATAGATAGAACGTGCCACATTGAGGGCATCGTGCGGTCATGCTTGGGGCCAGTCCGGGTGTCCTGCAGTGTACGCACAGGCACCGGAGATACTCTCGGCCGTCAACCTCCACAACCAGGAAGCCTCCTGGAAACTGAAAGGGTGTCATGTTTAATTCAGACATCTTTTTCGCGGGGGTTGAACAGTTCAGTTCTTTAGCTCCTTGCTCTTCAATGGTTAGGCAAAAGTGAAGTTCCTCGCTCTCACTTCCTGTCCCTCCTTCTGCTGGAGAGGACAATTCTGATTGGCTCTTGCAGTGCCCACTCCCTCTGGTGGAAACAAGAGGAGGGGCACTCTCTCGCTCTGCGTGACATGGCTTCTTCTGTCGGCCAGTCACTGCACAAGTGGGTGTATCTTTGGCTTTCTCGCCTCTCCGCTCCTTCTGCAGGGGATCTGGGTTTGGCGCCAAACCCCTGCACATCTCCCACCACATTTCTCTGGCAGCTTGCTTGCACGCGGCACATGCACGATCCAGACTTGATGGGAGTCACCATTTGTTACGCCGGTGCTGCCCACAGACCAGACCCGTCCCCTGAGCTGAAGGGGGAAGTGGTAATACACACACCCGCAGCAAAGGGAGCGTGTCCGGAGTGTGGTATAAAGTGTTGCCAGGCCAGGTGTAGTAAGGTAGACAATACTTGCTGGTACCGGTTGTAGAGAGAGAGTGAAGAATGCCTTGCCGAGGTCAGGGAGTGGAGAGCAGAGATAGGTCGTAGTCCAAGCCGTGTTCAAGGGGATACCAGAGTGAGCGTTGTCCAAGGAGTGCCAAGATCGAGAGCCAGAGGGAGTAGTCGTACAAGCCGCGTCAGAATCCAGAAGTACTTCCATACAGAGACTATGTCGAGCAAAGACTGAGAGCAGAGAGGAGCTAGATAAAGCAGGAAGGTCCAATTAGGAATGGAGGCGGGACAGGAAGAGCTACAGGGAGAAACTGCAGATTGGTGCAGGCATAACAGGCCAGGTGAGTCTTGTTGGTAACCTGAGTATGCTCGTATGGTGTGCGGGGGCGGAGCCTGAGGTCCGGGGGATGGGAAGAAGAGTGTGCAGAATGAGCGCGCTCCGTAATGCGAGTACGCGCGTGGACCGAGCCAGTTGACGGTGCAGGTGTGCGCGCGGGAGGGCTTCGGTGCGCCCGGCGCTGAGCAGAGGAATCGCCGAGGGGAGTGATCCCGTGACGGCGGCAGGGGCGGGGAGCCGCAGAGGTCGGTAAGGCAGGATTGTTTTGTGTGTCCAGGGACTACTTGAGGGGAGAGAGTGCTCTGTGTGGGGAGCGCGGAGGACGCCGATTCCTGACACCATTTTGGAACGGCTGCTAACTGCTGGGCCATGAATGACGCTGTGTCGCCATCTTTAACTCCTTCATGCTCTGCAGAGCACATGTATTGGCGACCGCCAGCTTTAGTGAGCCCTCCAAATGTATAATATCGCTACGCTCAGTGTCTCGTTCCTAGACACTGACTGTTCTCACCGATACTCTCTGATGCTCTCTGCATGCTCTCTGAATTCTTTTACCCACTGATATGATGTATGGCATACCCCAGGCTAGGCAGAACTCTTTCTTGGTACACTGCACTCGCTGACGGTTCCTGCAAGTACTTTGTGGAGTGTTTTATGTGGGTGCTGGCTAGTGCATCTCCCTAAGTTTGGGCGTTTCCTACATTTGGCCACACATAGTGCAGACCCTGGGCCATGGTCCCTGGACTAGTTAACAGGCTAACCCCCCCAGTTGCCTCACACTATCTGCCTCAAGGGACTAGAACAGCTGTAGCCACACAGACTTCTTACAACACCCTCTTAGGGCACCCAGGGCGTACTGTGCAAGAGTCCATACTCTCCTGACTACCCCAGATGTGCAATTGTGCCCTACTTTCTACAGAACTTGCATGGAAGATGTACCTAACACTTCCAGCTCTGCTTCGCTGTAAACCTGTCCTGTTTAATCTCAGCAGCTCGCCTCCAAATGTAACCCATAGAACCCCCCCGGTCGCAGATCAGACGCCTAGGGTGAGCAAAGGTCTGGCTACGTGTGTCTTGGTGGTGCATACCTGTGAGGAACAGGAGGGCATGAGTCTCCCGCGATGGTATGGGGGACAACAGGGAAAGGCTTCTGGGATACATGCCTTCATCTCGCTCTAGTGGTGATACAGCGCCTTCATCTCTGGCAAGCCCTATCAGGGTAGGGTGAAATCCTTCCAGAAAACCCCTCGATGGGGCGAGAGATTTCAGTCTCACTCAAGTCTTTATAAAAGTAGCAACAGTTCCTTTATTGTACACAGCAGCACGCAGCAACAGCAATCAGGTACAGCAGGTCTCCTTTCTCCAGACTGTACCCCTTCAGGATGGTCTGGGGGCTTCCAGTTGTTCCCTGCCACCACCCCAAGTCACAGGCACTCAGGGTGGGGCCAACTCTTCCCTCATCCCCTAAGCAGAGTGAGGGGCATTGGTCCTCCACAGTTCTATAAGCTATACTCAGGGCAGGCCTGAGCTCCTCCAATTGTAATACATCACTCTCCTGGAACACACTCCTCTCTGAACCCAGGACAGAACTCAACTCACTGTCACTGACAGGAACAGGCAACTAAATTTAGACAGCCCTGCCCCTCATGATGTCAGCATACCCCTCCCCTGTGTCTCTTGCCTTAGACACAGAGTCAGATGGCCTACCTTCACCACTCAAGGCAGGGCTTGAGGTGGGGGAAACCCATGATAACTACTGGCAGACTGTCCTTAGCAGGACTTACACCAGTAGGAGGAAAGTCATATAGCCAAAATTATTACCAGGGCTACATAGGCTTTATGCAAACGGTGATTTTTTTTTTCTCGGTGCTTATTGCATAGGCCCCAATGTATCTTTTTGTTAGCTCATACAATTCAGATGGCTTCTCTAAGAATGTAAGATCTGTGTTAAAAAAATAGTAATTACAGTAGGCAAACTTAATAAAAAAAAGGAGTCATACTAAAAATAAAAACCTTTTACAAGTAGAACAATTAATGTTGTATTACCTATTCTTGCGTGTTATTGCTAAATAAAAAAGACAGACAGTCTGGTTGAAAGACATACTGTACATGTACTGTAGGATTTGGTTTTTAATAATTTGCTGTGATTGGAGCAGGAAACACGCTCTAATAAATACATGCAAGATCCACTAGCAACACAGACGTAATAAAATATGCATTACTATGCATACATTTATGACTTCACTTCAATTTCTAGAGAATGTTTGATCAGTCCTCTACACACTGAACCTCTCTCTTGTTATCTGCCTGTGCAAGCTTGTATTTGTGAAATTCTACATGGTGTATCTATGTCTTTGTAGGACTAGGAGCAATTTATTTCAAGGAAAGTCGTTTTAAGTTGTTATCTTGTTAAACAACAGGATGAAAGAATATTATTCCTATCTAGGGGTCACCAGATAACATATGTCAATATGTCTAAACCATTTACTGAATGCCATGAGGCTTCTTGTTGTAAAGTACGTTGATAAAAAGGCCAAAGAGTGTTCAGATTGCTGTTTGACCTTTGAAGTTAATAGTCCCATCTAATTGCTCAGCAACATCATTTGAAACCGATAGTTTCTCTGCATTTACAGGCATCTAAAGCCAAATCTCAAAACAGCAGGCTTAGAAAACAAAAAATATACCACATATCTAGTTACTTTTATTTTTTTTAGAATCTCATTGCTAGCCAAAATATTTTAATTGAAATTACCAAATGTGCAAAGTGTTTGTAATTGTCACATTTCAATTTGCATGCCCTTTTTTTAATATCACAAAGCATGCACTAGTGTGTATAGCATTTCACCACATTTAATTGTATTCATCCCCATTAGCGGAAAATTAATTAATTTGTTGTTGAGTCCATTGCATCAAATGCCTTTGATTTGCATGAATTCTGTAACATTATACATAACTCTGCATGTCAGCTAGTTGTGATAGTGATAACTGACAGTTGAGGAGATATGTGTAGCCATGGCTGGTTCTGGCTTCCCGTCTGCCCTCCCTGACACGTAAGTCTTGTGTAACACCCGTATCCCTCCCACCCCCGGCTGCAGAAGATAAGGTATACACGTATTCAGTCTCTCCTTGCACTGCAGACAGGGTTTCTACCTGCTTCAGAATACAGTTTTTACCTTTCGTCTCAGGGCTTATCTGGTGGATCCAGGCCTAGGCTGTAGTGAGGAGTAGAATAAGTGGGAAAAAGGCGCCAGGAACTTTTAACAGGATGCTTGCTTTATTGTCAGCAGGATCAGCATACCAAAAAGCAAAGACAGGACAGGCTTTCAGTATCTCTCTCATGCAGCATTCCCCCTTTGCCTGCAGTTCCTCCCAGCCCCCAACTTGACCCTGGATAGGAGTGGAATATGCCCAGCCCCAGGTCCCTACATAAACTAGGCTATAGCCCTGCTCCCTGCAGCATGGGAACCTCCGTGCCTGCACCAGGCACCTTGAACAGGATCTTCACAGAACTCACTTTCTAGGGTGGGTCCCCACCTTATATACCCAGGGGGTGTAAACCTTCCCCCCCCCCCCAGTCTCTGGGCAAAACTGGATGTTGCAAAGCATCACCCCACCAGTCACATGACCTACCAGAATGTTCCTAGCTCTGAGTCATGCTCACCAGACTAGCAGGTACCTACAAATTGCAACAATATAACTTGCCTCTGGTACTTCTCACATGTAGGACCGTGTGCAATGGGTTTAACCCCACACTGCCAGAGTGCTGCAATAGCCTTCATGCTAAAAGGTTAACAAACATTCCCAGCTAGCTCAAACTCCCACACCCACCACATGATGAATATATATTTATGTCAACCAGAGAGCTATTGAGCGTGGCAATTGCATACAACAAGAGACAGGGAGTGCCCAATGCTACATCCAATTGACAAAACATATATGAGGAACAGTATAAAGTAAAATACTTCAATAATAATAATATTAAATACTTGGTTATTTGGTTAACCCTTTGGCCAAAGCGTCATAAGCCTGCATACCAACGTCAAGGTATAACCAAATTAATGCAGGTCCTACACTACACTGTGAACCCTTCCTTTTACCTCTGTAAGAGGGGATCTATTTTGATCTGGTTTGAAACTGATTGGCCGGCGAAGTAGAACAGTCAAACAAAAATTTAATGAATCCAACAAGTGCACTGATGAAGTGCACTTAAAACAGAAGGGTTAAATCTGAAGAACCCTGATTGGTGGATACTGAGCAAAGCACCCCGCCTAACGCCCACTGGGAGGCAAACTCTGAAACCGTCCCAATAGACTAGGCGTACGAGTACTCTGCCCGAATACGAGAGTGCACCAGTGCCCGGAACATGACCACGATGTTTGTCGGGACCCCCCCTCCAAACACTGCTTCCTGGTTTTACAAATGGCTACCTTAGCCAATGCCAGGAGCAGGTTGACCAGGAGATCCCTAGGCTTATTGTCCCGGGACACTGGGCACCCAAAAATAAAAAGATGAGGTGAGAAGTGCAACCAGAACTGCAGGAGTAAGCTCCTCAAGAAGGAAAAGAGGGGCTGCAGTCTGGCACAACTCGAATAAATGTGATATACGGACTCCCGCTCGCCACAGAAGGGACAGGCGGCGGGGGAGTCCGTGAAGTGTGCCAAATACTCTCCTGTGCTCAGTGCTCCGTGGAGGACCCTCCAACTCAAATCCCCGGCCGGACGGGGAACCAAAGATGAATAGAGTTCCTTCCACCGGGGTCTCTCGTCCTCGTTCACTTTGAATACCCGCCTCCAGATGGTGTCTGGGCGGGTGACAAGGGCGAGGTAATGCACTATATGGAGCACCAGAGAATACAGGACTTTCCTCGGCATGCCGCGGAAACATGCCGGGGACATTTCCCCCAACTTGCTGAGGTTGGGGGAGAGAAGAGCCCGAGGGGGTTGCCGTGACCTTGGTTCCACGCAAAGATCCAGAGAGCCGAAGTTGATAGGATGACAAGGCTCTCCGGTCTGCAATACCCCCTCAATGAAGGTGCGGGAGTCGGGGTGTATGGCATCTTTAATCTCCTGGATCAAACGACGAGGGACGCGGGCACTACGCAGATCCATACGGGGCGCGAGCACCTCTGCCCCTACCCAATCCCGCCTCTCATAGTCCAGGAGATCCGACTCTGGTCACCTGCGCCAGGATTAGCCGGCGGCAAATAGAGGGTGAATCCAACATCCGAGCCCCCACTGCCGGATTATACAGCAGGGGCTCGGCGAGGAAATCAACCCCCACTGCCTGTTCCTTCCTGGTCGCAGAGACCAGTTTCCAGGCCATCAGTAAGTCCCGGTAGTATGCCGGCAGCTCCGAGAGGTTTCTACCTAAACCCTCGGGCCTGATGAAAAAAAGTTGCCGGTCATACCTCATATTGCGCAGCTGGCGAAAGAAAAAGGTTGCCAGCTGGCAACCCTGCGGAGACGGATCTGCGAATAGGTATCTCTGCAGGTATTGGAGGCGGAAAGTGTGTAACTGGGAGCGGACACACACCACTCCCTGTCCACCCTCCTCCAAAGGGAGACATGCAACTCCCGCAGAGACCCAATGCTTCCCCATCCAGAGAAAATCCATCAACTTCCTCTGGATCTTGTTGATAAATTCGGGGGTCGGACCCATGGCTATCAGCCGGTGCCAAAGCTGACTGGCCACCAGCTGATCACCAGGGTTATTCCCTTAAAGGAAAGCATTCTCGACAGATACACCCAAGACCCCAGACGAGCAATGACTCGTTCCTCAAGATCACTGAAGTTTTCTGGGGCTGGGCCTTCCGCAGCAGACAGGTAGACTCCCAGATATTTGAGAGTATCGCTCCCCCACGAGATATTACGAAACGCGGGGGGCAAAGAGTCCACCTGTAAGGGACCCACCAAGATGCCGGAGCACTTGGACCAGTTGATCTGAGCAGAAGAGGCCGCGGTGTAGACCTCTTGGCACTCCTGTGCCCGCTCTAGATCATCTAGGTCCTGGGCCACGAGGAGCACATCATCGGCATAAGCCGACAGGACTACCCGCATATCGGGCTCCCGCAGCACCAGCCCAGTAAGCCTCTTCCTCAGTAGGCAGAGGAAGGGCTCAATGGCCAGCGCGGACAGTTGCCCAGACAGGGGGCACCCTTGACGCACTCCCCGACCAAACACAAAAGGTGCCGTCAGGGACCAGTTAATCTTCACCAGACACTCTGCAGAAGCGTACAGTATCTGGAGAAAGCCCACAAATTGTGGGCCGAAGCCAAACGCCCGCAGGGTCTGCATAAGGTAACGGTGATCCACTCTGTCAAATGCCTTCTCCTGATCTAGGGACAGGAAGGCGAGTGATAGACCAGTCCTCTGTGCGTAGTGCATCAGGTCCCAGACCAGAAAAATGTTGTCATGAATGCTCCGGCCCGGGACAGTATAGGACTGGTCGGGTGAATCACCTCTGCCAGCATGGACTTGAGCCTCAGCGAAAGCGCTTTGGCTACGATCTTATTGTCCGTGCTGAGCAGTGAGACCGGTCGCCAATTAGAGATCTGACGGAGATCCCCCTTCTTCAGCAGCAAAGACAGTATTGCCCGCCGACACGAAAGTGGCATCTCACCGATCTCCAGGGCTTCGGCTAGGACCTCGGTGAAATCAGGTCATAGCATATCCCAGAAAAACCGGAAGAACTCCACAGTCAGCCCGTCTAGCCCCGGCGCTTTTCCACGGGACATGAGACTGAGGGCTTCAGAGAGCTCGGCCAGAGTCAAAGGTAACTCAAGCCGCTCCCTTCCATCCTCACCGACCGTGGGAAGCCCCTCCCATAAGACCCTGCATTTATCTGGCTGGATGGACTCCGGAGAGAAAAGATCTACATAGAATCTCCGGGTTCTGTCCCGGATGCTCTCCGGGTCAGTCAGAGGGGTACCGTCCTCTGCCAACAGGCATGTGATATGTCTACGGTTTCCCCTCTTTTTCTCCAGCGCGTAGAAGAGGCGCGACCCGCGATCCATCTCTCGAAGGAAGTTGATGCGGGATCGCACATACGCCCCCCGAGCTCTCCGATCTTCCATGTCTCGGAGAGCGCACTTCCTCTCCACGTACATACTGCAGGTATTGGTCTCCCGCCACAGACAGCCGCTTCTCGAGATCGAGGCCCTCAGGGAGGAGGTGCTCGATCTCAGCATCTCGCCGCCCGCTGGCACCTCTGGTGTACTCCTGACATACGAGGCGCAGATGAACCTTGCCCACGTCACACCACTGCTCTAACGTGGCAAAGTCTGACCTGCAACCTCTCCAGGCCATCCAAAAGTCTCGGACTGACGTCGCAAACCCCTTGTCTTCCAACAACGTATTGTTGAAATGCCAATAAGCGGCCGAAGGTGCTGCAGGTAGCAGCGTCACGGACGCACAATTGTGGTCTGAAAATGGCGCCAGCCTAATGGCACTGGACTGGGCTCGCGACAGGCTGTGGCTGGAAATATACAGCCTGTCGATCCGGGACCAGGACATCCGTTCACCCCTAAACACCCTAACATGGGTGAACTCAGTGGATGCCTCAGGATGTTGTTCTCGCCAGACGTCTACCAAGGAGTAGCGGGTGATGACCTCCCGCAAGGCCGACGCAGAACACGGGTGTGGCTCCTGACCATTCCGGTCCTTCCGAGCCTCGAGGGTACAGTTAAAATCACCTCCGAGCACCACGTATTCGTCCGCGTCGACTGTCTCCAGGTATTCAGACATTCTGACGAAGAACTGCCTTCTCAGGGGTCCGGTGGCAGGAGCATACACGTTCAGGAAATTAAACGTGTAGTCCTCGTGTCGGACCCTGATATGCAACAGGCGACCTGGAACAACAGCTTTGGCAACCAGCAGCTCTGGTTGAAAGGACTCAGAGAACAGGAGGGTTCACATAAGGCTTTACTTGAGGCAAATGGAGTGCTGGTTCAGTGTGGAGCAGCTCCCCGGGGATCTTCTCCTTAGACTCACAACAGACCGGGAGGAGATGGCGTCTGACGTCACATCCGCTGTTGGGGTGACGGCATCCGGTCTTGGAGGTAAACGGTGGGGGAACTCAGCAACTCTGAAAGAGCAGCTTCAGCAATGAAAGTGGCTCTACGCGTTTCGTCGTACTAGACAACTTCCTCAGGAGCAATGAGGAAGTTGTCTAATACGACGAAACGCGTAGATCCCCGGTGAGCTGCTCCACACTGAACCAGCACTCCATTTGCCTCAAGTAAAGCCTTATGTGAACTATGATTATGTACACAATGTGAGTACAATTCCTAAAATTTGTTGTTTGTTTATATAAATTTTATGCACGATCGACACTATGGTCTGCCTTTCTTTTGCATGTCTCTGATCCACTCACATCTACTGACGTCTGAGCTGAGGTGCTGATTTCTTATGCTGTAAACCTGGGCTGTTGTTCCTGAAGTTCCTGACACCTTTCTACCTGCTGTGTAGATCAATGCTTTTTACCTTTTGACCTGCTGTAAGTAGGCATTGCTATAGAGCCAAGACATACATGTTTTATCCAGATTGAAAAGAACTTATTACACTATTGTATGCATTTATTTTTTATTTTTCATGGTGTATCCCTGCTATCTTCGCTCCCTTCCCATCCCGGACAAGCTACTATTGAAAGGAATCTGTACACATTCCTGGAAGGTTGAGAATTTGATCAGTGATCACCTTGACACATTTTATTTTGAATTTTAATTTTGTGCACTATTTTATCACAGATTGGGTGTGGTTAGCTCCGGTAACAAATCGCTTTAAGTTCACCCAGATGGGACAGCGACATCTCTTGTGGTCCCTGGAGGGACCTGGGCCCCTTAGGGCCCCACTGTGGTGGGCACAGTGGTACGGGGTGTCTTGGCAGAGGGAGGGGTGGGTGTAGGAGTTGGGATAGGTCCTCTGTTCCCTTTGGGGCAACTCCTACGAGTGTGCCCCAGCTACTTGCACAGATAACATCTAATTCCCTCCGTGCCATAGAACACTGTGTACATTATGCCCTCGTAGGGCACCCTAAAAGAACCCTCCACAGATTCTGTGCTCACCGGCAGCAGCACTTGTACCTGCCGCCTAAATGAGAGCACGTGCCTCAGCGCTCTATCCCTGCAGCCCAGCGGAATTTTTGTTATGGGAGACTTAATGTCTCCCAGGACTTGCAGGTGCAGCCGCATGAGGCTATCTGGGATGAAGGGGGGCACATTGGAGAGAATAATTCTAGTGCCTAACCCCTCCATGAGTTCTACAGGGATGTAGGTTCCCCCTACACTGATGCCTTTCTGCACCAGGGTGTGCGTGGCAGCCAGCGTACGGAGGAAGAAAATGCCTCTCCCGTACATCTTGCTGGCTGCCACCACAGCAGAGGGACCCACAACGTCTGCCACAGCTCTAACATAAATCTCCATGCTAAGGCCAGGTGACATTGGGCACCTCACCCCAAGCTTCCTGCTCAGACAGGGCGTGGCCCCAGCATTGTTATTACTGGGGTCAATGCCTGCAGCTGCCACCTGCGCCCAAATTGGAACTGGGACTGCAGGGGTTAAACTGACAACAGGAGCTGGGGGAGGTGTAGCCAGGGCACTGGAAGTACCAGGCCTAGGGCTGTGGTTATTGCTCCTAGGGGCCCCAGTTTTTGGAGTCCGATGTCCAGGTGTGGCCCCTGTTGCTGCACTAGTCCTATTCCCCCCAGGCATGATGAAATAAGCCTCTAAGTAAGGGGATGAAATAGTGCTTAGGGAGAGAGATGCAGAGAGGTAACTGTCTCTTTTAGAACCAATTAACTATCTCTCTGCACAGGGAGGGAATGAAAACAGCTTTTAAAACCTGCTGTAATCATCGCTTTCTCCCCTTAATTATTTAACTCTCTCTCTCTTACAAGAAACCACACACACAAAAAAAAAAAGAAGGTCTTAAAGTAAGACACAGAGCTCTCAATTGCAAATGAAAAAGAAAGAAATCAGGCTTAAATTAAAGTGAAAACTGGAAGTAAAAAACAACCAGAGGTGGGGGAGGGGAGAGGGGTTGAGACTGCAATTTCTGCCAGCCAAAGTGCATGCAGCTTTGCTGGGTTGAAATACAGCATCCTCAGGGTGAAAACAAAAACGGTTTTTAAACCTGAAAAAAACACCCAATCCCTCTACAAAAACCACTGTATACTCACAGTATACTCCCCCCCAGATCCACACCAAAGTATACCAAAAAAGAAAGAATACAACCTGATTCTTCAGCAATTGCCTGGGAGCTCTGAGTGGAAATGAAGCAGGCTCCAGCACAGCTACGCACAGGAAAACAGGGACTATGCAGAACCCTTCCTTTTACCTCTGTGAGAGGGGAAGGACCATAATGGGTCTTGTTCCTGCAGCAAATGAAATGACCTCCCAAGTTAAAAAGATGAAGGAGGAGGAGTGAGCTCTGGGGGGAGGTGCCACAGCCTCCAATTGACTGCTACCAGTCAGACATAGATTAACACACATTCCCAGCTAGCTCAAACTCCCACACCCACCACATGAGCTAGCTGGGAATGTAGCGTACAGCCTAATTCATGTCAGAGTCACGTGATCTTCTTGCTCTCGTGTCACGATACTGACATCTCTACTTCTGTTCACACCTGTTATCTGCCCTCATAAATGTCCACTCTATACATTTTGCTCTCGCTTCATCAGGAGTTGTTTTAAAATATATATGTATAAACATGCTCTGTGCAAATGTAAACACTAACAATAATCTCAATGATTGTCAGTATATGTGGTTAATTGAGTGAGTTTTCAAAGTGTTTATATCATTCTATAAGGGTAGAAACGCTGTGCAAACCCATATGAAATATCCTTTAAAGCTGGGTTGTGAAAACTTTATACGTCATCCCCTCCCCCCGCCCTATGTTCACATGAAATAAATGAACTATCGTCATGTTTAAGAAAATAAGTGCCAGCTAAAACGAAAACAAATAATGTGTTAAATAATTTCTACCATGCCTATCTATCAGTCTATATTGGCAAATAATGAAAGTAGTGTACTCTACATAAGGTATTATAATACTTTGTCTTAAAATCAGCGCCCCCCCTTAGAAAATGTCATGCTCCCCAGTTTGCGCACCCCTGCTCTTAAGAACTTAAGGTGAATATTGGTAAGTAATGAGACTGCTGAATCTAATTATATACCCACAAAGAGAAATATAACATAAAGAGTGTACAGTAAGTGACAATATTAGTTATAAAAAATGAAGATTTAAATTGGGTACAGTTAAAAACTATATGTACAGTAGCACTGTTTCCCTCCCCCCTCCCCCCTCTGGGAGATACACAGCCTATGCTACCTAGTGTGTGGTGCAATACCTGTTAGGGTCAGGAGAGCTGAGTCTGATCTGTGATGTAATGGAGATTAGGACAGGCTTAGGTTAGTTCTCTTGGTGTTCAGTTTCTCCTAGCATAGTGGGTTCCAGGGTGTACAGAAATCAACAACCACTAATTTACAATTTCCCTCCTGCCAAAGGACTGATACTTAGACAGGCGTGTCATAACAAGGGTCTTTATTATATGGCAGGCATCCACTGCAGATCTTCATACAGCGATGCAGAGTCTCAGAGGTCCCAGACCTCTGGATGGTGAGGGCCTCTGGTCTTACATGGCCTCTGTGGCTGAATCTGATGTTCCCTCAATCCAAAGACTGAGGGTGAGCATGCTCATCCTGCCATAGGAGAGACTGACAGCTCTCTGCTTCCTCTCTCTTCCAGAGCAGAAGCAGGAATGACACTAACTTGGTCACACCCTCCTAGGAAGATCAAGAAGGGGTGGGATCATGGTCTAAACCAGATAGGCTTACACAGGCCATGAGTCACCATCTTACTTCTATCACTCATAAGAGGGGCATGAGGGTAGTCAAGAGCCCATAGATTTAACTGCCTGCAGCTAACAGGACTTAGATAACAGGGGGAAATACATACCCTGTTACATATATATCAGAGGTATTGATTCCCATTATGAACCACGCAAGTGTAAAACACATGAGGTTGTGTAACACGTCCATACCAGTGGTATTGCAAGCCGAGTAGATTTCAGGACAGTTTTACATCTTGCTAATTGTGTTTGGGACTGCATCATCTGCTTATCCCGTCAGCCATGCATCCCATGTTCCCCATGCTGCACATACCACATTTTTAACTATATTGTAAGTTTAATGCATTTATACTATTGATTGTTGTTTATTGTTTTTATTTTGTCGTTTTCATGATTTTTTTTATTGTTGAAATAAATTATCCTTAACATACTGATCCTCAATGCGCTGTTTTCGTATTATTTTGTGATAGTGAGACCTCCGGCGGGAGCTCTCATTTAGGAGCTTTGGGTCTACTCCTGCTGACAGCTGCAAGGGGAACAGTGTCCAATTTCATATCAACGTGGGAGTGCATGAGCGCGTTTTTCTAAATTTTCTATCCACAAAGAGATATAAAATATAAAGAGTAAGTGACAATATTAGTTATAAAAAATGAAGATATAAGTTGGATACAGTTAAAAACCAGATATCCAAGTTCTTGCAGATCTTTTCATTTGAGGCATTTTGTCTCTGAAAAGGTAAGAAAGAGAAGAAAGCAAACCAATAGTGTATATGGATAAAATGAATTCCTGCTACTAGAAATTCTTCCTGTTCTTTTGACATGTTTTCAACAGCTTCAAGTTGTCTACTTGTCACCTCACAGCCTTTCTTGTGCTCAATTTATGTATACAGTGACGTTATGTCACAAGTCACTAGTACGGATAGAACCTGCATGGTGTCCCTGAGATTTCATATTGACTATATACTTTTGGAGGAATTTATCTAAATACTCTAACAAACTTGTTGTTATCGAGTCTATTCCTGAAATAACCAGTCTTTTGGGCAGCTGTTTAAAGCAGCAGTCCAAGCTAACTGTTTTTTATTTAATTTTTTCCCCTTTAATATGTGCATGAATGCAATCCACACAATGATAAGTAATTGGCTAAGTTCAGATCGATCGTCCAAGATTCAGCTTTGGGAGTCAATAAATGGCTGTCAGTGCAGGAGCAGAGGACCAAAGGTGCAAAGTTCTGTGGGGAAGATCATGTGACCAGGCAGTCACTAGATACAATTGTTGCACTACTAGAGAGTGCAGGGCTCAAAAAGGGTTGTACCAAAACCTGTTTCTAAAGAAGAAGGGAATGTGGCTTTGTAAAAGGTTGTTAGAGAAACGAAAAATGCTTGTTACCTATAATAATTAAAAATGTCATTCAGAGATAGTTTTTTAATTTTTTTAAATGCTACAAGTATTTTCTCATAGTACATAACTCCTTTATTTAAAAAAAACACACATGAAGGATATTGCTTGGTCGGCAGCTTTAAGATCCTTATGGATTTTAGCTAAGTAATAAAATTCCAGTAATCTTGAGAAATTGCTTTGTAAATCATCTAAAACAGGCAAATGCAGGAGATCAACTGTTTAAAGTTGACGCAGATAGAAACAAACTGGATATATTGTACAAATAGATATTGGGGCTTTCAACATTTAACAACATTTAATGCTAACATTTTTATGTTAACACGGTTCCATCACTTTCTAATGCTATGTGATTAAACAGTATGATGCATTTCTTATACAGTATATGGAAAGGTTCCGCGAAAATGACAACTTTAACTTTGCAATCTGTTCCTCTCCTTATGTTTAAGAATTAACTTTGGAAGTTTATGATGTTTTCTGTGGGTCATATAAAGTCTAAAATGTCTTTCTCTTTTCTCAATAGCTTCATTCTTCTGTATCTTATTGTAGACTAAATGTAGATCATTTTTTGTATGCAAATGCTTAATACTGTGCAATATTATAAACTTTATGCAAATAAAATATAATTATTAGTATATCTGCAAGTTGTGAATATAGATTATATATACTGTATATCCCCTCCTTGCCCGGCTTAAAAGGAGTTGGTGCAGATGTGGGTGTACAGACTCTCATACCTTGTCTCATGGTGCTGGTGTCTGTGCTGGCTGATTATGTAAGTGTTGAAGGTGGAATAAAGGACACCAGGAACTTTGTTGCACAAACAGGACAGGCTTTATTGACAATTATAACTCAAACAGACTCCTTCCCTGTGTGAGCGCAGCCTTCTCAGGCTTATTCCCGGGGCATCAAGAACGGAAGATGGGTTCGGTGAGTATATTTATTTTGATGAATCTTTATTTCGAGTGCACAAGGAGATGACCCATTACAAAGCAGCTTCAGCGTGATCGGGGGAGGGGTAGTATCAACCCCAGTATTTATAGCCTTGGTTACAGAAAATAAGGTGGCAATGCCCTATTTCAATCTAAAAACTCTACATATGCTTTTTTTGAGCTTGGTTAGCATAAAATACCTCCCTCCCATAATAGTTGTTTTTACCAAAGTTAAGTTTTAATCTCTCTAAAAAGCACGTGACATTCTGAAATAGTCTCAGAGCAAACCTTGCCCACTAATGCATTCTTTCATACAGAAATTGTACAATAACAAAGTGTGTGAGGGTACTGATAAATTGTATCACTATAATTCTGGGCGTTAAGCCACAGGCACAGCCTTGGAATGTCTATTGTCTGCGAAACTCATCCTTACCCACAAACACATCATACGTCCATATAAAACAGAAGAGACAAAATGGATGACCAGTAACCCCATACCGTCTTTCTTTTGTATAGCCCTCCTTTCCATAATTCTTTCACACCTGGGACTCGGGCAGCTCCACAGGGAGGCAAACATGGCTTTGTCACTTATTATTTCCATTGTTTATGTGAATGTGCACACCTTTACTCCAAATGCTTGGATTTCATTCCATACCCCTACCAGCACTATGGTCAGAGGTACACCTTCTATCAAGACTCCCATTATCTGTCATCCCATGCAAGTCCCTCTATCCCCTACAATTGTGGTCTGGTGTGCAAAGGCGTGGTATTGGCGTTGGAACAATCGCAATGTGTTACTCCCTCCAGTGTTCTAGGAATCCCAGGCCACGAATCACCATGCACTTTCCTCCTGTAGCAAAGGGGTACAAATCTTTCCTCCACACAGTAGTGGCCCTTCTAAGGTAAGGGGCACTTTTCCCTCACTAGTAAACAAAAAAGTGACCATACTCTTAAACACAAAGTTGTACATATAGGTAAAACATAACAGGGTGAGACCCCCTCCTCTAGTTCCTCCTGGGATCTAAGGACCAGAATCCTCTGCTCCCACTATTTATACAACAAAAGACAGAAATGCCCAATGCTACCAATGTGACAAAAACACATTGAAATACTTCAATATTCTTGTGAGTACTGGTAATTTAGTTAAACCCTTTGGTCACAGCATTATAATCCTGCAAGCCACGTCACGGCATAACCAGAAAGCAGGTCCTAATTTATCATAGCTACAGTGAAGTTGTTTGGGTCCTTCAGTGTCATTCTACACCAGGGATGGGGTAGGCACGTTCTAGAAGATGGGCGTGGATAAGCTTCCGATGAGCTATTTTGCAAACAAATATTCGAACGGTCACAGTACTTTGCAAGAGCCCATATACTTAACCCTTTACATGAAAATAGTAGTCCCAATAGGGGTTTATACACACACACACACACACACACACAGACACACACAGACACACCTGTTAGATTATGATCACAAATGCCGCCCCCCCGTTTACACACACACACATACACACACACACACACACACACACACACACACACACACACACACACACACACACACACACACACACACACACACACACACACACACACACACACCACACACACACACCTGTTAGATTATGATCACAGATGTCTAGAATTTTAGACAAATGATAGCTCATATATACAAATATAATACAGTAACTACATTTGAAATAATTTGTGTCATTGCAAGTCTTATAAATGGTATTATATTAGATTAATTTATTTTAGATTTTTGGTATAAAATAGGTTTGAATTGTAATGAATAATTGAATAATTTTACACGGTATAAAAAGGATAGCTTACTAGCATGTGGTAGAGGATAATCTGTCTTAAATGGAGAGGGATTTGAGTACAGCTGCAGCTGAACAATGATGGGCTGCAAGACCTCAGATATAATGGTTTTTAACTGTTTCCAACTTATATCTTCATTTTTTTTTTTCAACTTTATATTTTATTCACTTTTAAAAAGGTACAGCAATTGTGATACACATTATAACACTTTCAATCTGTTCTGTAACACGCCCGCACCTTTTTTATGTGACAAAACGAACTCACATATAAACACACTGAACAAAGACACGGAGGGGGGGGTGTGATGACACATCAGGAAAAGAAGGGGGATGGGGGTGGGAAGGAAACCCTGATTTCACACCAGCTGATTCCACTGTGGACCATTCTCTCTCGTGTTTTTCAACTCCATTTTGGGAGATTCCGCCGTCTCTGCGAGACCATTGTACGCTACGTGTGTGTCTTATCCGGCCTTCCTATATGAATCTTATCTAACCTCTATCTGTCTCTTCGGTCACCGTCCATTCTTTACTACATTTTTTCAAAGGAGAACTCACCTCGCTCTATCATAGCCAAATGGTGGCATTGCTTACCCCTGCGATGTCTGTTTGCGGCAACCATGGACTTTTTGAAAATTTGAGCCAGTGTCATTGACCAAACTTGTCAATTTCTCCATCTGGCAGGCAAACCAAATTCTATTCCGAATCTTCTCTATAGATGGAATTGCGTTTTGTTTCCACAATGCCGCGGTCTCGCACCTCATCGCTGTCGCAAGGTGGGCGATTAATTTATTCCCTGCTCTTGACAGGCCATCCAGTGGCTTATTCAACAGGTATAACCAGGGATCTAGAGGAATTTCGAGGCCCAAAATCCTCTTTAGCCAAATCTGAAAAGACCACAACATGTGCAACAGGTCACCGGGCACTCCACCTTGTTTTGGACACAAGGGGGAGTAACCCGGTATAAATTTAGATAATTTGACCGGGGTGAGGTACCACCTCATTAATACCTTATATGAGTTCTCCTTTAACGTCATGCAGATCGAGGTTTTTGCTACTGCCTCAAGTATGTCCGTCCAGTCTTTGTCCTCTAGCGTTTCCCGTAGATCTTTTTCCAATTGTGTCATGTAGTCTAGTCTTGGTCTATTTCCGTTTCCAGGATCAATCACTTCCCTATACAATCTAGATGTAAGTGCATGTGTGTCGTGCCCACGCACACAGAGCGTTTCAAAATTTGTCCCTTTAGGACGGTTAGTGTGCTTATGCACAGTTTCTGTTACTCCCCTTTAAGGGCTCTCCATTGATCGTTTAAATGTTGTGTAACGGTTCTAGGGCCCCCACCCAATCTCAGATTGGCCCCTGTGGTCTAATCAGCCCCTATTACATGTCTGTGTGATGTAGTGCACCTGCTGGTAACAGGACTCCTGAGTCTCCCGCTGGGTTGGTATGGAGAGTATCACCATGACAGGCATCTGAGATAGTGTTCTGAGTCCTACTCAAATTCGATGCAGCGCCTCCACCCCATCAGGATCCCTACGGCAGCAGGGGGAAGTATCTGATGGGGAACTCCTTCTTGGTGCATCCTCCTGGGGTATAACTCCACACTCAGGAGGGATCTTTTGAACCAGGGCATCTTTAATGTCATCTCCTCTGGCAGACTGCCCCTCATTCCGTTGAGGTACTCCATGCAGAAGGTTCCCTCTCTCTTAATTGAGTTGCTCTCCACCTTTCCCCTTAAGGGAGATCACCATCTGTGCCAGGTCCCTGGACACAGTGTGTAATCAGCTTGCACTCTGACAGACAGACTTGAACTGCTGCAGACACTTCACTTAGGAACATAACACAACCCTAACCTTTGTGTCACTAACGGTGGACACAAAGCATGTTGTCATTTCCTTTGTTACATATGACACTTCACCAGGGTGTGAGGGCAAACCTCCATGATTGTTACTGGCAACCCTGCCTACTTACCAGAATTACTGCCAGCATGAGAAAGATATGTACACCATTTTTACACATGGCTACAGTTGCGATATGGCCAACAATGGGGTAATGATGATTGACAGTCATGTTGCTTTTCTGCCCTCCTGTTTTCTTTTTGTCCTTTTTCTGCTCAGCAGCACTGCCCACTTTCTTCCAGACTGCCTCCATTACTGGTCGCTTCTCCGCCTGGTGAGCCAGTGGTTCCTTTACTCCAAGCTTCAGCAGGAACTCAGCTCCTTCGTCAATGTGTCTCAATGTGTCTCAGCCCTTCCCTCTCTAATCACCCAGAGTCCAAACGGAGAGACCCATCGGTATCTTATTCTTTTCTCTCTCAATAATTTAGTCAGTGGCTGGAGGGACCTTCTTTTATTGAGCATGGTGGGGGTGATATCTTGGTAAACGGACATTTGTATGCCATCAAACTGACTGTGGGAGAAGCCCGTGTGATTTTACAGAGTTCATCTTTAATTCTGAAATAATGCATTTGCAGGATTACATCCCTTGGGTGTGTTGTTTGGAAGGGGCTTGGACCGCAGGGCTCGATGACACCGATCCATTTGAAGCTCTGCTTGAGTTTTGTCTGGAAGCAGGGACTCCATCTATCTGCTCACGAACTCCTCCACATCCAGGACTTCCTCAGGTATGCCTCTTATTCACAGGTTATTTAATCTGTCCCTGTTTTCCCCATCTTCTTGTTTAACCTCTAATTCCACCAAACGGTTTTTTATTAATGTGATCTCCTGTGCCGTGTGTTTGTGGCACTCCACTGAGGTGTCCATTCTTTGCTCCAATTCATGTGTGCGTTCTCCAATGTTTTGGAGGTCTTCTCTAAGCCCCTCCACCTCATTTTTTCATGTCCTTTCTTAATACAGGCTGCAATTCTGCGTCTTCTGCCTGTTCCACCCGGTCTTTCGTAGAGTCCGTGTCGGAGCTCCCGCCCGGCGACATTGCAGCCTCCTCTCTGTTTTTCGCCTGGTCTAAGTTCCAAAAGTAAAAGCGTAAATCAATAGATTTCCTCTTCATTTTCTGTGACACTGCTCGCGTTGTTGGCATCGCCGCTGCTTCTTTTCTCTGTGCGTGTGCTTTGCACAGTGATTTTGTGGGTATTTTATTATTTATTTCGTACTTTTGCGCCGGAAGTTAGCGGAGATTTTTAACTAAGCCGCCATTCCTGAGCCCGTCGCGCATGCGCCTCCATATCTTCATTTTTTATAACCGTTATTGTCACTTACTCTCTATATGTAATATTTCTCTTTGTGGATAAATGGTTAGATGAAGCGCTCTAAATGCAGACGCAAGATAGTGCTAAATTAACTAACTGACCCTAATTAGTTAAACAACGTACATTTTAGTGCATACAATTACAGTAGCTTAGTGGATACCCTTTACATTCAGGGAATATAATGCCTTTTACATATCTAGGTAACAACGTTAATTACCCCAATTTACCGGAGCTTAGTGCATCTGGTGCAGAGTTCATAACTATTTCAGGTAGATACAAAAAGGTTTAAAAATAACATGACACTGATTTACTAAGGAACAAAAAAATCAAGGGAAATAATTGGAAAGCTACACCTGTGATTCTTGTGTGGTGGAGTAGGAATAGCACTCCAGACTTTCAGTCTGCCTTGCTGCCGTAAGCTGATTAACTAATTGCAGCTGAGTTTTTCCTTTAATTATAAGATATTTTCCAGTCTCCTTTCCCAGCTGAAAAAAAAATTGAATTCTAGCCTGCATTTTACCAGAGCTCAGCTCTTAATTATGTATGCCTGTTCTCTAAAAGCCTGGTTTGTATGTGGCTTTAGTTGGCTGTGTTACCTTACACTTATTAAGTTCAACATGCTGCCTGCTGTTCACCCTGAGGCTGCCTGGTGATACTTTGTGCCAAGGTCTTCTCCACCTCTTCTCCCCTACAGTGCCATGTTTGTCCTCCTCCAGGTAGGCTCCACCCCCAGCCATTCTCTGTTACAAGGCAGTTTATGCCACTGATTATTGTCACTGTCTGGCCAGGCTATACCACCAATAAGCCAGCCCTGGGCAAGTTACGCTTACCCAATTCATATTCTTTCCCCTTCCCAGGTTAGCTCTCCTTCCAAACGGCCCAGCTTTGCTCATGTGCCTGGTCACCGCAGCGGGCGTGCATTGCTGTCCGGACACTGTTCATCTTCAAATGGACATTTGCAATTACTACCTCCTGTATTTGATGTGTTGAAGCAAGCTGATTAACTAATCTCAGCTGAGTTGAGCTTTTAAATATCAAACATTTTGCAGGCTTTAGTGCTACAGTAGCTCTGAAATCAGAATCCAGCATCCACCCCATCTCCTCTTTTTCATACTCCCTTCTTCTTAGTACTGTAGATGGCCATGGATTACAAATACAGTAGGCCATTGCGCCTGGATTACATTTTTATGGTATTTTTAATTGTTTTCTTTTTGGGGTAGTTTCCTCAAGGAGGCTTGTTAGGGCCCCAAGGGGTGTGGGGGTTGGGGGGGGGGGGAGGGGGAGTGGAAGTGTTTAATCCCATGTTTACTTTGAAAATCCTTAATAATCATGATTATTCTTGTCACACCACACTGTTTTGAATACATTACAAACTTTTTTAGGTCCTCACTTAGTATGCTCACTTTAGCTGGTTTTGCAAAACAATCTGTGTCATTTTATATTTCTCTTTCCTGTCTTCATCTCCTTTGTCCATTTAATCTGTAATCACTCAATATAACATTTACAGTGTGCTCACCGAGTGTGCCTCCTTTCCACAACATGTCACTCACATTCATATTGTTTATTTATTAGAGAAGCAATGGTTTAAAAGTGGGTAGTTAATCAATTGTAGAAGCAGTAAGGTAGCTCAACATCATGAAGTTTAAAAGCGTCCTACAATAAATTGAAGTGAATGTTCTCTGGTGCTGGAGCTGGGTAAACGTACAGTACAGTTCATTGGTCCTGAATTATTTCCATTACATTATCACCTACAGTATGACTTTTGCAAGAAGACTGCAGTGATATTTCAGAAATTATGCTATTTTAATGTATATAATTATCTTGAGCAGTTCCTCTGTTTCATGCTGCAAGCACCAGAGGAATCCGTAATTCAATGCACACTTGTCCTTTCTTAAATGTCGGGTAATGAGTAGAGACATGCAAAATATATACACACATTTACCAAATACAGTAGGTAAATTTTGAAAATTTTGAAAATTCAGTTCTGCTTGATAGTTTTACGGGCACTGATTTTCACAGTGGCGTTTGTAGATTTTGACGACTGTTCATCATTTGACTTAATGAAGTTAAAACATGTTGCGAAAGTACAGTTATATATAAACAGAAAATAATTCCAAGCAATATTTCACAACTTTGGGACATTTAAAAAAATAAGAAAAAGAAAAAATGTGCACAAGCGCTAAAGACTAAAACACCAGTGTGACAATTGCAAAATATATATATATAAAGGCTGCCTAGTAATACTGTCAGTACTGACAGAGAAAGTGAAAGTGAAAACAAAGAAAAACCTGGCGCCAAAAGTTCATTGGATAATCCTGTGCTCCTCAGGGGATCAGCACACTTGCTTGACAGGCCATATAGGGGAAAAAACACAAACAGACACAGATCATAGTGCAACACTGTAGGGTTAAAACAGGTCTACACTAATACACACACTGCACATATAACATAGAGACTCCTAGTGACTATAAAAACTATTTATTAAATAAAATAAAAATGTGTCTGTTTGTGTTTTTTCCCCTATATGGCCTGTCAAGCAAGTGTGCTGATCCCCTGAGGAGTACAGGATTATCCAATGAACTTTTGGCGCCAGGTTTTTCTTTGTTTTCATTTAAAAAAATAAAATACTCGTGCAAATTTCTCCTCACCAACAAATGCCTGACTAAATTTGCAAGTACATTTTCAAAGGGAATGTTGAAAAAATATTGCTGAAATGAATATACTGTTGATATTGCTGAAATGGACTGGTGGAGGTCTCTGGAGAAGGATTGAAGGCGATCTTCTGTTTCCATTTTGTCTGCTTTGTTAGTGTCCATTTTATGTGTAAGAATGTGTGTGTGGGTGGTATGAGAGTTTCGCTCACAGTAGATGTTTGACTGTGCCTGTAGTTTGCGCCCACATTCCTAGTATTAAGAAGTACCTGGTTCCTATAGAGAGCTGTTTTAACCAGGTTTTAATGATCTTAATTCTTAAACCAATCATGTTACAGGAGTGGTTAGTATAATCTGCCTAATTACCTATTTTGAACAAAGGAATCAAAAATGTATAAAAAGCCTGCTTGAACTCTCTTTTGGCAGAGACTTTCAATTGACTTTTGTGTGTATGATCATACTCTGAATCTGTACAGGCAATAAACTACTTATTATCCACAACCCCATATTTGTGAGTTTATAAACAACGATAGGAACCAGAGCAACTTTTCATATCTGTAGAAGCAGAGAGAACATGTTAAATGAATAACCAGTTTTAAGAGTAGTTGATTCAATGGTTGAGAAGTAGAAAGGAACTTATAAAAGCAATGCACGGTTGATTAAAAATCCTTTATAGCCAGGTCCCCTCTGGGTTTACCTTGGCCCCGCTGGCTCCCCCTTACCTGCCAGCTTTGAGTGCGTGCAGGGAGATTCCGGGTGCTGTCGGAGTGGCATGCGGACCAGGCACAGTGTAGGGTGGCTGCAGTGCAGTGCAGGGAGCGCTCTGGTGCTCCGGATGCTCTGCCGCACACCCGGCTAGCGGAGGCCGCCATGTAGTGGTTGGCGCATGCGCCGATCACACCTTGTGCATGCTCAGGACAGCTGAGGCAGCGGCGGCCATTACAGGTACTTTGCGCATGCGCAGTGCAGCGCGAGCGGCGGCTATCTCACTGCGTAGGCTCTGCATGGGACTACAGCCCCCAGCAGCCACTGGGCTGCGATCACATGGGCGCAAACAGCCAAAAGGGCTGTATGAAGCATGGCTACGGAGGATTGATACATTTGGTGTACTGGAGAGCCACGTCAGTCAGAAGGGGAGTGCAGAGAGAGCAGGTAGTTTCCAGGGAGCTGTGCTTCCCTGGACTAGGCCTAGTTTTCCCTCTTAGGCCCCAGGTCCCCACTTAGTTTGTGGATGCTTCAGGGACGAGCCCTTTAGAAAGGGACATTGCCCCATTTAGTATTATAGTTTCAGGGACACAGTCCAGATGCCACTCCGTACTTGCAGCCTGTGGTCTGGGACCAGACCACCACCGCAAGATCTAGAGACTCTCTTCACGGTGGGACACTCCAGCGGGAGTTTTCCCCAAATAGAGGTGGACGCCATCGCTGATGGTGAAAGCGCGGGACCAGACGGACCCCTTTTTGATGCACCGGCAGGTATCACATCCCAACAAGTACACCAACTATACACACACTTCCTGTGGGTAGTGCTTCCATACACTTTGGGGTGGGTTGGCAGCTGTGGACACCAGGTGGTTAGGTGCCCAGGTCACCTCTGTACTTTGAGGGAACTGAACCAAGGTGTATAGGGTGGTGATTGGACAGTTGGTCACTGTGTGGGTACGGTCCTGCGAGGTCAGTATAACATATGTTGTTGTGTTATAGTGTATATACAAGTGTGTGTGCTCATTGTATTGGGTCCTGTTAGGGGTTATCCAGCAGTGCTAGTATCCTTCACAGGTGGAGGCGCTGTCATCGTATGAATCAGGTACACCCCAGGCTCCCTGCAGCGGAGGATCAGGCTCCTGTGAGCATATCAGTTAAAGTGCACCACCTGTATTCACCCTAGACACCAGGGAAAGGGGGCTACACATTTATTTTTGATTTGGAGTGAATGAGTCACTCTATCCAAATAACACATTTTTAACAAATGTAATTTACTTTACATTTCCTTTTAATTCAAATCAACTACTTAACTGAAATCCTCTGTTGGTTTCTCTTTTGGAAAATATTATCATATAATAACACTGTCACAGTTGACTACCCTTCAGAATTGAGGAAGAAAAACTCAACCCTGTGAACTGCAACTTTAGATATGTGCTGTTTGCTGTAGCTCTGTTCCTTCTTTCATTAAGGTCTGAGATCCAATAGTAAGAAAACATTTGTACTATGTTATATTTCCAAGGATTTACAACTGTATTTCTTAGCGTTATATCTTTCTGTATTATTTCTAAAGCAGCGACCTTTCATTCTCCTTCTTCCCACTTTAATACAGAATATGAATTATTTTTTAGGCAGATTTCCCCATCTCCAGTCCCAAGAGACTGGATGCTCATTCAATTTAATTATGGTGAAATGTTTTTAAATAAATAAATCAACGTTAGCATTGTGCCGTTTTTAGTTAGACTTTCACACTAAAAATAAAAAATAGCTAAACATATTTTTTAAAGGAATAAATATGGAATACTTTAGAGAAAGAAGTAACGCAATAATTTTCTTCTGCTTCATGTTGGTGCAGAAAAATAGCCATAAGAGACAGTCCATTTGTCCATTGAGTACTGTAACGTTGCTCACTACATACAGGACTTACTGCTGCAGCGGCCGTTATTCAAACAAATCACGGGTTGTGTACATCGGAATACCGATGTCATGATGCGGGATGTCTTCCAAACTTACCGCTTTAAGACGTGAGTGCGGCGAGTGCAGAAAATGGTATTTTAGAGTTCTGGTTTTTAAATAACTTAAATTGACACAGTAGCACAGTACTGTACACATTGCAATTCATTAATTTCATTGCACCCAAAGAAACAGAATCCATGAAATTCAACAAAGCAATCATGATAAGCGCGGGTGCCTGGGGCGATTGGCCGCGTTCATGCTGCGTGGAGTACAGCAGAGCACAGGAAATCGGCGCCGTGATTTGTTTGAATAATGGCCGCTGCAGCTGTAGACCGCGGGGCTCAGGTGGGGATACAGATAACCGCTGACCTACAACCACGTGACCAGGTCCGGTTTGCAGAGTCAGGGTCATGTAGCCGAGTCAGAGTAGGAGAGTTTTGGTAGATCAAGGTACTTGTTGTAGTCAGGGGTTGGAGAGAGAAGAGTAGTCGTGATCCGTAGCCGTGGTCGAGGAGAGAGCAGAATTCCAGGAACGAGCCGAGATCCAGGGGTACGAGAAGACAGAGGTCCGGGCACGAGCTGGGATCACAATGAAGAGGGCAAGGCAACGGCACAGCACAGCAGCAAGCAGCTTGTAGCAAGCACGGTACATTAACAGTAGTTTATGCTCAGCCAGTTTGTGGGAGGACTAGCTCAGTACTTAAAGGGCAGGCAGCCAATGATAAAGGAAACACACAGCTGCAAGGTAACAAAAGAGAACCGCCCCTTAGACATATTCTGTCCATTGATAGGCACGGGGAAGTGCAGGTGAGGAGTAATTGACATAATTAACCCCCATGTACTGTATAGTGTGTATGAGATTGTGTATCTAGAAGTGTATACAGATGTAGCAGTTGATATTACCCCAGCTAATTCACAAAACAATGCATTAAAGAACAAGTGTGTTGTCTCCAAAACCATTGTTCGAATAGCACTACTGTTACATAATGCAACACATCACATTAAGAAAGGCAATAACATCTACTACATCTATATGAATGAGGTAATGTATATTTGAGCCAGTATATGCATGAATAAAAGTCCTATTAAAACCTTTTTATGTTATTGCCAACAGTGGGCTCCTCTTATCTATTCCCCCCCCATGGGTCCTTGATTGCCTAGTCCATAACTTTTTAGAGGTAAGGCAACATGTAGTAAAGCAGGTCTGGGTACCCCCTGCTTCCCGAGTGCAAGGATCGGCGTTAATTCCCGCCCCATGACGACACAAGCGACGCACTGCAGACCAGGGGGCTACCCAGAGGGGCCCTGTCGCCAGACACAGGAGTACCGACAGGTTTGGGCTTGGGCCCCGCATCCCGCCCCGCGAGGACACGGGTGATGCACCATGCCGCGGCATGAGGGGTTAATCCCCACTGATCTTGGATAACCTGCACCTGCGACCTAACTCCACACCCATATACCATTGGGCGGCTGCTTCCTAGTGGGCAGTACTCCCTATACCTGCCTGCAGCTCATTGGTCTAACCTCCTTTATATGCTCAGCCAGCCCGCTGGCAAATTGGCTGAGCATAAGACTTCATTGCGTATGAAGTGCTTACTGCAATCCCTGCCTCAGTGTCTTGTACCTTGTATCCGCAGTTCTTGTTTTGTTCCTTGTCTGACCTTGGCTTGTACCTGGACCCTGAAAATCTCCACTCTAGACCACAGCAAGTACTTACAACGATCCACACCTATCCAACCCTTGACCACGGCAAGTACCTTCGATGATCCGCACCTCTCTGATCCCAGCTAGCACCTACAACAATCCGTACCTCTCCAATCCCGACCCGCCTAATGACGATGGTGACCCAGGGGTAGTTTGCATCCCACACTACCTCCTCCATCGCCAGGAGCAGATCTGTAGTGTCACGGATGTAAGACGGTAGCCCGTGAACCAACGGTTGAAAAAATGTATCTATGTACCGGGATACACCATCTCCCAAAGATCCAATACTGGACAATATAGGCTACCCTGGAGGGTTAGCCAGTCCCTTATGGATCTTTGGGAGATGGTGAAACACCAGTACGACGGGATGTAAACAATTCAGCAATTGAAATTCCTTATGAGTAAGGGCATATAATACATTTCCCAGTTCTAATAAAACCTGTAACTCTCTTTGATAAACACTCGTTGGATCTTTGGCAAGTTTCATATAGAAGGTCTGATCAAGTAACTGTCTCATGGCTTCTGTTCTATATTTAGAGTCAAAATAGATCAAAAAAATTTTGGGAAGGCATTGGCACATATTGCAGAGGGACTATCTGTTGAAAACTATCTTGACAGATAAACCAAATATTATCTTTTCAAGGGCAAGGAATCTGAAACAACAACTGGTACCGAGTTTTCTGAAAAAAAAGAAAAAAAAAACAAATTGGTTAGCGGGAGGATCAAAGGGTTTCTATAGATGTACAGGTTGCAGAGCATTTCGATTTAATACGTCACAACCAAGCCAAATCAATAATAACATATTTTTGGTTTAAATATCACCTGCATGCTGACGACACACAAATGTACTTTTCAACACCCGACCTTACACCTGCTGTACAAACCAAAGTTTCTGAATGTCTATCTGCTATATTATCCTGGATGGCCCTCCGCCGCCTTAAACTCAACATGGCTAAAACAGAGCTCCTCATACTTCCTCCCAAACCTGGCCCTACTACCTCCTTCCACATTACTGTTGGAACTATGATCATTCCCCCAGTAGCCCAAGCACACTACCTAGGGGTCAAACTCGACTCCTCTCTCACATTTGCCCCTCACATTCAAAACATATCTAAAACCAGTCGCTTTTTCCTCCGCAATATAACAAAGATACGCCCTTTCCTCTGTTGCTCGTCTGCTAAAACTCTGACTCAGGCCCTCATTCTCTCCCGTCTTGATTACTGTAACCTCCTGCTGTCCAGCCTTCCTGCCTCTCACCTGTCTCCCCTACAATCTATCCTAAACGCTGCTACCAGAATCAATCTACTCTTTCCTAGATCTGTCTCAGCATCTCCCCTCATGAAATCCCTCTCCTGGCTTCCGATCAAATCCCGCATCTCACACTCCATTCTTCTCCTCACTTTTAAAGCTTTACACTCCTCTGCCACTCCTTACATCTCAGCCCTAATTTCTCATTATGCACCATCCAGACTCTTGCGTTCTTCTCAAGGATGTCTTCTTTCTACCAACTTTGTATCTAAAGCCCTCTCCCGCCTTAAACCCCTTTTCACTGACTGCCCCACACCTCTGGAATGCCCTTCCCCTCAGTACCCGACTAGCACCTCTCTATCCACCTTCAAGACCCACCTTAAGACACACTTGCTTAAAGAAGCATATGAATAGCACTGTGGATATTCTGAACACATGATACATAAAGCTTGGCCCCCTGCAGACGCACTTACCAGAACTCCCTCCTACTGTCTCTGTACGTTCTCCCTACCTACCAATTAGACTGTAAGCTCCTCGGGGCAGGGACTCCTGTTCCTTAATGTTACTTTTCTGTCTAAAGCACTTATTCCCATGATCTGTTATTTATATTATCTGTTATTTATTTGATTACCACATGTTTTACTACTGTGAAGCGCTATGTACATTAATGACGCTATATAAATAAAGACATACAATACAATACAATACAAATCAAGTAATTCATGTTCAATGTCACCAATAAAGAATGGATCATCAAAGAAACCATAAAATGTAACATCAAAGGGGTAGTGTACCTTATGACATGTATGTGACGTGTGAGGCAAACCAGGCTCAATAATAAAGGTTAAGCCCACTTGGTTACCCCTGGTCCGTGTGTTGGGGTCCTAAAGTGTCAGCTCTTGGTCCTGGCTTTCGCATATGCAGTACTGTGACTGTGTGGAAATTATGTGACAATAACATTTTTTTGTGATTTTGCCTTTCCAGGAGTGCCAGCAAGCAGAGATTGCTAGGCTAGGAGTTTCAGAGTAGGATTTGCGGAGAAAGTCTTTTCAGATTGTGGCTATGTAGCGGGGTCCCCGAGTTACGGAATACCCCAAAGATGTACCCAAGAATCAGGTGCGATTCTCGGATAAATTGGTCAAAATCCTACCATGGAAACATTCTTTTGACGCACCGCCAGGAGTCCCTGCTTCAGCCCAGACCATATAAAAAAAAGGTGGTAAAACGGCGCTCCTATATAGAGTGGTGCTCAGTGCTAATTAATAAATAATGAAAATACAATGTGTACAATAAAGTGTATATAATAATATAATAAAAACGTGCAAGTGAGAAAAACAATGATAAGTGATAAAGTGCTGCTCAACCCTCTTGAAGAAAGATTTCTCTTTTTCTTCTTCTTCTTTGCACTCGGTTCAGAACTTTGGGGAGTGCAGGTATCACCATAAAATAAGGAATAAAGAGATTACATAGGGTAATCAGCTTCCCACAATTTAAATCTACAGTAGGATATTGTAAGGATCCGCGCTGTGGGTACACCCGCTTCTAGCACCTCCTTACCTATGCTCCTTGCCGCCCAAGCTCCCCGGTGGCGTGCCTCACTCCGGGTGGTCCCCTCCACAGCTGCTCCCACACTCCCACCCTACAGGCGCACGCGGACCCAGGCTTCAATTTGCTGGCGCCGGGCGCCTGACTCCGCCTCTTCTGATGCGACGCGCGCATCACGTGCTTCCCTGCCCCTGCTCCGTCAGGTCCACCCCCAGGCCCTTCACTCCTATCAGGCCCTTCCCCGGGCCGTTCCTCCACTCCTCCCCTTTCTCTGACAGGTCCCAGCTGCCCAGGCACCTCTCTCCTATCAGGTTCTCCCTCGGGCCGCTCCTCCGTACCTTCCCTTGCTCTGATTGGCCCCAGCCCCCTATTTAGTCTTCCCTCACCATTTCCTCTTTGCTCTGCATAGCTTCTGTACCTTTGTGCTGTCTGCTGTTGCCTGGCCCCTTTTGTCTTTCAGTTCCTATTCCTGTCCCTGAATATACTGCTGACCTCCATGGATATCGACCTTTGGCTTTGGACTTTACTACGCTGCTCTCTGGAACTCTAGGATTTGGCTTTGGACATTACTACTCTGCAGACTTCTATATCCCTTGGACACGGCTTACGGACACTCTACTACGCTGCTCTCTCCACTCCACGATCATTGGCTTATGGACTTTACCTTTCTACGCTGGAACTGGCAAGTACGGTACTCATTCTATTCTTGTTACCAGGACCACCTACGCTACTTCCACACTCCGGCCGTGCCCCCGTTTACTGTTAGGTGTGTGGTATTTCTCCTTTCCACCTCAGTCCCGGGGTCTCGTCTGGCTTGTGGGCAGGCCGAGCGTTACATTATGCAGAGCCCATCAGACCCAGACCCCCCTGAGGTGGAAGATACCCTAACCAATATCTCCAAACACTTTACCATTTTGGACAACCAGGTTACCGCTCTCAACCAACAGATTGCTACCTTAACTTCTCAGATTCCCCAACTTAATGTCTCCACTTCCGTTATCCCTCCCACTGTCTCCCGTGAAGGAACAGGTTCTTTGGAGTTGCGTATCCCTATGCCCAGTAAATTCGCGGGGGACCTGCTTGGATGCCGTGGGTTTTTTAAACAGTGTGAGATACAATTCGAACTGTCACCCTCTCGCTTCCCCATGGATCTTATCAAGGTAGCTTATGTTTTTTCCCTACTCACCGGGACGCCCTGGCCTGGGCTTCACCAATCTGGGAGCTGAAACCTGAACTCACTTACAACTTCCCTAACTTTAAAAGAGAATTTCGTTTAGTCTCTGACACCCCTGAACATAGTGATATGGCTGCTTCCTCCTTGTTCCACATTTCGCAGGGTCGGAGATCAGTGGCACGTTATGCTCTGGAGTTCCGGACTATCGCGGCTGAGACTGATTGGAACGATGGGGCACTTTCCGCAGCTTTCTGGCAGGGACTTTCGGAATCCTTAAAGGACGAGCTGGCGGCTCGTGAAAGGCCATCCTCACTGGAGGCCCTAATCGCTTTGTGCATCAGAGTGGATCAAAGACTTCTGGAGAGGCGGGCTGAACGTCAACGTCCTCATACTTCTGTTCCATGTTTTCTAATTCCAGGTCTCCTGCTCTTGTTCTACCAGCATTGGATGCTCCAGAACCCATGCAACTGGGCAGTCATCAACTTCCTTCTTTGGAGTGACTACGTCGGAGAGACGAAGGCCTGTGCTTCTATTGTGGATCCCCTGAGCACATCCTGCCGCATTGTCCCTTGAGGCCGGGAAACGCCAGCGCCCAGTGAAGTATGAGGGAATCTCACTGGGTACATCTCTTCTTTTCCCTCTCCCGCGCAGGGTCTTCCCAAACGCATCTTACTGCCTGTCCTCCTTAAGTATGCCAGTATCCAAACTCCCGCTCTGGCCTTCCTCGATTCTGGGTCCGGAGGGAATTTCATAAATCAGGCTTTTGCTATCCAGCACAACATTCCACTCTGGGAGAAGGCCTTTCCGGTCGGATTGGAGGCTATCGATGGTCGACCCCTGCAGCCAGCGTTTATTTCCTTGGAGACACTTCCTATTGAACTTTCTATGAATGATGGAAATTTAGAACTCATTTCTTTTGATGTCATCCATTCCCCTTTGGTTCAAATCATCCTGGGCTTACCATGGCTGGCATATCCAAAGGAACCGTCTGTCCACTCAAGATTGACCCCCACAGCTAGTAGCCAAATAAGATATAAGTGCGGAGCTAGAAAAAAGACCTTTTGAAGATGCGGGGTAAGGGCCACTTGCAGACCCGCTTCCCATGTGGGGCCAGCGGCCGCAATTGCAGCAGCCCACGGATGGAGCTCACACAACTCACGAGAGTCCGGAGGAGGTCTTTTTTGTTATGTTCTAGTATCTGTTTTATGTAGATTAAATAAATTGATTTTATTACCTACCTGGTGAGTCTGTCATCCCAAGGAGCAGCGCTGATATCGATCATTTTTTCTTTCTTACCATGGCTGCGACTACACAATCCCATCCTCGATTGGACTGCCGAGTTCCCCATTCAATGGAGATCCTCCAAGGTGGAATCGTCTTCTCCGTCCGCTGCGGTATTGGCTGTCTTGGAAACCTGTCCCCCGCAAGACGCCACTCTACCGGACGTCTATTTGGAGTTCCTGGATGTCTTCAGTAAGGCCAAATCCGAAGAGCTTCCCCCTCATCGCCCTTTCGACTGCCCGATTGACTTAATTCCGGGTTCTCCTTTTCCTAAAGCCAGGTCATATCCATTATCTCTGCCTGAGACGGAGGCCATGTCCGAGTATATCACAGAAAACCTTCAAAAAGGCTTCATCCGGAAATCCACTTCTCGCGCCGGAGCAGGATTCTTTTTTGCAAAGAAGAAAGATGGGACGCTGCGCCCGTGCATCGATATCCGTGGCCTAAGCAAGATTACCATAAAAAATCGCTACCCTTTGCCTCTTATTCCGGAGCTCTTCGATAGGCTGCAAGGCACGACGATTTTCTCTAAACTTGATCTACGGGGGGCTTAATAACCTGATTCGCATCCGCAGTGGAGACGAGTGGAAGACCGCATTCAACACGCACAGCGGGCACTATGAGTAGCTGGTGATGCCGTTTGGGTTGTGCAATGCCCCTGCAGTCTTCCAAGACTTTATGAATGAGGTTTTTCATGATCTATTGAATTCTTTTGTGATTATCTACTTGGATGATATCCTTATTTTTTCCAAAACTCTCGAGGAACACATTCTCCATACCAAGATGGTGCTCTCTCGTTTACGGGCCAACAAGCTCTATGCCAAGATGGAGAAGTGTGTCTTTCACCAATCCTCAACTACCTTCCTGGGATACATTGTCTCGGATCAAGGGTTCACCATGGATCCGGAGAAGCTCAATTCTGTACTCGAATGGCCAAAACCTAACTCTTTAAAGGCGATTCAGCGTTTCCTCAGTTTCGCAAATTATTATAGGAAATTTATTGCTGGTTTTTCCACCTTGGTAGCACCCATTACGGCCCTTACCAAAACAGGGGCCGATCCTTCCTCTTGGCCATTGGAGGCCAGTCGGGCCTTTGAGTCTCTTAAAAAAGCCTTTGTCTCGGCCCCCATTCTGCGACATCCCATCCCACCCTCCTTTACCTTGGAAATTGACGCCTCCGACATGGGAGCCGGTGCGGTTCTCTCTCAAAGAATCACCCCCGAAGATAAACTACACCCCTGTGGGTTTTTTTCTAAAAAAAATTCTTCAGCAGAAAGAAATTACGACGTGGGGAATAGGGAGTTGTTGCCATCAAGATGGCATTACAAGAATGGAGACATCTTCTGGAAGGAACCAAGGAACCCATTCTGATCCTGACAGACCACAAAAATCTTTCTTACATTGAAGGTGCTCGTCGCCTTGGGCCCCGTCAAGCTCGTTGGGCGTTGTTCTTCTCAAGGTTTAACTTTATCATCTCTTATATTCCTGGGACAAAGAATATCAAAGCGGATGCATTGTCCCGTCAGTTTATCACTCAGGAGAGGTCACAGGAAGAAGGAGAGTATTCTGTCCCCCCAATTGTTTATCTCTGCCACCTCCTTTGACATACTGGATAAGATTTTGGAGTCTCAAGCACAGGTCCCCGAAGGGCTAGAAGTATCTGATGGTCGTCTTTACGCAGCCCCACATTTTCATCTCAAAATTCTTGAATGGGGTCACTCCTCCAGATCTGCCGGCCATCCCGGGTTTAAGAAGACTACAGATCTGATTGGCGAACCTTCTGGTGGCCCAATATGATTAAGGACATTAGAGCATTCACCTCCTCTTGCCCAGTCTGCGCACAAAATTAATCTGTCCGTCAAAAGCCTTCTGGCCTTCTACAACCTCTCCCGGTCCCAGACCGTCCTTGGAGTGACATTGCCATGGACTTCATCGTGGATCTTCCCCGTCTAATTGTATGACTACTCTTCTTGTAATTGTTGACAGATTTTCCAAGCAAGCTCATTTTGTTCACCTCAAGGGTCTACCCAGTTCTAGTACTTTGGCGGATATCTTTGTAAAAGAAATTTTCCGTATTCATAGCGTCCCGTGGTCCATTGTCTCGGATCGGGGTACTCAATTTGTTTCTAAATTCTGGCGGGCATTTTCCCAGAGGTTGGGCATTACCCTTCTTTTTTCCTCAGGCTACCACCCCCAAACGAATGGGCAGAACGCATGAACCAGTCCCTTGAACAGTATTTGCGTTGTTTTTCTTCCGATTCTCAGGATAATTGGGTAGAGTTACTTCCTTGGGCAGAATTTGCGATTAACTCTCTAAAAACCGAGACCACTCAAGAATCACTGTTTTTTGTAAACTACGGATTTCATCCTACCCGTCTCCCCATGCATTCTCCTAGGTCCGGAGTTCCTGCAGCAGATGATAGGGTATCCACCCTACAGGGATTATGGAGGAAGATTCAAACAGTTTTACAACAGTCACTGCTAAGACAGAAGAGACAAGCAGATACTGTAGGCTTCGTCAGGAGTACAATAAATTCGTACCTGGAGATAAGGTTTGGCTTTCTTCTAAAAATATCAAACTGAAGGCCCCAACCCCTAAACTGTCTCCTTTCTCTATTCTGAGACAAATTAATCCTGTGGCCTATCAGCTTTGCTTGCCTCCCTCTATGAAAATTTCACC
Source organism: Ascaphus truei (assembly GCF_040206685.1). Taxonomy (NCBI): domain Eukaryota; kingdom Metazoa; phylum Chordata; class Amphibia; order Anura; family Ascaphidae; genus Ascaphus; species Ascaphus truei. Next base: position 27,522,770 of record NC_134484.1, on the reverse strand, counting down.
CGTCTTCCATGTGTCACTGTTGAAACCGTTTATCCAAGGCAAACGAATCGCTCATCCTTCTTTTCGGCCTCCTCCCCCCATTGTACCAGGACAACAGGAGTTCGAAATCCAGTCCATCATTGACTCTCGCATCTCCTGGGACAAGCTCCAATTTTTGGTTCACTGGAAGGGATACGGACCTCAGGATCGTTCTTGGGTCTCGCATGCGGATCTTCACGCCCCAGCTCTACTCAAATGATTCCACCAAAAATTTCCCCTCAGACCTTTGATGGTTCGTCCGGAGTCCGACCCTCGAGGGGGGGTACTGTAAGGATCCGCGCTGCGGGTACACCCGCGGTCCCCTCCATGGCTGCTCCCACACTTCCGGGTCACGTGCATCACCCCTACGGGCGCGCGCGGACCCAGGCTTCAATTTGCTGGTGCCGGGCGCCTGCCTCCGCCTCCTCTGACGCGGCGCGCGCATCACGCGCTTCCCTGCCCCTGCTCAGTCAGGTCCGCCCCCCCAGGCCCTTCTCTCCTATCAGGCCCTTCCCCGGGCCGTTCCTCCGCTCCTCCACTTGCTCTGACAGGTCCCAGCTGCCCAGGCACCTCTCTCCTATTAGGTCCTCCCTCGGGCCGCTCCCCTGTCCCTCCCCTTGCTCTGATTGGCCCCAGCCTCCCAGACACTTCTCCCCTATCAGGTCCTCCCTCAGGCCACTCCTACGTTCCTCCCCTTCCTCTGATAGGTCCCAGCCCCATATTTAGTCTTCCCTCACCATTTCCTCTTTGCTCTGCATAGCTTCTGTACCTTGGTGCTGTCTGCTGTTGCCTGGCCCCTTTTGTCTTCAGTTCCTATTCCTGTCCCTGGATATACTGCTGACCTCCCTGGATATCAACCTTTGTCTTTGGACTTTACTACGCTGCTCTCTGGAACCCTAGGATTTGGCTTTGGACATGTTACGATTGTGCTCGCCACAAACTGGGACCGGACCGCGGGGCTGAGGTGGGGTTATATAATCACCGACCTTAGTCCACGTAGACTGATCTGGAGTGCGCAGTTCATAGTCGTACATAGCAGGTCAGGATTGGAGAAGGCAGGATCGTCGTTATTTAAGCAGAAGTTCGGCAACAGGTAGTCAGGAGTTCCCTGCTTCAGCTTAGGAGCGTGAGTGCGGGAGTGGCCTCTGCGCAAGGAGCGGGCTTGGCCCATGACGCCGGTCTCAGCGAGGGGAGACAGCAGGCTGGCCGAAGTACACCGCGGGGCAGCGTCGGGGAAAATCAACGCTTCAGCACAGAAGTTCTAAGCAGGCCTCTGCATGGAGATTAGCAGCAGGCCTCAGGAAACAAAGGGTAACCACTGCTAGAGAATGCAGCAGGTACCAGTGCTGGCTAAACAACGCTTCAGCACAGGAGTCAGGAACAGGCCTCTGGATCCTCAGGAACTAGAGATGAGAACTAGAGAGGTTAGTACACAAGGAGACAGGCCTAGGCGGCTTGTGGCAGAGACAGTAACATCCAGAGAAGGAGTATGCTCGGCTCTGATTCAGAGCCAAAGCCCAACATATAAAGGACGGAGATCCAATCACAGGGGAAGGGTGTGTGAGCATTCCTCCAATGATGGAGCACAGGGCAGGAACTGCAATGAGAGGCAGCACATGTGCCATTGATTGCCAGAGGGAGCTTTTGCAACTGCAGAAGTCTGCAAGGTTATAATCAAAGCCAGGAGCGGATTCCTTACAGGACATTACTACTCTGCAGACTTCTATATCCCTTGGACATGGCTTACAGACACTCTACTACGCTGCTCTCTCCACTCCACAACCCAGGCTTACGGACACTCTACTACGCTGCTCTCTCCATCCCATGACCATTGGCTTACGGACTTTACCTCTCTACGCTGGAACTGGAAAGTACGGTACTCATTCTATTCTTGTTACCAGGACCACCCACGCTACTTCCACACTCCGGCCATGCCCTTGTTTACTGCTAGGTGTGTGGTATTACTCCTTCCCACCTCAGTCCCGGGGTCTCGTCTGGCTTATGGGCAGGCCCAGCTTTACAGATATCTGTCAAATGGAAACTCACCCTTTTCAGGATGTTAAATAGCCTTTCCCACTTTGTATGTGGTTAACGAAATGAAGTTGAAATACTCCTCTAGCAAGGGTCTTGAAAGTGGTGGTCACTATGTGATGTGTCCTCTGTAAGAAAAAATAGCACAAATAGTGTAACTCTGTATCAAATCATATCTATATGGGATACAATATCGCACTTAAATAAGTCACAGAAGTATTCGGCACATACTAATTATAGGTGAGTGGCTCGATCCGTTTCTCCCCTGTCCTGGTCTGGGTCTTTCTGTCTTGTTTGCTGGGCTCCCAATGAGCATCACGTCACATCTGGTGGGGGGCCGTGTCACTCATGGTGTCTCCGGGATCGAGATTGTGCAGGAGAATGGATTGCGCTTGCCTTGGGGGATCCGGTCATGCCTACAGTAACGACTCTACGCGTTTCGTTATCCAGCTTCCTCAAGAGTCATCATCATCAGCCCAGACCAGAAAGGTAAAAAGGGCATAGGGGATCAAGGTATCCCCAGACCAGTACCGGGGTCTCTAGGATAAGGGGGTATGCCCCGTTCATGCCCAAGTCACCCTGACCTGGGTATAGGGGTTCAGGGGGTGCTCCAGCTATGTGATAAAGCTGTGAGGGTTTTATTTGTGTGCCAAATGTAAAGTCAGGTTTCTACAGCATGGCAGGGATAAGGCTAGTAAGAGTAGAGGGTATATCTTCTTATTCTATCCCTGACTCCAGAAAGGGGGACTTAGACATTTTTAGCACAAGATACAGTGTTACGGTATATTTTATTAAAGGATTAGATTTAATAGGTATATATGCTTGTAACCTGTATATGAACTGTGGGATTTCCAAGTCCCGGGTGCCGAATGACCAGCTGGCCACCAGGTTTGGTGCCACTGTGTCTGCTCAGGTCCCGGACTTGAAAGCCTCAGGGATGCCAAAGTGTTAGAAAAGGCAGGGTGCTTGAGTTACACTCAAGTACCCACGTCCTGGTATAACAAAGGGGTATCCAGCCACCATTTGCCCATCCCCAGACTTTGAGGAGCCTGGCACTGCGAGGGGTTCAATGTGCTAAGAGGCAGAGGTACCAGATTGGTGCATGCCCCTTAGCAGAATTGAAATCAGTGTCCTCCCGGCTTCAGAATTCCAGCAAATCGGTGATAGGCTGGCAGAAAAATTCCCATGCTCTGATTGCTCTGTCAATGATGTTCAAAGAATATATAAGTAATAGAATATCAAAGTTTCACAGATTAACATAACACTTTCTGTGTTACATTTTTTACATTTTGGCCAAAAACAGCTATGGATATATATCCATGGAAAATATCCAAATGTAAATTTTGTCCCTTCTCTATTTTTCCTTTTTGTGTAATCTTTCCAGAGTGATAATAAGTCTATACACAGCAGTTATTAATATATATCGCTCCTAAAAAATGAATATACAGTATGCATAAATAATGATTGCCTACATTAAATACAAGTTCCCTCTCTTCCCAAAGCCTATTATAAAAGATATTATGTATAGCATTGATATAAACAGCTAAGTGACTACAAATGATTATTTGTGGTCAGATGAGATTATTATATTTCCTAGAGTTTGCAACAAATTCTACAACATTAGCAAATTCGGGGAAAGAAACATCAAATAGAACAAACACAAACTTTGTACATGTTAAATTGTTGAGGAAGAAATGTATGTGTATTATCCAAATACCAACAATGCTCTATAATCTATATCTGATTTAAAATGTATACATTTCCCTAAAAGTTATAAAAAAACGAATTATATGGAAATGTGACATAATAGTTGGATGTTGTGCAATAGATTACCAATCATAGATAGTAATCAACCAATTGAAAATCATTACATTATTTTTTGAAAAAATATATATCTCTGATAGAGTAAATTACAAAAATCATATATTAAAGTATGTGCCAAGTACACTGTAAACCCTTCCGGTGTAGGAGTTTGAGCGAGCTGGAAATGTGTGTGTTCAATTTCTGACTGGCAACAGTTGAATGGAGGTAGGTGGCACCTCCCCCCAGAGCTCACTCCTCCTCACCTTTTTAACCTGGGAGGTATTTTCAATTTGCTGCAAGAACAGGATCTACTATGGTTCTTTCCCCTCATAAAGAGGGGTAGGAAGGGTTCATAGTGTAGGAACTGCATTAATTTATCTGTTTACCTTGACATGGTACAGACGAGACCACGACTATTCTAATGTTTGCCTTAAACTAGCCCGGTTACATTCGGGGTATATGCTGGGTGTAACCTGGCTAGTTTAAAGCAAGTTTTCCCTGCTATAAATAACCAAGTAGTTATTATTATTATTGAAGTATTTAAACTTTATACTTATTACCATATATGTTTTGTCAATTGGATGTAGCATTGGGCACCCCTGTATTTTGTTGTATACATTTGCCACGCTCAGTAGCACTCTTTTTGATATAAATCATGATGTGGTGGGTGTAGGAGTTTGAGCTAGCTGGAAATGTGTGTGTTTAATTGTAATGTATTGTATTTTTGCTGATGTTTTTTTTTTAGGTTGCCCATCCATTGTCAGTGTGGCAATCCGTGCCTATGGATTTATCATGAAATGCTTGTTTTTATTTATATAATGTGTTTAATTTTGTGGCTTTTTTTTTTTTTAGCTTGCCCATTTATTGCCATAGTGGCAAACCATGCCAACATTGGGGGCATGGTTTACCACTGTGACAATCTGGGGAGGGTGGTTAGGCCTCCTTAGTGGGTAGCGGGGTATAGGGATTAACCCCTTAATTACTATAGCTGTTACTAACCTTTAAGGTGATTAAGGAGTTAGTGGCCAGTAAGTTTCTTTATTTATTGTAATGTTGCTGCCCATGGAGGATGAGGAGGATGGTAATAAGGATGAGGACGGCCTTCATCCTGGCAGGGGTAAGTGCAACTTTAATGAATGTTATGCTGACTGGCTAATGTTTTATTTTTAATGGTCATATAAGCTATTATCCAGATCTGGAAAATAGTGATTTCACCCATTACTGTCCTGTATGTGTTGGGGGGAGAAAGTGTGGGTTGTATTTATTTTAATGTATTGCACTGTAATGTTTTTTTGAAGGGAGGAAAGCGCTGTTAGCCATCTTTATCCATTCAGGTGTAGTGTTGTTGGTTCAAGGGGTGGGTGAAGGTGGTAGTTGCCCAAGGATGGTGTTAGGCCTTGTGAGAGGGTAGCGCAAGGGTTTAACTCCTTCATAACCATAGCAGTTGTGTTGCAGGGTACATGCAACCACACACGCGGGTTCTCTTGATAAGACTTCTTTATTGAGCCTTAAAAATATACAGCACACAAAAACAAAATAGCTTCTCTTCAGCATAAAAAAAAACAAAATAGCTTCTCTTCAGCAGACAAAAACAAAATAGCTTCTCTTCAGCATAGAAAACAAGGCTTTCTCGGTTTGTTTGCAAGTTCTGGACTGGCAGACCCCTGGAATTGGGTCAGCAGCTTGGCCATCCGCTCATCCTGTGCTGCGTGCTGCTGGGTTAGGAGCTGGGTTTGCTGCTGCAATAGTAGTTGGGTGTAAAAGGGGAAAGAAACAAGCGCAAAAAGACTGTGAGTTTAAAAGGATACGATAGAGTCCATAAATAATGGTTTCTTTTGATGGGTGCCGCACCAGATAGCAAATGGGTTAGTTCTAAGCCACTTGAGTAGTTGAAGAAAAGGGGTTTCCAATGTGCACAGTCTCATCAAAGTATAAAAAAGGGAAGAAAAAACACACAATAGTGTAATAGTGTATGATGCACTTTGAGCATGAAGAAGTATTGCACTCACATTTTATGAAGTCAATTGGAAATTTCGGTTACTAAGTTTAACCACACTGATGTTTACAGGTTCTCCGTGAACAGGACACTTCCGGTAATGCAAACCGTCTCCAACAGATAGGACTTGCAGTGTTGTACAGGGTCACCGGTACCAGGATACTCTCAGTGGAACAAATAGAAATCACAAATAGTGTAATACTGTAAAAATAGCTGTTATTGAAATAATAAGGCAAAATGTCCAGTCACATTCTATGTGACAATATAAAAGCTTATGGTTGTCAAAGTAACCAATTTATATTGATGATTCAGGAATAACAGAATAATCCCAAAAAAAGGAAAGGAAAAGGATGCAGGAACAAATAAATAAAAAAAATCTTTATAACATAAAAACAAAAAACAGTATGGCATTCAGATATCCAGAGGGAAATAACACCAAAGACACTGAATCCCAACTCCCAATAAACCCCAGCAATGGCCATATACCAGGGGATACAGATAGGAGGAGGTAGCAGTGCCCCAAATGGACTCCCAGAGGTCTTATGCAATCTGTATAAGAGATAAAGAATGTCCCAACGTGTTTCGTCTCAACAGACTTCTTCCAGGGGGTTTGTGAAAGTCCTGCTGTCCTTTTCCTTATAAGTTGTTTTGAATTTGGCGCCTGTTTTCCTTCATCTGGCTCCCATTGGCTATGTGCTGCGTTCCAGCAGTTCATGCGTTCCAAGCCATAGCGTGACGTCGCGTCTATGACGTCATTCCGTGAATATTATTTGGGCCTGCTCCTGCATTAACAGTCCCTGCTGTTTGGTCTGCTCCTGCATTAACAGTCCCTGCTGTCTGGTCTGCTCGCACAGAAACTCTTTTAAAAATTCTTCAATTTTTATCATTTGTGTGTGTGTGTGTGTGGCCCTTCAACTGCAGGGGCCTCTCAAAATCCCGGCACTTCTGACACCATATGTTACAGGGTACATGCAACCACACACGCAGGTTCTCTTGATAAGGCTTCTTTATTGAGCCTTAAAAATATACAGCACACAAAAACAAAATAGCTTCTCTTCAGCATACAAAAACAAAATAGCTTCTCTTCAGCAGACAAAAACAAAATAGCTTCTCTTCCGCATAGAAAACAAGGCAGCTTCTCTTCAGCATGCAGGACACAGATAGTTCATCACACATGTACTTTGAAAAACAGACCTTATAGCAGTACATTTTCAGTATTTCAGTCCTGTCTCCTGACCAGCTAGCCTGCATGTGAGTACAGCCTGGGGTTTTAAAACACCTTGATTATGCAGCTGGGATCAGACTAATTAAGCAGCCCTTCTCAACTGAAACTTAACCTCATCACTGCTGCACTGCAAGCCTAAACATAGGTTTGCCAGGTATATGGCTGGTGACGTTCATTCACCCTGTCACAGGTTGTAATCGCTAAGGTAATGAAGGCCTAAACACCATCCTGGGGCTACTACAAGCTTCACCCACAACCTCTATCAACAACAAATCAGTGTCTGTTATTTAACCCTTTCATTACCTTTGTGGTCAGCCGCTAAGGTAATTAAACTGGTTGTAATTTTATTTTTACTGCATAGTATTGAATCTGGCGGTTTCCGGAGCTGAAATAAATATGTGGGCCAGCTCTGGAGGCTCCTGGGGACCCTTGGATACCCCCGAAGATCCTCGGATACCCCCAGAGACCACCGGTATCAGTCCTATGCAGTAAAAAATAAAAGAATCTCCTTTTCAGTCTATTGCAATTCCTTTAGCGCCACCCTTAGCTGGCGAGAAAAGATTGCAAGTTTTAATAGTACTATATGCATATTAGGGTTTAGTGAATAGCAGTTTCTGGCAAAAAAAAATGTGAGTTTGGGCATTTTTTGGCTTATCACACGACTTGTTACAGCCAAACTGTTGTAGTACTATAAACAGCCATTATAGTGCGATTTTGCCCTGTTACCTGAGCTTTGTGAATAGTTACATATTGCAATATCGCACTATCAGGGCATTTATAATGCTATAAGTAACTTATTGAAGTTTATAGAATAAGCCCATAAGTGTCTTATATCCAAATAATCAAATAGCATTGGTGCTCTTGTGCAGTGGTCCTCATGACCCCCAAACAGGTCAGATTTTAAGAATATCCAAACTTCAGCAAAAGGTAGCTCAATCAGGGGATCAGTCTTAGGCCGCGCGTATTGTGGCCGCAACGGGCGACGCGACAGGACGGGTGACGTCACCCGTCACCGTCGCCGTTGCTAAAAATATATTTTGCTTTGCGGCGGCGTCGCAGGCTTTCTGGCATTTGATTGGTTCAGAGCTGTCACATGAGGCGACAGCCCTTGAAAAATCAAATATTGCCAGCTTCCAAATTTGCAGAGGTTCTGTCGCTCCATCGCATTGTCGCCGTTGCGCTTACTATAAGTGCACGCGGTGGCGGCAATGTATTTGTTTTTGGGTGACGTCGCATCGCTGTCACCCGTTGCAGGCACTATACGCACGGCCTAAGACTGCACCACCTGTGCTGAAGCTAGGACATCCTTAAAACCTGATCTGTTGGCGGGTCTTAAGAACTGCAGTTGTGCACCTCTGCAGCTTCTGCCGTTCTATACTGTTTGCGGCCGTGCGCGCGCGTATGCATAAGCGAACGCGCGTGCACGTGCCGCATGCTTTTAGTGTGTATGCTGAGCTGTGAGCTGTGTGAAGGTACTGTGTGTGTGTGTGTGTGTGTGTGTGTGTGTGTGTGTGTGTGTGTGTGTGTGTGTGTGTGTGTGTGTGTGTGTGTGTGTGTGTGTGTGTGTGTGTGTGTGTGTGTGTGTGTGTGTGTGTGATGTGTCATTTATTATTAATTAAATTTAAAAAAAACATTCGTAAAAATTAAATATTTATTAACTTCGTGCAGACACGTGCAGACACATACACACACATATATACATACAAACACACAAATACATACATTTCAGCACCGGTAGCGGCGCGAAAAGATTCTTTTGCCCGTCTTCCCCTCTGTCTGTCGGCTCCCCGCTCCCTGCCATGCAAGCGGTGCCATAATAGAAAGGTTGACTAACGTCAGCCAACTAAAATTCCGCGCGCACGCACGGCCTTAGGTAAATCGAAACTGAACAATTTTTTACACTTTACGAATTAAAATGCTTACTCATTCTACGACTGACAACTGGAGTATCTCTCGTGACCCGGCGATACCAACATCTAGTAATCAATTACCTCCTTTCCCTATCCCCCCTGCCATTTCCTAACCCTCCTCCCCCTTCCCCACCTCCCCCCCCCCTTTTTTTTTTTTTTTTCCCCCTCTTTTCCCCCCTCAACCCCGGTTCAACCCCATTTTCCACGGCTCAGTAGGGCGCGAAAAGTCGTGGAACCCCCACTTTATATACAGCACAATGTTTCAAAGATTGTATTTATTTTACTACGATGCACAAAGTAACTATGTAATGTATGTTTTATTGTATTTCTTACGCAAAAAAATATTTCAATAAAATACAAGTTATAAAAAAAAAAAAATGGAAAAAAAAGGGCAAATTACAGTATAAAAAAAAATATCAAAAGAAACACATGGAGAAGGGCACGAAGTGCACTGTTCTGGTTTCAAATATGTTTTGGGTTTTATTTTGGTACTAAAAATCTTATGGGTTTTGATTTTGTATTTGGTTTGGGAAATATAAGGTTCCTGTAGGTTCTGATATCACACACCCGGTTTTACCCAACTCTAGTCACCATAAACATGATTCCCAGTGTCCGGTTATTTACAAGTAACCCAAATGTAAATACAGTAAACCACACATGTCAGTGTTAATTTGTTTAGAAGTAGCACAATTCATTAAGTGCTATAGGATTAGTTCATGGGGAAAATAGGACTCCAGAATAAAAATAAGATATTAACAGATGACATTTTTTAAATGAACACATAATAAATATTCGAGTCAATCGTTGATATAGCAAATATGAATCTAATTAGTAAGTATGGGGGCTGCATACAAATATACACATTTGTTATTCAACCAAGCACAATTTTTCGAACTTTATATACTGTATTATGCAATGTTTTCATACTGTGTTGCGTGCTAACTATTTTTAAGTTGTTCTCAATTGGACTATATCCCAAGCGCTTAGTAAATCAGTTTCACAGACTTCAAGTCAAAGGTGTAGGAATCATGAAGATGTTATTGAGTTACTATGACTACTAGGTTTCTTATGTACTGTATGACTATACAAGTGCAATCAGCTTTTGTCAAATTGATGTTTACTTTTAAGTAGGACTGATGTATTATGGAGTTATGACTGAAACTGCTAAATTTAGCAGATATATGAGAGAGGAATATTTTAGCAATCTGAAAACTTTTATAATGTTTATGCTAATAATCCATTTGCTCAAGTCTTGATGATTATTATAGAATCACTAGTCTTCAGCTAGCGGTCATGTTGTCAAATTTGTGGTCTTTTTGATGGCCGAAACGTTGTGTTGCTAATACATTTGAAAAACTTGCGATTATAAATCCGTAGTGTCCTGAAACATCTTCCTTTTTTTGTTTGAAACACAAAAAAATGGAATTATTGTTTGTCATGCCTCTCTACATTTCATTGCTTACAGGATTTACTTACAGTAGCGGGAAACAAATTGTAACCCCAACGACAATGTCAGAAATTTAATAATTTTTCCATGATAATCGTCTTGACTCAAAACGCACCTTTTCTTAAATATCCAATAGGGTTTACATTAAACAATTCCATGTATTTTGAAACAAAATGATGTATGAATTAGACAAACAATGAGGGGATGTGCAAAAGTAAGTGCAACCGTGGTTTTATCAGATAAATTAAAAGATATAATTAGAATCAGGTGTCTAATTAATTAGGTAGATCTTCAGGTGTGAGTTTGGGAGGCCCCATGCTATATTGTCAGGAATAGCCCTGACATCGTTTCCTAAATCTCCCTCTCCCCAGTTCCTTTGTCTGTCCACCGGGTGGGCTGCTGTTTCTGCCTGCTCGGGGTTTTCCTCTGTTTCTTCTTGGTGCTCCTCTCGTCTTCCTCTATCTGTCTTTATAACTTCCTGTTTCCTGTATCTCCTGGCGTTTGTTTTGTGAACCTGACTCTTTCTGTTTCTGCCATGACCTGACCTGACCTGTTCCTTGTAGTTCTGGTAACAATATTTAACGTCCTTGCTATTGAACTAGCTTGCCCCAGTCTGTTTCCTGCTAGCAAGTCCTAGTCCTGTTCCCTAGTCCCAGTCCTGTTCCTGAGTTCCAGTCCTAAATATGCTGCCTGCCTCCGACCTCTGCCGTGACCCCGCCGCCTGCCTCCGACCTCTGCCTGTGACCCCCGACCACGCTATCTGCCATTGGCCTGCGACCCTGATGAGTATTGCCTGCTATCCACTGTTCCGGCCACCGAGGTCCTACCTGCTCCAGGAGTCTCCCCTGTGACATATATAAAGATCAGAAACGTTGTGAGTTTGGTCTTCCCAATAAAGACGTGTGGAAACGAGCAAAATAAATCTCTGAGGACCTCAGAAAAGTAGTTATTGATGCTCATCAGTCTAGAAAGGGCTACAAAACCATGTCTATGGATTTGGATCTCCACCAATCTACTGTCAGATAGATGGAGAAAGTTTAAGGCCACAGTTACTCTAACAAGGAGCAATCATCCTACTAAAATCTCTCCAAGAACAAATCCAGCAAATCATCCAGGAAGTCACAAAGAACCCCAGAGTAACATCCAAGGATCTGCAGGCCACTCTTGCCTTGGCTAATGTAAGTGTTCATGACTCAACTATCAGAAAAAGACTTTAACAAGAATGGTGTTCATTGAATGATAGCCAGGAGAAACCACTGCTCTCTAAAAAGAACCTTGCTGCCCAACTGAAGCTGTCATAAGAGCACATAGATGATCCACATGACTTCTAGAACAATGTTCTCTTGACAGACGAGTCAAAGGTATACATTTTTGGCCTCAATGAGAAACGTTATGTTTGGTGAAAACCAAACACTGCATTAGACAGAAGAGGAAACAAAAAACAGCGCACAACGCAAATAGTGAAGTAGGTAATACAAGTGTGTATTAAATAAAACTATATATAAACTGCGTACATCAAGTATGATTATGTAAGCATTGAGTGTGTATTCACACTGGTTACCACTCGATGTTGTTGGTGTGGAATTGGTGTAGTATATCCTCTCAGCGGGCACTCTCAGCAGCAGCTGTATACCAGGACTCTGCTAGGATATCCCTCTCATGCTGACGTCATCTCCGTAGGGATTCGCCCTTCAAGACAGCTAGGCTCCGTTCCTGATGGTAGCCTCCGGAGGTACCCCTAGGGGTTTGGTAGTGTCCACAAGTGGCTGTTGGGTCTCCCTATTCGAAACCGCCACACAAATAGGAAAGTCTGTTTGTTGCAGGCTTCACCGCGGCTCAACACAGTGCTGCTTCGTTCCGGGACGCCACGTGATGACGTCACTGTGTCCGCGACCCTTCGATCCGTCGGCAAGAATGTAAACAGTCTTTCACAGGATAAAAGTTCCACACAGTGATGTAGATAATAAAATCAATGCTCTAAAGCACATAGATCATGGATAAGGTTCTTCCAACGCGTTTCGTAGTAATAACTACTTCTTCAGGGAAGTAGTTTTATTTAATACACACTTGTATTACCTACTTCACTATTTGCGTTGTGCGCTGTTTTTTGTTTCCATTTCTGTAGTGTGTTAGGGGGTGCTGAGCCACCCCCTATTATTATAGCAGCAGACGCCATCTTCACTGAACACACGGTTGTGTAATTTATTTTATTTTGAATTTCACTGTGGTTTTTTGTGGCCTTGATTTTGGGCATCACAAATTAAAAGGGTATAGGTATTGCACTACAATATTGACGTTTCTAGAGGTTAAGTAGTTGCGCACGGTTTATTTCCATTAGACAGAAGAACCTTATCCCAACCGTCAAGAATGGTGGTTGGAATGTGATGGTTTGGGGCTACTTTGCTGCCTCAGGACCTGGGCGGCTTGCCAGCATTGACACAACCATGAATTCTGCATTGTATCTGATGATTCTAGAGAGAATGTCAGGCCATCAGTCCATAAGCTACAGCTTAAGCGAAACTGGGTCATACAGCAAGACAATGATCCAAAACCTACAAGCAGATCTATAAAAGAATGACTGCAGAAGAAGAAATTCTGCGTTTTAGAATGACTGATTCAAAGTCTGGGCCTAAACCCCATGGAAATGTTGTGGCAAGACCTGAAGCGAGCTGTCCATGCAAGGAAGCCCTCAACTGTCACTGAGTTTAAACTGTTCCTGTAAGGAGGAATGAGCCAACATTCCTCAAAACCATTATGAGAGACTGACCACAGTTACAGGTAACACTTTGTTGAAGTCATTGCTGCTCCAATGGTACTGAATATACAGGTTCACATACTTTTTCACACGTGGATATGAAATGTTGAATCATTTGTGGGTAAATAAATGTTGAAAAAGTATCATGTTTTTCTGTCATTTGTATCAGGTTAGCTTGATCTATTATTAAGACTTAGATTAAGAACTAATAACATTTTAGGTTTGCAATATGTGAAAATCCAAAGTGGTTCACAAACTTTCTCGCAACTGTACATCACAATGAATTCCAAGACCCTTTTGCAAGTTTATAGAAGCATTTGTTGTAAACAAAGCTTTTCTGCAACAAAATATAATTTCCCACTCTGCTTTTTATACTGCATGACCTGCTGCATACCTAATTTTAGTGCTGTGCTTCTGGTTTGACCCATGTTAAACCTTCCTGGCAGTGAGGTGAAATATTTTGCTGACAGTATATGTAAAACTATTCATAGTCTAGTATAAAGGATAATTAACTCCTGTTACCACTAATTTGCAATCCACAGTCATTTTGATGTTTGCGCCACAGGGACCTAAAGGAGCTTAAATAAGGTCAGGAGGGTATGGCACTGGATCATACTTATAAGCCTGGTCTCTCATTTTAAAAACAAGTCTTTACCACAAGGTCATGCTTCTCTACATAGCAAATCTAGCGTCTATTTATACTGAAGTAACTAAAATCAAGCACAATCTAGGTGCATAGAAATGTATGACATATAAGGATCACTTGACCTCTCTAGTGTCATTTTACTAAGCCTCCATAAAGTCATAGAACACGACTATTCCCAGTATTTTAATATTTTGCTACATTATCTACGCTTATAATACTTCTGTTTTTAATTATTTTGTTTTTTATGATTTTATTTTATTTTTAACACTGAAAGCTGTACATACAGTAGCCATTTTTATCTTCTATCTTCCTATGTACAAGTTTGTCAAACTTTATACTGTAGATATTCCCTGGACTTGATATATGGCTTCTTCAGAAATAGAAGATAACTGAAGAAATAAGGACTATACAGTATCACTTATTGAGGAGATATACATTATATGTCACATTATTCTACAGTTCTGTAAGTCATTAGAGAAATGACTACAATGTATATATACATATATACATTATATATATATATATATGTATTTATTTGTGTGTGTGTATATATATATATATATATATATATATATATGTGTATATATATATATATATATATATATATATATATATATATATATATATATAATGTGTGTGTGTAGCACCTGTTCCCCCCCCCCCCCCCCTACGGGAGATATGGCAGCTACACGGGTGTACTCTGATGCTGTTAGCTCACCTGCGGTCTTAAAGTAGGTCTGAGGGCTCTGCTGGTGGTGTATGAGGGCAGCAACAGAACAGGGTTTTCCTTCTTAGGATGGTGCAGCGCCTCCATCCCATGAGGATCCTGGCACAGGCAGGATTGGTCCCAACAGGCACATACTCTCTCCAGGACATGGAGACTCATGGTACACCTGGTCTTTATTCCGCCTCAATTTTCCTGGAGCAGACCCCAGGAGCTTGAGGCTCCAAGAGTCCTTCCTCAGTTCCCTCGCCCCCTGACGGGGCAAAGGGAATCGCTCCCACTCCACTGAGGGAGGGAAGACACACACCAACCACCATACAATGTGGTGGAGTGTCATCTTTTATACCTGGGAGAGGGGCATATAACCGTGTCCCATAACAGTGCAGGTCCAGGTATTGACAGGCATAACACCATCTGCTTTTGACCCAATGAGTACCCTCCCCAGGTATGACACTTCAAACTACCGGTAGACCTGCCCCTGGATATGTCAACATTGTAACCATCGAGGCTGCAACTGCAGGCTAGGCCCTCTGCAGGAGTTTAACCCCAACACTGCCTGTTCCTATCAGGACTTATAGTATTGAGGCCAGTGGAAAGGCTATAGCAATTATAGCAAATATTACTGTATGTTCATTTGCATGTCTTAGACAGGTCTGCAACCCTGTCTTTCCCCATTATCGCCCAGCATAGAGTGCTTCCACTGCAGCAAGGGATTCTGGGAAATGACATGCAAATGAGCACTCAGTGCCACCTTTTGTCTCAAGCTCGTATTAGACAAGCAAATCCTGAAGCCAATGCATGCTGTTTTAAACACAGCTTTTAGACAGAGGCTGGGATGAGATGCAAAGCCATTAAACCCACTCACAGACATGTTTCAACCTTGATGGGTATCATCAGTGTGAGGTTGGTCTTAATGGCTAAGCAGGTTTGAGACTAGACTAGGTAATCACCACTAGTATATATATATATATATATATATATATATATATATATATATATAACAAATTGGAGTAGCGCCTTAGGAAGCTTGATAAGGATAAATCAGCTGTGTAAATCAGATAGAGTTAACAAGGCTATTGACCAAAGAATCCCCAAAAGGGCAAATTTGTGATATAAACAACTGAAATCTATAGCAAAAATAAAAAATATGAAACATAAAAAATTAAATAAAAACCAGATGTCAGTTGAAATTTCAAAAAATTTACTTAGTCCACTGGAGTTTTGCTGCCCGTATATATGGATCACCAAATCCCAAGTATATCTGCAGAAAACAAAAAGAAAAAACAGGCGCACTCCTAGTGTGATAAAGTATAAAACAGTATTTATGGGATTGTAAAATATAAAAAGCGCACTCACAAACAGAGTTAAAATAATAGCATTTATGAGATATACTCAATCGCCTTGAAGCTGTGAAGGGAATGTATCAGCCTGTCCCGTTGATACAACCTCTGGTGTATCCGTTGGTTCAGCAAGGTGCACTGGAGCCACCGCAGCCAGATGATGTAATAATCAGCAACACGGTCAGAGACTCCCTCCAGATACACCTCCCACAGCTTACACCAGCAGACAACTGCAAAACCGGAAGCGACAGCAGTCCCAAGCAAAATAGCAACAGCTCCAAGGTACTCTCTCCGTTCGTGCAGTAATGTCAGCCACAAACTCGCCTCTTTGGGAAATGCCCTACGCGTTTTGTCACTAAGGACTTCATCAGGGATTGAATTCAATGGTCAAAAGGGGTGTCCTTTATATCACTTGTACTGTTGTGATTGGCCAGTACGGATGGTGGGCGGGTACTTTCAATTTCACAAATGTAACCCTGTTTTATTGCTGGACAACATTATACATGACAATCATAAAGCACTAGAGCCTATTTTTAAGCAGTTTAAACATATTCCTACAAACAAATGAAAACAAATAGCTAGATGAATGAACAACATACAAATAATAAATCTTAAAAGGACAGAGATGAAATATTGGATACATCCAAAAATAACCTATATATAGAAGTAAAAGAATAACACATTAAATAAGCACAGAAAAAAATCTCATTGGAGCAACACACAAGCATAATAAAAATCATAAGAGAAATGCATAACCTGTGAATAAAAAAAAAAAGGGGACGGGAGGGGAAAGTAAAATGAAAAAACGGGGGGAAAGGGAGGTGGGAAATGGAACAGGGAATGGAAAAAGAGGAAGGGGGTGAAGGAAAAAGGGGAGGGGAAAGAGAAATATGGAAAGGAAGGAATAACAATAAAATACATAATATAGGGGATAAAATAACATTTTTAGCCTACAGCACCTGGTATTCCCAGGCGGCCTCCCATGCAAGTACAAACCAGGCCCTTAGCTTCTGAGATCAGATCGGGCACATTCAGGGTGGTGTGGCTGTAGGCAAATTATATACCAAAATATATACCAAATTATATACCAAATTATATACCAAATTATATATCATTAATAACCATTAGAATAATCATAGACTGGAGAAAGCAGAATCAGAGACAGAAAAAACCTCAGGACCGATGGGGGCCACAACTCCCCAAAAACGTACAAAAAACCTTTGTGTCAAAGTATTTGTAATCATAGGCATAGACCTAATGTGTCTGTACTATTAATTAATAATAATGATATTAATAATAAATGCACTTTCCACCTGTTATGTCTATATGGGCCAAAGGAGCACCTATAGTAAAACCAACCAAACTGAGATGAGACAACTATCAATGAGGGGACAGGAAAACCCATCCAAACCAGACCTCAGAGACTTACCTCAAAACATGTTGGTACCATAACACTAAACAGTGCTAACATCAATATGATCATTCAATTTACACGGCTGTAATGTACCTAGTACATACATCCAATATGTCTCACGCGTACATAATTTCTTAAATCTATCACCTCCCAATATAGTAGAAGGAATGGATTCAATACCCATAACTGACAAACTACATGGATTTTTATTATGTTTACTAATGTAGTGTCATGATAAACTGTGCATGGTAAACCCACGTATGACATTTCTCCTATGTTCTAGGAACCGTGTGCCTAAAGTTCTTGATGTTCTACCAATATATTGGAGACCACATTCACATGATATAAGATATATCACAAATGTACTTAGGCAATCGATGTAATCATTAACCTTATAAGTTATACCATTTGAAAATGATGTAAATGCATCTTTTTTATTTGTGTCTACAGGTAATGCAACGATTGCTATCACATGAAAAATTGCCCTTATCTCTCATTTTGGTATTTTTATTTCTGTTTTCATTACAAAAGTTGGTAGTAGAATCCTTCAGCCTACTGGGGGCAATGATGGTCTTTAGAGATCTTGCTTTTTTTAAAATTATGGGTACATGAACAGGCATCAGAGGCCCAATAATCGGATCACTTCGAATAATTCCCCAATGTTTCTTAATCACATTTTTTATACTGTAAGCTGAATGATTGTACTGAGTAATAAATGTGGGAGTGGACTGATAACTTGTTTTCGCATTTTTTCTCGACATAGTTTTTGTTTTGGAATTCATCAGTAGGTCAACCCGATCTGATGTTTCAGCATCCTTAAATGCTTGTTCAACTATTTGCATATTATAGCCTTTCTCCTGGAATTTATCGATCAAGAAATTACCTTGATGTTTAAGTCCAGGTCCCTCGAACAATTGCGCCATACTCTGTAGAACTGGTTCTTAGGCACATTATCGAGCCATTTTTTGTAGTGATGGTTTAAAATGAGTTTTGCTTTGAATTGTCATATCACTCATATCAATAAACAAATCAAGTTCTAGGAATGTAATCGCATCCTGGCTGATGATGTGTGTAAATTTAAGTCCCATCAAATTATCATTGAAAGAAGTAAGTATGTGATCTAATACGTGACTCTCTCCATCCCAAATAATAAGGATATCATCAATGAAGCAACCATAGAATATCAAGCCCGCCCCCAGCTGCGCGTTCCCCCAAACATGGAGGTCTCCCCACAACCCCATGAAGAGGTTGGCAAAACTGGGAGCAAACTTGGGACCCATGGCCGTTCCACACACCTGTAGATAAAATTTGTTGTCAAAAAGAAAATAATTGTGACATAAAATAAATCTAATGCAGGATAGAATAAACTCATGTTGTGCCGGGTGTAGTGATGTGTCTTTAGTAAGAAAGTGTTCAATAGCCTTAACCCCCTTATCGTGATCTAAAGAAGAATATAGTGAACTCACATCACACGTGGCCCAACAAAATGTGTCCTTCCAGGCAATGCTGGAGGTGGAATCAATGACATGTAAGGTATCCCTAATGTATGATCTTAGTTGTTGTACTTATGGTTGTAAATAATAATCCACATACTGAGACACACTCGAAGTCATTGAACCCACCCCCGATATTATAGGCCTACCTGGAGGATTGACGATATCCTTGTGCAATTTTGGTAGGTGATAGAAAATTGGTGTTCTAGGGTGTTTAATAAATAGAAAATTCTGTTCTGCTTAGTAATAACACCCTCACCCTGTGCCTTCTGAAGAAGAGAGAAGTATTCCAACTGATATATTTTAACTGGATCATAAGCCAGGACTTGATACGATGAATTGTCCCACAGGAGGCGGTCAGCCTCCAATAGGTAATCACCACGATCCTGCAGGACAATTGCACCCCCTTTGTCCGCCTGTCTCACAATAAGTTCAGAATTAGTCTTAATACTATTTAGTGCTTGTTCTTCCTCATTTGTGAGGTTCTTGTGAATATGTTTTGTAGTATTTTGACACAACTGCTCAAGGTCCTTCAAAACTAAAGTGTAGAAAGTATCAATGAAATTGCCTTTTGACTGATATGGAAAGTATACAGATTTAGGTGTAAATGGTGAATGTTTGAACTCCAACGGCAGACCTACATCAGGATCCTCATCTCCCACTACCTCATTCAAATGAAGCGTAAGATTCAACAGAGGATCATCCACCATGTAGTTTGGATCAATGATATTTATCTCACTGGGTAATAAAATAGAACTATCAATTTGATTGGTTATTTGAGTGCTGGTTAATAAGTTATTTAGCCCATCTGTTTCAGTGAGAAGAGAAGTGAGTGCATCAATACATTTACGCTCCTGAGAATTAAATTCTGTTTCAATTAAATTTTCCCTATTTTTCATACTATAGTGTCTCATCAAAGTCAGTTTGCGAATATAGCGATTTAAATCAACAAACAGATCAAATCTGTTTGGAAGGCTACTTGGTGCAAAGGATAAACCTTTGGCCAATAGCGACACCTGGTGTGATGAAAGTGCATATGATGATAGATTATAGATACACGCATTTATTTGGTCTCTATGACCTGTCTTGTGCTTGATCCCGTGAAAGACTCCTGGTCTCCCAGGACACACAGAAATTTACTTTACAATCCCTGACATTATTGCTGCGGCCGAGTTTATTCGAGCATTTGCCCGTTCTCGGCCGCAGCAGTAACCTGGCGCGCGCCGGAGGGTGCCGGGCGCGCACCGAAGCCTCGGAGGAGAGGCCCGCCGATCGGGGCTTCCCCCTCTCCTTACCGGGTCCGCCGGGTCCCCCGGAACGTCCCACCACCGTCGTGACATCCACGCGACACCAGGGCTCCCTCGGGGAGCCCTGGGCACGCGTACAGGCGGCACAGGCACCCGATGATGCGTGACCGCACATCGGTGATGCGCGGCACGCTGAGGGAGTGCGGCTCGCAAGCCGTGACATTTCCCGGCTTGCGGAATGAGCCGCACTCGGATAAAGTGTGCCGCCTGTGTACACCAGCTGTACAGACCAAAATAACTAAATGTCTCTTCGCTATATCATCCTGGTTGGCCCTCCGCTGACTAAAACTTAACATGTTAAAAATAGAGCTCTTCATACTTCCTCCCAAGCCTGATCCTGCCTACCCCTTCTACATTAATGTTGGCAGGTGTCACATTTGACTCCTCTCTCACATTCTCCTTTGTTCTTCCGTGGCATTACAAAGATGCACCCTTTCCTCTGTCACTCTAGTGCTAAAACTCTAATGCAGGCCCTCATTCCCTCCGGTCTTGACTATTCTAACCTACTGTCTGGTCTTCCTGCCTCTCTCCTACAATTTATCCTAAACGATGATGCTAGAACAACTTTACTCTCTCCTAAATCTGTCTCAGCGTCTCTGCTGCTGAAATCCCTCTGCTGGCTTCCTATTAAACGCTGTATCACTTACAACATTCTCCTTCTTTTTTTAAGGCTACTGTATATACTTGTCTGCCCCTCCTTACATCTCAGCCCTAATTTCTCGCTATACACCTGCCTAACTCTTGTGTTCTGCTCCAGAATTACTTCTGTCTATCCCTTTTGTATCTAAAGACCTCTACCGCCTAAAAACGTTCCCACTAATTGCCCCACACCAGGAATGCCCTTCCCCTCAATATCTGACTAGCACCCTCTCTTTTCACCTTTAGGACCTTTCTTGAAACATACCTCTTTAACGAAGAATATGGATAGCTCAGCTGCTCATACAATACATCTCATATGCACGGACTATTGCCCCTTGCAACTGCACTTATCAGAACACCCTTCTAGTGTCTCTGTGAGGCTGCGTCCATAGAAGGACAAGCAGCGCTGAGCCATGCGGACGCTCCTTGCTGAGCCCCGGCATCCTCAATGAGGATGTCTTTAGAGGGGGCTCACGCGAGCGTCCGCAGGCGTGCTGACGAGTTGGATTTTTCAGCCGACAGCCAAGCTGTTTTTCAGCGCGCTGTCGACTGAAAACATCCAATCAGCGCGAAGCAGCTTCAACTTCACGGCGCCGTGACGTCGGCGCAGTGACTTTGACATCGGTGCGTTGCGGGCGATTGGTCCAGTGATGTCACTGCCCCGCCTCCCCCGCCTCCCGATCGCGCACGCTGGCTCGCCTGCAAGTCCATGAAATCGCACAGGCTTCAGCAGGTGAGCCTCAGCATCAACGCGTCTCAGCACTGCTCCCCCCACTATGGACGTGGCCTAAGTTCTCACCACTTAGCACATAGATAATGCTCGTAGGGGAAAGCACCCCTTTGACTATTGTTTTATTTCTGAAACGCTTATTCCCATTATGTGTTATAATATTATGTAGCCAGGTCCCCACTGCCTGTCAAGCCCCCCTCACCTTGCTGGCGATCGCGGGTGCTGCCGAGCCCAATGGCGGTCCCGTCGGGGGGCGGTCAGGATGCTGCTCGGGGGTTGCCGGGGTTGCCGGGGACGCGTGCGGCCGGTTGCTAGGGCCGCAATCGCGTTGTTAGGGTTCCCGGCGCTCCCGGAGCAGGGCGGCGAGGGCACCGCCATCTTCTATTTGTTCGCGCATGCGCAGTCATGCTCTCGGTGCGGTGGCCAGCAGGGAAGTTCGCGCATGCGCAGGAGATGCGCGCGAATGAGGGCCAATCAGGAGAGGGCTCACAGAAGGGACTACATCTCCCATGAGCCTCAGGAGCGCCCCACGTGACCCCAGGGAGCCAATAGGGCTGCAGCATCTCCCTGTAGAGGAGATTAGTTACATTTCGCAGGGTTTTGGTGCACGTTAGTCGGTGTCAGGAGCAGCTAGGGAAAGGAGGTAGGGTACTAGGCCCCCTAGGCCCCAGACAGACCTGAGCCACTGTGTAGCTTGTTGTGCTATAGGGACAGGCCCTAGATAGGGACACTGCCCCATTAGCTATTTGCATAGTCAGGGACACAGCGCTGAAACCGTGCAGCCCTGCGAGGTGGGTTCTGGGCTCAGAACGCCACCAAAGTCACTGAGACTAAGGTGATATTATCCACGCTGGAATTCACCCAACGTGGTGCGGATAACGACGTCGGATCGGGCGGAAACCCTGTCGTAGGCTGCGGAACACGGGGTGGGAGCCCCGGGCAGGTATCATTCTTCAAGTGCACCAACACTGTACAGCAACGCAAGAAGCACGCCTAAAGGGTGGGGGTATCACTTGGGGACACTTACGTGGAGAGTGGCCAAGGGCCTGTATAGTGCGATTGGACATGGTGTGGGGATACACGGTGGTGGGAGCGGGGTGTATGTTATACCTTACCCAGAATGCAACGTTGAATGTTATGTATAGTAGAATATAAGTTATGAGCATATATGCAGTAAAGCCTGTCCTGTTTTACAACTGTGTGGTTACCGTGATTGTTTCCTGTGAGGACCTCCTCCCAAGACGTTGGGATCCCTCCCAGGTGGAGTCGTTGCACCACGAGATTGTTATATGTATGTACCCCAGGCTCCCCGAGCAGAGGCTTAGGCTCCTGAGAGCCACACAGGTATACACAGCAGGTAGTAGCGTCTGTATTCAAAATGAATACCCGTTACAATTATGTCACTTGTATTACTGCTGTATAGTGCTATATACCTGGATGGAGCTATATAAATAAATATATACAGTACATATATACATAATGGTTTGTTGTTAACCAGTATTGGAGCTCTATCGATCTGGGGGGGTCGAATGGTTAAATGCTTCCTAATTCAAGTCAATAGACAGCATCTTCTGTAGTGTCTTAAGGTTTGCTTGTTCCTTCTTGTTTATTTATCTGTGTCCCGATCGTGTTGTTCTTGGTTTTCTAATGTGAAAAATAGAATAAGCTAGCCTTTCACAATACGTTTTCTTCTGCAGCACTGAAGAACGAAAGCTTAGTTTGACAAGTCAACTAAGCAAAGATGATATGAAAGTAATGTGAACATATTTATTCAGTGCTTTAGGTTGCCTTTGACTGGATGGACACAATAAGCCTGTGATTCTGTTTGAAATTATATTCTTTAAGAACCTTCCATTTTTTTTGAGGACAAGGACACAGCTCCGATCTGTTTGATCATGTCAAGAGAAAATGTCTTCAGGTACAAATAATGCTAACTTATATAAGCAAGAAATAGACAACATATGCAAGAAAACAAACTATTGGTCATATTTCCGAATCTTATTTTTGTTTTAAAAGTAAACTCTATGTAACCTGTAAACATTCAAAATACAATGTGGACTATAGTGGTATACTGTACATGTTATTATAAATATAATAGATGAAATCTACTATTCTTCTCTGCACTGAAAAGACAGACTTGAACTCAAAAGCAATGTGATATATAGTATAGTTACTAGCTATTCTGGCACTCCCTGGCGCCCACCACAATGTCTCACTAATTATCTTTCTTTTTATACAGTTCGTTGTCTATGTCACTGTATTGTTAGGAGACAAATCTGTCACGGCTAAAACTCGGGAAGTTTGAAGCAAAGATGATTTTATTGATCGCAGGGCCCTGCGTGCAAGAAAAAGAGTCACACCAGATAATCAAAACAGCGTGTATTCATAGGCAAATACGAAGCAAAGCATGGAAGGTGACATACAAATTTAATTATCACCATATACGGTCTTTCATATCTGGTTACTGCTCACATGGTGTGGAATCGAATGTTCAACTTTAGCCTACTTCAGCAATTTTAGCACAACATTTTTTTAATTTAGCAATTAATCTTAATAATGAAAAATGTTTGTAATACATAAAAATGCTAAATATATACAGTGTTAATATAAATAGCAAAATAATAGAATATATAACATTAAAATAAAATAACAACTTTGTCCTAATAACTCATTGTAATTTCTCTCTAATAGATAACAGTTCTTTAGTGTGTTATAGAGTTAATTCTTCTAGGCACTAAATGGTTGTTTTTAATTCTATGTCTGATCTACCCAAAACATTCAAATTGACCATGGTTCTCAGATTGGCTAGCATCGATATCTCTTGTTTAACTTTCCACTTGTGACTTTAGGCAGAGTCCATGATAGGACTAAAGCGTATTGAAAGACACATACAGTAATTTGACTGCACAACTTTCACATACAATACTATAACTAAACTGGACAATGGTATTGACACTAATCATACTGAAGACATTTACCAGTCTGAGGTGACAAACATGGAAGCCCATGCCGGATTTGTAGACCCATTTGTTGGGGTCACCAGGGGATGGGTGTCTGGTGCTCTGAATGTGGTTGCTGCAGCTTCTATTTCTGCCATGATCTTCTGGTTTTTTTTGGGGGGGGAGCGTGTCATTGTCCTTGTATTTTCATGGACACTGATATTCAGTGTTCCATCTGTTGGACACATACTGAATTGCAATTAAATAAACAAACCGCACAATTAATTATGTTGGCTGAGCCACTGTAAAAAAAAAAAGTGTTAATGCAAGTGAAATTTTGTGCCTTGTGACGGTACAGAAGATAGTAAGTCTTGCTACATCTGTATATTAGTTACTACTCTATGACATGTAGATGTAAACTCCAAAATATTAAATGGGGAGTAAATCCTCCCGAGCAAGCAGAAGACTGCTTCACAGCATATTGATTGAGGACCAATGTTGGTTAAAGTATATATGGGATAAAAAAGGAATAGAAACTCTTTGGCACACAGTACCCGCTGTAATGACGCATGCTGATGTAGCCCTTTTTGTGAATCCCTGCTTTGAAGGAACTACTGGTGTTGTGTATACCTGTGGCTTCAGGAGCTCTGAGCCTCCGCTGTGGGGGAGCCTGGGGTCATACCCTTACTTATCATGGTGCAGCGCCTCCACTTACCCAGGATCCCCATGTTAGAGAATCTACCCTGAGCAAGAAACATAACAATGGTATTGTGCAACAGGCAACCTTTTACTATTGAGATAAACTAACGAAATCTTGCAGAGTATACATGACATGTGTATACATGACATGTGTAAGACCCTTATACTCTACAAAACATAACGTAACACACACAGTGGCTCAGCCACACCTGGCTAGGAATAATGTTCTGTACACAGGTGGCTCTGCCACTCTCCCAAGGAGTATGTCCTATAACTAGTAGCTGTATAGAATAGTATGATGGCACACTGGTGCCCCCAATTAGTTAGTGGGAGGCGGGATCAGCGCCTGATGACCGGTGTAGGTGCACTTGTTGACTAACGATACCTTCCGGTCACTACGGTGACCACACCACTTCACACAGGGTCCCTAGTGTTGCTCCAGCATTGCGCCGACACTCCGCTATGCTGTGCGGTCTGTTCTCCAGACCAAGATGGCGTCCGCAACTCCGCAGCTGAACCCGCACTAAAGGGGTACGTCCCTAACTGCTACGGCCATCCCTACAAAAGCGGCACCCTACGATGACCGGGGTAATGCTCCTCGGGGCTGGGGAATGTATCTCACCTAAGCGAAAGGGTCACTGACCCTCCGCTCACGCACACGAGGTTCCGCCACCTTCCTCCTTCACCTCTCACTCGTGTCTCCCACCGCCCACACGCATCCTGTCTCTCTATCCAGAGTCTCGCACCCTATTGGTCCTCAGCCTCAGCTGACTCTCCCACAGTTCAGAGTTCAGAGTGCAACCCCCAAAGTCCCTCCAGATTGGTTGCCTTTCGCGCGCTTCCCTCGCGCATGCGCAGCCTGACTATTCACACAGTGACCTTACTGGCAAAAGAACAGTATGGCGCTTCCTTTTTTAGTGACAGCGCGGAACCCTCATATATATGTATACACATCCTTACATTCTCCCCTCTCCAGAATCCAACGTCCCCGCTGGACTACCTAAACAACATATATGAACTTATTTACACAGCCCTCTCTTCCCTAGATTAGGTTACACATTTCATTGAACAGTACCACCATAGCTTGCATTCTATGCCAAGCCCACTGCTGAGCCTCATAATGGGGTGCCCCAAATTGATCATATGCCATTCGCATGGGAGGCTGACTGGTTCTTTGACTTCGCCGAGGTTGATTCTCCTCTGCTTCCTCTGCAGAGTATCCAGTCTCAACTGGTGTCTCCATCTCTACCCTTGAGGGGTTTTCAACATTAGTAAAGTCTCTCTGAGGTGTGAAACATGGGCTTTGTGGATCTAGGGACTGACTCACTGGAGTCAGATTGTCGATGTTCGGGCCAAGAGGCTCTTTACCCGTGGCTCCTTCGGGAGATGCGACCGCGGCCAGAAGGCCCCTTTGAGAGGTTCCTTCCATCGGATCCTCAGAGGTGGCAAATGCTACAGTCTCTAGGCCATCCTCTGGGTTTTCAACTTCTCCATCTATTGGCGTAGCGGTTAATTCCAACTCGTCGTTCCCTACTTGAGGTATGGGAAGCAGGTGATTCCTATGCCACACTTTTACGCGGCCTTCGGAGTCCTTGATCCGATACACAGGAAGGCCAGGCATCTGTGACTCCACTTCGTACACACCTTCCCGCCACCAGTCCGCCAATTTATGTTTCCCAGGAACACCTAAGTTGCGTAAGAGGACCGCGTCCCCGGGGCGAATCTCCTTGTGACGTACTTTGTGATCGTAGCGTCTTTTATTTCCCGCATTCAATTGTGCTGCCGTTCGCTCAGCCAATTTATAAGCCTGCTGCAAACTGTCCCTTAGACGCTGTACATATCGAAAATGCGTTCTGTTGGATACCCCATCGGTAGATACCCGCAGTCGCACATCCACCGGTAACCGGGCTTCTCTTCCGAACATCAAAAAGTACGGGGTGTACCCGGTGGACTCATGCCGGGTGCAATTATACGCATGTACCAACGCCTCGACGTGCTTACTCCACTCCGTCTTTTGTGGGCTTGTCAGAGTTCCTAACATATCTAACAAGGTGCGATTGAACCGTTCAGGCAAAGCATCCCCTTCGGGGTGGTACGGGGTAGTACGTGACTTGGCAATGTTCAGTAGTGTGAGCAATTCCTTTATCAGTGTACTCTCAAAATCCCTGCCTTGATCAGAGTGAAGACGATTTGGTAATCCATAATGAATGAAATACTTCTCCCACAGGACTCGGGCCAACGTTACGGCCTTCTGATCTTTCGTAGGGAACGCTTGGGCGTACCTGGTGTAGTGGTCAGTGATCACGAGAACATTACTAACACCCCGACTGTCGGGCTCGATACAGAGAAAGTCCATACACACCAGGTCCATGGGGCCAGAACTTTTCAAGTGTGCCATGGGGGCCGCCCTGGTGGGCAGTGTCTTCCTTTGTAAGCAGCGATTACACCTTCGACAATGCTGCTCCACAGACTCCCTCATTCTAGGCCAGTAGAACCTATCCTGTAGTAGCCCAAATGTCTTATCAATGCCCAGGTGGCCATGGTCATCGTGAAGGGCCCGAAGGACTAGGGTCCTCAAGCGTTCCGGTAGAAACAGCTGACGCCGATCGGGATGGTTATGATATGGTATCACACGATATAACAAACAATTATCCAATTCGAACTTCCCAAACTCATTCAACAGGAGTTTCACCAAGTTTTTGGGGGCTTGCTTCAGTATAGAAGGGTTATCCTGTTGTACCGCTTGCCGGGCCAGCTCCACTATGGGGTCTTGAGTTTGATAATGCACTAGATCCTTCCACGAGATGATATTATCTTCCGTGATATTCATCCTTTCTCGACCTTGATAGGCCCGAGGGATGGCTCGCGAGTGGCATCCCAAAGAGTCAGCAACCCGTAATTCCGAGAATGCTACCTGGTTGTCGACTACCGCAGCCACGGAGCAGAGAGCACGAATCCCGGGACCCGGTATTTCTTCCCATACTTCCTCATCAGGGGTAGATTGAAGGCCAGGTCGACGAGACAGGGCGTCGGCACCTATGTTGGTGGGTCCGGGTTTGTATTTAAGGTTGAACCTGTAGTTGGCCAGGGCAGCTAACCAACGGTGTCCCGTGGCGTCCAATTTGGCGGACGTATTTATATATGTCATGGGGTTGTTGTCCGTGCGTACTTCGAACTGTACCCCATACAGGTAATCGTGCAGCTTGTCCACCACGGCCCATTTTAGGGCCAGGAATTCCAGTTTATGGACAGGATAGTTCTGCTCACTAAGTGTCAAGCTTCGGCTCGCATAGGCCACCGGACGTAGTCCTGTCTCATACTTCTGATGCAATACCGCTCCCAGCCCGCTAAGGCTAGCATCGACATGTAGAACATATTCCCGTTCTGGATCTGCATAGGCCAAGACCGGAGCCTGCGTGAGGCTACTCTTTAAGTTCAGGAAGGCCTGCTCACATTCTGGGGTCCATTTCTCCCCAATGGGCGTCTGTGCCGTGACTCCCTTTCTCTCGGTTTCTCCTGGATATACCTTTAGAAGATCGTTCAACAGCTTGGCTTTGCTAGAGTAGCCTTCCACGAACCGCCGGTAATAGCCACAAAATCCCAAGAACGACCGCAACTCCTGAATATTCTGAGGCCTAGGCCAGCTCACTACCGCTTCTATCTTCCCGGGATCGGTGGACACCCCTTCGGCCGATACGATGTGGCCCACATACGTCACGGAGGACCGACAGAATTTACATTTGTCCAGAGACAGTTTGAGGCCCTCCTCCTGAAGTCTATCCAGTACCTTCATTAGTCTCTCGGAGTGTTCTTCTAGAGTTCGCCCGAACACTATAATGTCATCCAGGTACACCAAGCATTCTTGCGGGTTCAGGTCTCCGAGAGTCTTTTCCATTAATCGCTGGAACGTGGCGGGTGCCCCACAGATCCCTTGCGGCATGCGGGTGAACTGATAAAACCCTAGTGGGCAGATGAAGGCCATTTTTTCTTGGTCCTCCTGGCCCATGGGTACCTGGTAATACCCTGACCTGAGATCGAGTACGCTGAACCATGTACTTCCCGTCAAAGCGTTCAGTAGATCGTCGATGCGGGGCAGCGTGTATTGATCGGGAATGGTGCGGGTATTCAGGGTTTTGTAGTCCACGCATAGGCGTACGGTCCCGTTCTTTTTGCGGACTACCACGATGGGCGATGCATAAGGACTTCGGGATCCTTGCACGATCCCAGCCCTCTCCATTTCGGCGAGTAACCTTCTCACTTCGTCTACGTCCCGTGGTGCGAGCCGTCGAGAACGTTCCCGGAAGGGAGTAGCATCACTCATTCGGATGGTGTGGCGGGCACTGCGGCTGCACCCCACATCCATGTCACTGGTGGAGAACACATGTTGGCGCTTTTGTAACTCGATCCGCAGCCTTTCCCTCCATTCCTCGGGGAGCGGAGAATCCCCAAAGTCGAATTCTAGCCGGGATCCGGAGGTATGACCATAGTTACGGGGTCGCCCCGTTACGCCCTTCTCTTCGGGGGTCACGGGGTATATTCTGCCCAGCGGCTGGTGCCGATCAATGCTCATGGGATATGGGGAGATATTCTGCACGTATACCCAGGTGCGCTCAGGGATTTTTCCAGGCCACTTCTTGACGGAGGCCAACACCTCGTAGCCCAGCCGGTGCTCATCCTGGGCCACACTTTCTAGGGAATAGAGCTGATCCTCCGGGCGTCGGCCCGGGTAGTGACATGCGGCGACCATCATTTTTCCTTCCCCCGGGGGAATTTGAGTCAGTCCCCACTCTTGGCTATAGAGCATTCCATGCTCTTCCTCAGTCGCGATTTTGCCGCAGACCTCTTGGAGAGCGGGGCAGGCGGCTAGGGCCAGCAGCGGGGCTTCTCCCGCCTCTTGCAAATACATGCGGAACACCGAGCGCACAATGTCAGCGTTAGTACCCAAGATGATCGGAGCGCTGGTGTGATCCTGAGGTTCAGGGCACACTAAGGCCTCCACTTCCATGGGATGGTGTTTACCAGTGTTCAGTTAGGGGATGTCTAACTGCACCTTTACTATGCCGTCTATGGGGTAATCCTCATGACTCAATCCCCTCAGTCGCAAGGCATCCGCAGAGAGTAACGGTAATCGATGTAGGTGTTGATCGTAGAAGGGCCGGTATACGATGGTCACCTGAGATCCCGTGTCCAGCAATGCGGCGGCGTAGAAGCCTTCGATAACTACCCGAATAATGGCGACGGGGCCGATTCGGCTGCTTGGGAATGGCGGCGACGCCTCTCCATCCTCCAGAGTCTTGCACGGCATCGATTGCGCGGGCCGGGACGCCGTTTTCCATAAGGTGGGGCAACGGGCACGCAGATGTCCCATCTTTCCACACGCGTAGCACTGCATTTGGCTGATGTAACTCTCGCTTCTCCCGGTTGGTGAACTTCGCCCGGTCGGGAGACGAGGCCGGGGCGTCGCTGGTGCGCCGGCATCCTAGGGGTCAG
Source organism: Ascaphus truei (assembly GCF_040206685.1). Classification (NCBI taxonomy): domain Eukaryota; kingdom Metazoa; phylum Chordata; class Amphibia; order Anura; family Ascaphidae; genus Ascaphus; species Ascaphus truei. The sequence goes on along the minus strand of NC_134484.1, from coordinate 27,492,164 downwards.
GGTCCCCAGGCTCGGGCACGTCGGCCTTGGGTTCCACCTTCTTGACTTCCTTACCCCTGGGCGGGGGCTTTTTCCCAGGGGCCAAGTCACGTCCTAACAACACCGTCTCATGCGCTTGGACCCGATCCATTAGGTCGTGAAACGATAAGGCTTGCCAGGGCGTTAGGCAGCTACTGACCCGCACCGACACGGGGTGTAGGGGCAGGAGCCCCCTCAACAGCTGAGTGGTGCGCAGTCCATTGGCTTCTATCCTTGGCAACACGCCCTTCCTCACCAGATTCCATAAGTCCAGGTGTAGTCGCCTGAGGAAGTCGGATACCATTTCCCCTTCCTTCTGGGCTAACGCGTGGAATTTGGCCATCAACGCATACGTGTCCACCGGAGCCCCATACGCCTTTGTCAGGCAGTAGATGAGATCTGCTGCATCAGCCTCCGGGTTGTCATCTCGGTAGTAGTGCACCATGTGGGACGCACCTGTTCTGTATGGTCCAACCAGTCCTCTATCCCTACTTCCCCTTGGGGTGTGGGTTTCTCACCGGAGAAGGCCTTTAACTTCCTATACTGAAGCGACTGGGTTGTGTTGTGGAGAGCGGCTGCTATCGCGGGAATAGAGGTGTCTCCCGGTACGCTATCCCCGACTGCGGGGTAAGTGTCCAGTCTTGATAGGCTAAGTCGGTTTAGGCCAGACCGCAGGCCGGGCGGGGTGGACGAGGAGCCTAGGTTCAGGGCTGCCGGCCATCGAGGTTGCAGACCACGGTCAGGGGAGTGGTCAGGGCCCCCAGTCGCGGCACCTACTGCGGTTGTGTACTCTCTCTGTGAGGTGGAAGTGGCCAGGGGCGCAGAGGTGTCCACCTGGACTATGGGGCAGCGCACCCCCGGGGCCTCGGGCAGCAGTAGTATACGGGGCAAGGCCTCGGGGCATATATCTTGTTCAGTGGCATACAAGACCCGACGCCAGGCCTGGTCGCGGTCATAGAAGTGGTCTTGTACTTGGGCATTGTCCAGGAGCGGAAGCTTGCGGACCTGCTCGGTCACTGTACCTAGCGAGATCGTGGCGGGTACATGGCCCAGCGCGAAAGCACGATTCAAGGGAACCCCGCGCCGCTGGGCCCACTTGCGCACCTCGGGCGCCGAGGGCACCGACATGATGTGGGTTGGTTGCACAATAGAAAAAAAATGTGGGGGCACCCCAGGTCTAAGAATCTCAGCAGCGCCTCCAAATGTAGCCCTTTTTGTGAATCCCTGCTTTGAAGGAACTACTGGTGTTGTGTATACCTGTGGCTTCAGGAGCTCTGAGCCTCCGCTGTGGGGGAGCCTGGGGTCATACCCTTACTTATCATGGTGCAGCGCCTCCACTTACCCAGGATCCCCATGTTAGAGAATCTACCCTGAGCAAGAAACATAACAACGGTATTGTGCAACAGGCAACCTTTTACTATTGAGATTAACTAACGAAATCTTGCAGAGTATACATGACATGTGTAAGACCCTTATACTCTACAAAACATAACGTAATACACACACAGTGGCTCAGCCACACCTGGCTAGGAATAATGTTCTGTACACAGGTGGCTCTGCCACTCTCCCAAGGAGTATGTCCTATAACTAGTAGCTGTATAGAATAGTATGATGGCACACTGGTGCCCCCAATTAGTTAGTGGGAGGCGGGATCAGCGCCTGATGACCGGTGTAGGTGCACTTGTTGACTAACGATACCTTCCGGTCACTACGGTGACCACACCACTTCACACAGGGTCCCTAGTGTTGCTCCAGCCTTGCGCTGACACTCCGCTATGCTGTGCGGTCTGTTCTCCAGACCAAGATGGCGTCCGCAACTCCGCAGCTGAACCCGCACTAAAGGGGTACGTCCCTAACTGCTACGGCCATCCCTACAAAAGCGGCACCCTACGATGACCGGGGTAATACTCCTCAGGGCTGGGGAATGTATCTCACCTAAGCGAAAGGGTCACTGACCCTCCGCTCACGCACACGAGGTTCCGCCACCTTCCTCCTTCACCTCTCACTCGTGTCTCCCACCGCCCACACGCATCCTGTCTCTCTATCCAGAGTCTCGCACCCTATTGGTCCTCAGCCTCAGCTGACTCTCCCACAGTTCAGAGTTCAGAGTGCAATCCCCAAAGTCCCTCCAGATTGGTTGCCTTTCGCGCGCTTCCCTCGCGCATGCGCAGCCTGACTATTCACACAGTGACCTTACTGGCAAAAGAACAGTATGGCGCTTCCTTTATTAGTGACAGCGCGGAACCCTCATATATATGTATACACATCCTTACATTGATATCGCCAGTGATGCCTGACAACTGTTCCTGTAAATTACAGGTGCTGGCGTTTGACCAGGATGCATGCTCAGGGATTGCAGAGTGGGCAGCGTAGGCAGGGATTGCAGACTACCTGCCCCTGACCTAGGGTTTGCAGATGTCCCGCATATATGGTTGGTCCCTTACAGTATTTCATTGACTTTTCCCATTGTCTCAGAAAGGTCTGCCTGGAGGCATAATTGTCCCGTATTTTAGTGCCTTGACATGAAATGCCTAAACATAAAATGTCTGTAATTAAATTAGTCATAAAAATGTAATGGATTTCTACTTTGGTTACCTTTTCCAGTAGATGCTGCCTTACTAAATTATTAAAATAATAAGTTAGGACATTGCCTGGTCATCTAATAATATCATGGCACCCACCCCTACAGGTGTTACTTTTTCTCCCACTGCTAATTGTTAGTTCTGTGCACGTCTTTCCCTGCCCTGCCAAGAGCAGAGATGATAAAAACCAAAGACTATAGCAGTCAAGCAGAAGATAACATTTAGCTTGAAGCATTTGCAAATCATGAATTCCTCATTAAGACGTTACACTTTCATACTGGATTTCGGGTTCCCGAATTAAAAAATCTTAAAGGTGGCAACCCTATCCTGACCTTCACATGTTCTGACTTTGTTTCTGCCTCCTCCCTCCGTACGGTAGTCTGTCTGCTTCTTTTATGTTGCCAGCTCTGTACGAGATCTGTGTTGAACAGCCCATTTTTCCTCCTATACTCCTGGCCATGCTCAGACCTTTTGGGTTCAGCCATTGGAATCCTGACTTCCTGACACTGTATTTTTTTGCTGAATACATGCCAAACCTGGTGTGTGATAGTAGACGGTGATGGCAGTCAAGACACCTCCCTCCACCTCTGAATCACATGGATCCAATTCTAAACAAATACGACTCGTTTTGTTTCTCTCCAAATGCGAAGCAGAAATGAACCAAAACCTCATTTCTGCCTCAGGTTTGGGTTCTCCCTTTCCCATTTAAATTATCATCCAGACTTCCCTTGCGCGTGTATGTACCCTCCATTTTCATTTAACTCTATAGGACCCTATAACTGCACCAGTAACTTGTCCACCCATGTAACTCTCTCACCCACATCTTATTATATAAATATGCACATCCAGTACACACACACACACACACACACAGACACACACACACACACACACACACACACACAAACGCATCACAACAAATGAGTGCAGTACAGTGAATGAGTAAATGAATATGCAAATGAAAAATAGAGATACAGAATAAAATTAAAAATGAATAAAATATTCCTCAACTCGAGCAGAATATAAAAAAGAGAAATGCAACAGACAACAATCCACAATGTACAACATCTTTTAATTAGAGATGGGCGAATCTGCCCAAATCTGTTTCCCGGATTTTCGCTGCAGTTACCCCCAAAATCCATTTCGCGGTGCAAACGGTTTTCTTTCTCTCCAAATTTAAATGGGAAAGGGAGAACCCAAACCTGAGGCAGAAATTAGGTTTTGGTTCATTTCTGCTTCGCATTTGGAGAGAAACAAAACCATGTGGATTCCTCAAAATCCGCCATTGGCTATAGCCTGTGGATGGATTTGTAGAATCTAATCCGCGGACTCAGCAATCCGTTGGCGGATTCTTACGAATCCGACACCGGATTGCAGAATCCGCAGATTCGATTGTACAAATCAATCCACGGGTTGCCGAATCTGCGGAGTGTAGGGATGGTGATAATAATATAAATCCGCAAAACACGAATCGTCCTTTTTGAGATTGTTTTCCGCCGATATCCACGGACCAAAAGGAACCAACCAATCCGCTACAGATCCAAATTCGCAAAAAATATGTGCCCATCTCTACTTTTGATGCTAAATTAATTGAGCTGATTAAAATATCATAAAATTAAATTTTAAAGTAAGTAATGTCCCACCTTCTGCCACCCGTGTGCCGGTGTTTCTGGATACTTCTACACTGATATGACTGCAAGCTATCACACTGTTGGCATCCTCCAGGGCTCCATTCCATGTAGCTATGGGTCTCCAGGAGGCTTAGATAGTCATTTGAGTATCATAACTATACCATTGCTTCATCAGGGGGTGCATATTGCTAAAAAGTCAAACCATTAAAGGTCTCTCTCTACTGCATTGACCAATTAGAGTGCCAGCTCAATTAATGGTGTGGATAATATGGTTCTCACTTCAAATAGGGGGCGTGCACGCAGCATCAAGGCAGATGGGAGCATTCAACAGCAGCTCCGTGGACTCTGCATAGATTGCGGACAACTTAGCCCTCCAAAACGCTTTAAAAGTTACAAAAACAACTTCCGTCGTCAACGGAACTCTCAGGGATGCCTCCCCCCAAGAAAGACCACAAGCCAGCTGCCTCTCCGGTTCCTGAAATCCAAGATGGCGCCCGTGCAGGCACGCACATCCACAGGCACAGGAGGAACTACAACAACAAGAAGGAAACTTTAAGGACAAAGAACAAGAAGCAGAGGAAAATATCTGTCAGGAATCGGCGTTCCCTGCGCTTCCCACACAGAGTACTCTGTTCCTCTAGGGAGCTACTGGACACACAACACAATCCTGCCTTACCGGTCCACGCGCGTACACGCGTTACGGAGCGCGCTCATTCTGCACACTCTTCTTCCTGTCCCCCGGAACTCAGGCTCCACCCCCGCACGCCGCACGGGCATACTCAGGTTAACAACAAGACTCACCTGGCTTGTTATGGCTGCACCAATCTGCAGTGTCTAACTGTAGCTCTTCCTGTCCCGCCTCCGTTCCTGATTGAATCTCCCTGCTTTATCTAGCTCCTCTCTCCTCTCAGTCTTTGCTCGACATAGTCTCTGTATGGAAGTACTTCTGGATTCTCTTAGTGTTTTCTCAGGTTCTGACATGGCTCATACGACTACCCCCTCTGGCTCTCGATCCCGGCACTCCTTGGACAACGCTCTCTCTGGTAACCCTTTGAATACGGCTTGGACTACAACCTAACTCCGCTCTCCACTCCCAGACCTCGGCAAGGCATTCTTCACTCTATCTCTACAACCGGTACCGGCAAGTATTGTCTACATTACTACACCTCACCTGGCAACGCTTTATACCACACTCTGGACACGCTCCCTTTGCTGCGGGTGCGTGTATTACCGCTTCCCCCTTCAGCTCAGGGGACGGGTCTGGTCTGGGGCAGCACTGGCGTAAAAATACCCAAATCACCTCAAAAGCATTAAAAGACCTATATAAAGAGATGCAAGGTGTGTTTCAAGTGGCTCTTGACAAGGCTGTTGCTGAATTTAAAGCAGGTTTGACCTCTCTGATAGAACGAACAATACAGTTGGAAAACAAACTTGAAGAATGTTTGCAGAGCCAGGGCTTAATGGAGGATAAGCTATTCTGGCTTAACGACGAAGTCAGGAACCTGAACGATATCGTCAATGATCTGAAGAACCGGGAAAGGAGGCAAATCTCAGAGTAAAAAACATCCCCGAAACAGTTGAACCGAGTGAGTTACAACCCTATCTGATGAACCTGTTTAACCAAATAGATCTGTCGCTTCTAACAAGTAACCTACATATGGACAGAGCACACCGAGCCTTCGGTAAAAGATTCACGGATCCACAGAGATGCAGGGATGTAATAGTCAAACTATACTATTATACCAACAAGTAGAAAATAATGAGAGGTTGTAGGAACAAGGAATTTGTGGACGTTGAAGACTCCAAGATACAGATCTTCAAAGATCTTACTAAATCCACAATTTCAAGAAGGAGAGGCCTCTATTCTTACAGGAAACGAGATCAGCTACAGATGGGCCTTCCCATTTTGCCTAGTCATGAGCAAAGATGGGAAGCAATTCTCACTAAGATTCCCAGAAGAGGTGGAGAATTTCCTAGGAGCCCTTGGTATAAAACGGTCAGCAGTTTGTGAAACTGCAACGTTCCCCGAAGCACAAGAAACCACCGGAAGCTCATCAGTGTTGTGAATGTGAAGTTCATCCAGAAGCCCCTGACTTCGCTCACCCGACCTGACCAGGATAAGGTACTTTCACTTTGGCTGACCCGGATCGGCTGGTGTAGGAGGTTGGCATCTCAGAATATATGATCCGCAGCAAACTTTTCCCCCTGGCGAGGTATGACAGTCTTGATGTCCCCTTGAGTTCCCGTTGTACCTAGGGGGAGAATAAGAAATTTAAGAGAGAGACGACTTCCCCTCAGTCTCAATGTTGTTTTTGTTAAAACTTTCTGTGGTTTCGATTTTTGTTTTATTAAGCTTCTAATCTATACTCCCAGTTATTACTGTTTCAAGCCATCTACCCCGTAGGAAGAGCGGAAATATTTAATCTAAGAGGTTTAGGCTGTTATTTGATCCAAAGGTATTTGCCTCTCTTTCTTTTGCGGGTTCTATGAAAGGGGTTACGAGTTTAGAGATTTGAATGAAATAGTATGTAAGAGTTCTTCAGCGGAGTTCGGAGTGCTCCGGAATCCTCAAGGCTTGTGCCCCTCCCCCCCTCTCCCCCCCCCCCCCCATATTTGGGCATTTTTTTAGCCCTTTATTTAGGTCCACACAAGGACCAACTGTTAAAAGGTTTAGGATGGATATTAGATCCATCCCCCCATATACTCTTTGCTGTTGTTTTCTGTGTCCGTTTCCCTAAATCCCCCCCCCCCCCAAGGTGTTCCCTCTCCAGTACCACAACAGATCACCGAGGAGCATGCATCTTCCCTCCAACGAAGTGGCTCATAGCAAGTTCTCAAGTCCAGGTAATGACATCTGTACACCCACACTCTATTTCACTCTTCAGAATAAGTAGAGAGCGAGTTTTAATTTGTAAACTATGAATGCCCAATTACCCATAAAAGTTGTCTCTTTAAACGTAAAAGCACTAAACTGAAATAAAAAAAGGAGACTAGCTCTGAGAAAATTTAAGAAAATACAGGCAGATATTTTATTTCTCCATGAAACCCATTTTGACATCAAGGGCCCGCCTAACACCTTTCGGAGTACTTACCTATTGGCTTATTATTATTATTTTTCCAAAAAGAAAAGAGGATAAACTACAGTATTCTGTTAAAACATGACATCCCATTTCAAACGGAAGAAATTCAAAGGGATAAGAAAGGCAGATTTATACTGGTGAGAGGTCTTCTGTCAGGTGTTAGACTAACCTTAATATATATGCTCCAAATGATCAACAAATTGATTTTCTGAAATCAATTCTAGATGAAATTGGGGGCTTCCCCTTGGGAGATATAATACTAGGAGGTGATTTTAATATGACCCTGAACAGTGATATGGACAGATCCTCATCACCATGGAATAAGATAGCGAACGAGGTATTCAGCAAAGTATAACATTTTAAGAAATCGATAAAAGATTTTACACTTGAACACACTTGGCGTATGAAGAACAAAAAACAAAGGGATTAGACATTTTATTCTCCCCCCGCACGACATATATACCAGAATTGATTATATATTTGTCTCAGCTAATCTGTTATATCGGGTCGCCCAGACAAATATAGGCCCTATAACATGGTCGGACCATGCCCCTGTGGAAATGGATTGAATTCTCAATGTGGAACCTGCGCTGCAAAGCGAGTCCTTAAGGTATGACCTTATATTGATCCAGAATAAATCCACAACACCATAGGGGGTAATGAGTAAATATTGACACTGATCCTGTGGTATGGTTTCCTTAATGGGGACCTATATTCCCTGAAGGGACTGGGTAAAGGAAATAATCCCTGCACAGAACCTCATTGGGATGGGCCCTGGAACACTCATATGTCACACATGTATATCAGATTAAATAAAGTCTGTTACTCACAGTATTAGAGTCTCCACATCCAACTGGTGTGTGAAGCGTGCTGCTGCTTGTAGAAGATCCAAGTAAATATCCATATAGAGAAAAGCGCACAGCAAAAGGAGAGAGTGGGTCAAAACTACTAAAAAATAACCTTTATTGGTGCATAAAAGAGAGAGGGAGGTACTAGGAGGGATTTTGTACCTCCCTCTCTCTTTTATGGACCAATAAAGGTTATTTTTTAGTAGTTTTGACCCACTCTCTCCTTTGCTGTGCGCCTTTCTCTATATAGATATTTCCCTGTGGAAATGCTCCTGAAACCCCCCTTCACTAGACCTAAGGAGTTCCAGTGGATCCTAAATGAGTCGCTTCTGAACCAGACGGGGATCGAGGAACAGATGGGCAACAGTTTGGTAGATTATGTCAGACTAAAAAAGGCTCAGTCGAAAGCCCGTCCACCCTTTGGGAGGTTCATAAAGCCTTCATTAGACGTCAATTTATCTCAATAGCTTCATATAGGAAAAAAGCAAAAAATCTTAAACAAGGTAAACTTACGCCTAAAATAATTGAATTAGAACAGGAACATAAATCACATCCTTGCGCGAAGATGTATAAGCTTCTTTGCCAGACTAGAGAGGAATTACATAAATTAAGATTGGAGGACACAGAGAAAGCATTAAAATGGACCCACTAGACTTATTATGATAACGGTAACAAAGCAGACAAGCTCTTCGCTAGCAAGTTAAGAAGTGTTAAAGCTAAATCACAAGTCTCAGCGATAAGACGGGGTAATGGGGAAATCAAGACGAGAACTCCTCCCACCGGAGAAAGAGGCGATGCACAGCCATGATGAAAGACCGGAGGAAGGCTGAAGTGGTGACTAAAAAAACTTTATTGTAGCAAAGTGTAGTACTGACGGATCCTCTAATGGGGAAATCACACATAACCCTTTCAAAATTGCGGAGGAATTCTCTATATTTTACAATAACTTGTATAACCTCAACTTATCAGTTCCCAATTTTAATTGAACAAATAGTTAGCTGTTTACAGGCATGCAAACTCCCAAAGCTGTCAACCAGGGAACCCTGGGTTTTCCGTGGAGCAGTCCCATGGGTTCCGCCGAGCCGCCTACACTCACTGCGGCCTGCAATGGATTTCCTGGCTCTCCCCCTCCCTTCTCCTTCCTACGAGTGTGCTCTAGCAGTCCGGCACTTCCAGTGCCTGCTGCTATAGAGCACATGCATTCCTCGCTGCCTCAAGCCTTCTGCCCACTGCTGCCACCTGAGGTAGGCATATGGGATGGGAGAGGGAGACTTTGGCTTTTCGTGGTGGCTGCTGCTGCTTGTGTGCTCCGAGGGGGGAGGGGGAAGGGGAAAGAGGGTGATCCATGGTGGCTGCTGCTTGTGTGCTCCAGGGGAGGGGAGGAATTATGTGAGATGCAGGGGGGGATTGATGTGAGATGCAGGAAATTTGATGTGAGATGCAGGGGGTGGGTATATGAGGATGATGATGATGATTAGGGGTGCTGGGGTAGATATGAGGATGATGATGAGGGGTGCTGGGGGAGATATGAGGATGATGATTTTACCTGTGCGGCCCAATTTTTTTAATATGTATTGGGGCGGCGGGAGTCTTTTTAAAATGTATTGGCCGGGGCCTTTTTAATATTTATTGGTGGGGGCTTTTTTATTATGTATTGTCAGGGGCCTTTTTATTATGTATTGGCAGGGGCCTTTTTAATATGTATTGGCTATATGTATTTAGGGGAGTGGTTTTTTTTGGTATGTATTTGTGGGGGGGATTGAGTGAGTGTGGGGTAATTGATGGAAGGTAGGGGCAAGTGAGATGAGAGAGGGGGAGGTAGGGAGTGAGGAAAATAGGGAGTAAGAGTGAGACGCAGGGGAGAAATACATGTGAGGCGGGAGGGGGGAAGAGTGAGTGAGTGAGATGGAGGGGGTAAAATACATGGGTAGAGGGTGGGAAATAGAGGGGGCTCGTGAGGTGTGACATGAACCTAGAGCTTCCCCGAGATTTTTCAAAACACTTCAAGGATTCCTCCAAAACAAAAAAGATTGGGAATCACTGAGCTACACAGATAGATCGAAAACATAGACAAATCTCGCTCCACTGCGTTAAAAAAGAGAGAGACTTGGTGCTACCTCAGGATTCAGATACCAAAGAAGCTTGATGCATATTACAGATACAGTATGGAGAGAGAGAAAAGCAGTCCTTTTGAGGAGGTGCCCACCTAGGGTAGGGTAAAGTAACTCCTAAGGCAGCATAGTGTTCTGAACAACATAGAACTTTACTTTAATAGAAATAACTGATAGTATACCGCTCACCAGATAGCAGACAGTATAGCCGGTGCAAAGGGATGGTACTGGCATAGCAAGTAAAAAGGAAGACAGCAGATTGATCTCCCACAGATCCCTTTTACCACTGCACAAACAGGCTAATTCAATAGATAGCAAGGATGTGGTGCTTCTTGATATAAATGGGAGTGAACTATAGGGAAGACCCTGGTAATTGCACCCAGTGCTAGGATAGATCAATTGCCTAAAAATGCCTTATGGGCAAAACAATAAACTTTTATTAAACATATATGTTCACACACATTAATACGACGCAATAAATCAGTGGGTAATAAAAATAACTAAAACACAGGTACGGGTATATAAGGAGGTAGTTATTAAATAAATATCTATAAATCTACTGCATAAATGAAGCCCTCCTGATTGATAGCTCCGATGGGGGAGGTGTGTGGTGGGGATAGTAATGCCTGAATACAAGTAGCGAATAGTACTAACCAATATATGGCAAAATCAACCACCTAAAACCAGGGAAGGGTGTAGTGAAGGTGTATGCAATACTGCTAATGTGGCACTACCGGAGAAGATTGCCTCAGTCAATATCGATCGTGAGTAGTGCAGCCTGTGCCATGTTCAGTGTGGCTGCATGGCGCAGTGTTCTAATGATAGCGCTGCCACCATGTATATCCAGTGCAGCCCTCACTCTTAAGCCCACGGACAACGGCAATAGCCAATATGGTGCACAATTGAGGCCAAATAGCTAGAAATAGCAACCTCCGGTACACAGACTTGCACCCTCCCTCCCCAGTAACGGAGCGATCTCACCCGTGACCTCCGACGTCAACGCGATGACGTCATCCCGACGTACGTTTCGCGCTCGGGGGCTGGCGCTTTCTCAAGGTAGGAGGTCCCTACTGAGTCATTGTGTAACGTATATATACACGTTTGTCTAGGCGGTGCTTAGAAACTCACCAATCGCACTCCACTATAGTGATTGACAGTCTAGAGAGCAAGTAGTAACGCTCGAGGGGTGTCGAGGGAATAACTGTGCTTTAACCCCAGACCTTCTGTGGATGAAATAATAGCTAAAAGCAGACCTATATGAGGATAGGTAGGAGGCACAAGTATAGCTATAGCTATATGTCTAGTGGTAATGCACCTAGAGTGATACATGATTACCTAGTAGGTGGGCTATCAGGTGATGCCCCAGACCGGAGCAATGACCAGAAGGTGGTTAACATGTCATCCTCCAAGTGTACTACAGTAGCTATATGTCGACCACTGAATGCAGTGTTGAGCTTGTGGCTAATGTAGGTAAATATACCTGATTGATGGTACATATGATGGTGCTGTGTAGAGGGATGGTGACCCGATACACACAGGTAAGTGTATACATTTCCCTGAGAATACTCTATTGTGTGGTATACGTTAGTGCCACTGAAAGGATGGGTGACCAAATAGGTGTATGCGTGATCCCTCCATGGATACTGCCTTGGGGCCAACCTGTGGGTATATAGTGGTCCATATGTCTAATTACCAAAGTAGGGGTCATGGGTGTGTGGAACTCCAATGGTAACTGTGGATAGGTATAGGGTGTAGGACTGTTCTAACCTATGGCGTCCGCCCCGTAGGTCAAAACGAACTCTAAAATTAGCTATATACCTGGATCCCATTCCAATGTAGTGTGTTGTGGATGTTAACTACTAAAGGTAAGATTTATAAATAAACCCCTCATTGAGGCCGGTGGGACTGAGTGTGTTGAGTGTGTATATCCATTTACACACAGTCTGTAACAATACCCTGTCCCAATCACCCATGCGTTGGCCCCAAGGAATATGTTGGATACCAATAAAGATCAATTGGTCACTGTTCCCGTTGTGTTCATTTGTTACGTGGCGTGCCACAGGAGTATCTGCGGCATTTCGAATGGAACCCAGGTGTTCAAGGATTCTCTTTTTGAACTGCCTGAAAGTTTTGCCTACATATAGCTTGCCGCAGCCGCAGACTATCAAGTATATCACCCCCTCAGTGACACAATTAATGAATTCATTAATTCTGAATGTCCATTTTTTATGAGAGTCCATGAAGTCTGTTCTTTTCGGTACGTACCTGCAGGCCTTACACCGGCCGCATGCATACGAACCAGTGGATTTTTTGTCAAGCCAGGTGGTATGTGGTTTGGCTTGGTAGTGGGATTTCTTTCAAATTACGGCTTCTTCTGCTGGTGAGCTTAGGTGTGTGAGATATGGCCCCTTGCAGATCTTGATCATCGAGTAATATATGCCAGTATTTATTGAATATCCTGTAAATAGAGCCCCACTGATCACTAAAAGTACCGATAAAGCGGATCGGTTTATACTCATTGGTGTTATCGTTATGTGTAGTGTCAGCCAGGAGTTGTGTCCTGCTGGTGTCAATGGCTCGATTGTACGCTCTTTTCAGATTCGTCTTAGAGTGTCCTCGTTCAATGAAACGCTGCGTCATATCTTTGGCCTTCTCCTTGTATTCACTAAGGGTAGAGCAGTTATGCCTGATGCGGAGATATTGGCCTGTAGGAATTGCCTTCACTACATGTTTAGGGTGCTGACTGTCCGCCCTCAGTAAACTGTTAGTGGCCGTCGGTTTCCTAAAGATTGTGGTGTCTAGTTTGCCATTACTATCCTTAGTAATTGTGATGTCAAGGAAGTCAAGTTTAGACTCACTTGAAACTAGGGTGAGTCTAAGGTTATGTTGATTGGAATTCAATATGTCCACAAATTCTCTTAGAGATGCCAATGTACCTGTCCAAAGGACCATGATATCATCAATGAACCTTACCCATAGTTCAATGAACTTAGTATATTCATCCAGGGCATCTGTGAAGACCACCGTTTCCTCCCACCAGCCTAGGTATAAATTGGCGTAGGTGGGAGCACATGTGGTCCCCATGGCAGTGCCCTGGATCTGATGGTAATACTTGTTATTGAATATAAAGTAGTTTTTAGTCAGGGTAAGGTCCAGTAATTGAAGGATGAATTCATTGTGCATCACTAAGTCTTGGCCTCTAGATCTAAGGAAATGTGCCACTGCTCGCATACCTACCGCATGGGGGATGCTCGTGTAAAGTCCCTCGACATCTAGGCTGACCAAGAGTGTGTTGGGATCTGTTGTGACATCGTCTAGTTTCCGGAGCGCATCCTTCGTATCACAGAGATAGGAAGGCAGTGCGCTAACAAATGGACGGAGTAGTTGGTCAACATAGATGCTGGCATTGGATGTCAGGTTGCATATGCCAGACACTATTGGTCTACCAGGAGGTGGGAGCCTACCTTTGTGTACCTTGGGAAATTGGTAGAAGGTAGAAATCCTAGGTCTCTTAATGTATAGGAAGTCTACTTCTTTTTGTGTTATTACTTTATTAGTTTTCCCGGCCTCCAAGATATTCAGTAGATCCTTCTGGAAAACTAGGGTAGGGCTGCACGGGATATACATGGTGGCAGTGCAATTATTAGAACACTGCGCCATGCAGCCACACTGACCATAGCACAGGCTGCACTACTCACGATCGATATTGACTGAGGCAATCTTCTCCGGTAGTGCCACATTAGCAGTATTGCATACAGTACACCTTCACTACACCCTTCCCTGGTTTTAGGTGGTTGATTTTGCCATATATTGGTTAGTACTATTCGCTACTTGTATTCAGGCATTACTATCCCCACCACACACCTCCCCCATCGGAGCTATCAATCAGGAGGGCTTCATTTATGCAGTAGATTTATAGATATTTATCTAATAACTACCTCCTTATATACCCGTACCTGTGTTTTAGTTGTTTTTATTACCCACTGATCTATTGCGTCGTATTAATGTGTGTGAACATATATGTTTAATAAAAGTTTATTGTTTTGCCCATAAGGCGTTTTTAGGTAATTGATCTATCCTAGCACTGGGTGCAATTACCAGGGTCTTCCCTATAGTTCACTCCCATTTAACTCAAGAAGCACCACATCCTTGCTATCTATTGAATTAGCCTGTTTGTGCAGTGGTAAAAGGGATCTGTGGGAGATCAATCTGCTGTTTTCCTTTTTACTAACTTTACTTTAATACAGTATATATATATATATGCAAATATAGCTGTATGCTCATCTGCATGTCTTAGGCAGGTCTGCAACCCTGCCTTTCCCCATTATCACCCAGCATACAGCACTTCCACTGCAGCAAGGGATTCTGGGAAATGACATGCAAGTGGCACACAGTGTCACTTTTTGCCTCAATAACTTTTTTTAACATGGTTCCCTATAGGCTTAAGCTTGCTGCATGGTCACAGCTTTGAGCACAGGCAGGGTTAAGGTGCATACCCAGAAAACCACCCACAGACAGCTGTTTCGACCTTGATGGGTCTCTTCAGTGTGGGGTTGATTTTAACTGGGAATGCAAGAGAGGCTATGGGATAGGCTAAACCATAATACTGAGTTAAGTTATGGTGAGTAAAAAAAGTGACAAAAACCCTCCACAGGTAAGCAAATATGCAAATATAGCTGTATGCTCATCTGCATGTCTTAGGCAGGTCTGCAACCCCGCCTTTCCCCATTATCACCCAGCATACAGCACTTCCACTGCAGCAAGGGATTCTGGGAAATGACATGCAAATGAGCACACAGTGTCACTTTTTGCCTCAATAACCATTTTTAACATGGTTCCCTATAGGCTTAAACTTGCTGCATGGTCACAGCTTTGAGCACAGCCAGGGTTAAGGTGCATACCCAGAAAACCACCCACAGACAGCTTTTTTGTTTTGAAAATTCTTTTATTATGCAGCGAATCTTTACAACAAGATTATAAAGTACATAAATCATTTTCCAAACGGAAAAAAAAACGCGACGTTAACAACGGCGCAGTGCATATCCCACACAACTCACATACATTTTTATTAATGGTTTCCCCAAAAGTAAAAAAACTGTGACGAACACGGCGGTGCAGTGCATTTATACGTATGCACCGCACCACAGACATGACATATCATACACACATTATCTCTAACTTTATTGCACAGAAAAACTTTTGGGGCGGCGGAGTAAGGGGGGGGGGGGGTGGGGAGGGGGTGTTTAGTCCTCCTCCTCAGGGCTGTCAAAGATGGAATAGTCCTTGAGCAGGCTGTGGAGCAGCCTGCGACAGTCCTGTACCGACATACTCTTCTTCCCCTTGATCAAACGTTCCATGGCGAATAGTAAAACGTCCTTGAAACAGCACATTAGACGCCAACCGGCTTCGATTGCTTCCTCTGTGTGTGTTCCTGTGAAAAGTCCGTGGAACACCAAGTAGTACGTGACGCACTTCCTCGGTATACAGTCCTTTAAGTCAGTGTTCAGCACTCAGCAAGGCCTGCGCAAAGGGGCAGTTCCAGAAGAGGTGTATGATGCTTTCCTCCACTGGGTTGCACCTGGGGCAGTGCCTCACGAGGCTGAGTTTACTCTGGTACTTGTCCGCATTCACAGGTAGTCCCCCGTGTATGGCCTGCCAAGCAATGTCTTTGTGTTTGTTCATTAGTCTTTTCGATGCCACATTCCTCCACACCGTTCCAAAGGTGTTGGGGTGGAGACCTGGGACTGATTCCATGATGTCTTTAGCCCTGATCATTTTGTAGATGACCTTGGGCTTCCACAGGTCTGGTTTTAATCCCTCCAGATTGTTCTGCCTCACAAACTTCTTCACGTCCTTGTAGAACCAGGGTGTGCGCCAGCTTTAAGGGATGGAGCTGTCCCACTTGTCCCACTCCAGTGCTCTCCAGAGCAGCAGGAGTAGGAGGTGGGACATGGAGTAGCCAGAGGAGTCTTTGTCGCAGTCTCTCAGGGTGATCCGCACGCAGTTGCTTACAAAGAAGGCGCGCAGCATAGTGGGGATGTCGGGGATTCCTCTACCCCCCTTGTGCGGCTCTTTTTACATCACCTCGCGCTTTCCCCTCTCAAACTTGGCCCCCCAGACAAAGCGGAACACTGCCATGGAGATCTCCTGGCAGGTTCTGGTCGAAGGCGGGTATGCCTGGGCCACGTACTGCAGGACAGGGAGGATCTCGTTCAGCAGTACCAGTTTTTCCCCTCAATGGTGAGGGGTCTGAGGCGCCACAATCCGATCTTCTGCTTCACCCTGTTCAGCCTCTCGTTCCAGCTCTTCAGGGCAGCGGCCCCGCTCTCCACACCAAACCAGACTCCAAGGATTTGAATGAGGACTGCTCTGATGGGGAAGGGGAGGGGGTCAGCAGTAAGGTTCCAAAGCCCAAATAGCTTGGTCTCTGACTTCCCACAGTTGACTTTTGCTCCTGAAGCTTTCCCGAAATCCTCGCACGTCTGGACCAGCGTCTTCACCGACCGGCTATCTGCGCAGAAGATGGTGACGTCATCCATGTAGAGCGAGCACTTCACTTCGCGTCTCTGGGGTCCTGGCACGACGATCCCTCTGATCTCTGCATCTCGTCTGATGCACTGGGCGATGAGCTCTATACAACAGACAAAAAGGAGAGGTGAAAGAGGGCAGCCCTGCCTAACCCCTGAGAGGACAGGGAAGGGGTTAGTCTTCCATCCGTTCATGATCGCCACACTGCAAATGTCAAGTTAGGTTAACATAAGAACAGAACATCTCCCCCATCCCATACTCACGCAGCACCCTGCCCATGAAATCATGGGAGACACGGTCGAAGGCCTTCTCCTGATCAAGGGTGACCAGGGCCGCGTGTACACGGCGGTCTTTGATGTAGTGGACTGCGTCTCTGATTAGGGCGAGGCTGTCTGCGATCCTGCATCCGGGGATGCCGCACGTCTGGTCTGGGTGGATGATCTGGCTGATGACCTTCTTCAGTCTGTTCGCTAGGACTTTTTCTAGGATCTTGTAGTCCGCGTTCAGGAGCGAGATGGGACGCCAGTTCTTGAGGTCGCACCTCTCCCCCTTACGTTTGTACAAGAGCGTCAGCATTCCTTCCCTCAGCGTTGGGGGCATCCTACCTTCTGCTTCCAGTTCCCTATAAAGCTCGAGCAGGTCCGGGCCGATCAGGTCCCACAGCTTCGTGTATAACTCAGCTGGGATACCATCTCCGCCCGGGGTCCTACCCGTCTTAAAGGATTTGGTTGCAGCGTGGAGCTCCTCCAGCGTCAGGGTGGCGTTCATGGCTGCTTTTCCTGCCGGGTCGATGGTGTTTGTAATCCCTGACAGGAATTTGTCAGCCTGGTCTCGGTCTGATGCTTTTGGGGAGTAGAGGTCTTCATAGAAATCTTTCACGACTCCCATGACTTCCTCCTTCCCCTGCTGCACGTTGCCATCTTTGTCTCGCAGCTCCCTCAGGGGCATGTGGAGTTTCTTGAAGAAGAAGGCATTGCATTTCTCCCCCCTCTCAAGGTTCTCCACCTTGGAACGGAAGATGATTCGTCTGGATTCCTCCTCAAAGTGCTTTTGCAGGCTCTCCTCCAGGTCGTCATCCACGTTCCATCCGCAGCGTTTGAGGTCATGCAGGGACTGCAGCTTGCGCTGCAGGCCCTCGAACTCCCCCTTCCTCTCACACGCCAGGCATCTGCCCTTTGCCTGCAGGAAGCAGCGGATCCTTATCTTCGTGAATTCCCACCACTGTGCAGTGCTGGGGAAACAGGCCTCTTCTTCTTTCCATGCTGTGTATGCTGTTCTCAGCTCCTCCATGATCTCCTCCCTTTCCAGCAGTGCGCAGTTCAGCTTCCAGGATCCTGGCCCTGGGAGGAAACCTCCTCCCAGGCGCCCCTGGAGATGAATGGCTCTGTGGTCAGAGAAATGTACTGTGACCATGGAGTGCTGTCTGTGCTGTACCTGCTTGGTGGTGAACAGGAAGTCAATCCGAGAACGCACGGAACCATTTGGGTGGCACCAAGAGTAGTTTGCGGCACCTTCTCCCATAGATCCCACTGCGTCCTTCAGGGATGCCTCCCCAATCATCGCCATGAGTAGCCTGGGCGTCACATCTATCTTTGCTGATTTGCTGGGGGGCACGCGCCCCCCCCACCTCAATCGTGCAGTTGAAATCCCCACCCATCACCACAGCCCTGGAGGTTGCGAGCCAAGGGCGAAGGTGCTGGAAAAGTTCCAAGCGCTCATTTCTCCGGGGGGCATTGTGTACATTGATGAGCCTAATCGGCTCCCCTGCCCACGAACCGTCTACGACCAGTGGTCTGCCGCTGACGAGTTCATGGACAGAATCAACAGTGAAACATCCCCCCCGGATCAAAATGGCTACACCTGCGTTCCTGCACCCGTTCCCCCCAGACCAGTAGGAGAGGCCGTGAGACCACTGCCCGCTCAGGTGCCTGTAGGATCGAGAAAAAGGTAAGGCACATTCCTGTAGCATATACTGCACCGACACACACTTTATTCGAGCAAATACCCAGTATGTACCTGGCAGATACCTGGAATGCGCCGCTCCTCACCTCTGACAAGCCCCGTTGCGTTTGCCTTCCCAGCCTGGGTTCATGCCTGGCTGACGGGCGGCTGATCTGTTAAATGATAATGATTAGGATTTAATAGGCTGCAATGCTTCGCGTGTCTACCAGATGGCATAAATTCATGAATTGTAATGCAGTATATATATATATATACTGTGCAGTATTGCAGCCAGCGGGAATAAAATGCTTCAATCCCTGCTTGGAAAATACCTCAATGCACTCGGGCAGAAAACAGTCACAAACCTCAATACACCCGGGTATACCCGAATTCGTGGGACTAGCCGAGCTCGAATAAAGTGTGTCGCCAGTGTACACATTTCTGTAAAGAAAGGAACGTTAGTACTCTGGCACGTCTCATCCGCTCTCCTATGCTCCTTACGTTAATGGAGAAAATGTTAAAAGACGCCATTAGTTTGGGGATAAAGGGTTGGACAGACATGCAGTGATACTAGTTACCATCCTCGCTGGCGTGGGTGGTCTTGTTGATCTCCTCGCACAGCTGGACTAGCATATCCATGGTTTGCCCAAGGTGTCATGGAGGAGGAGGGTCTCTGCTGCCTCTCGCCCCTCTCTTATGAGCCCTTCCACGGTCACCAGTGTCTCGCTAGGTGGCTGTTCTAAAATGGCCGCCTGCTCCTCTGCAATGGCTGCCTCCTGCATCTCTGCTTCCTCCTCCTCCAGGTCGTTTTCAAGGTCACTGTCAGCATCGCTGGAAGTGGGTGAGTCGCCGATTTGCATTTGGGCTCTCTTCTGCTCCAGCCCCTGGTGCGGGCTATCCGTCTCAGGGGCTCTCCTCTTTATTCCCTGCTTCTCCGTTCCGGTCTGGGCTATGGGGGCAGTATCTGTAGCAAGGGAGGAAGAGGGAGGGGGTGCAACAGCCTCAGGGCTGGGGAGAGGTGTTACAGAGGGAGGGCCTGCAGCCTCATGGAGCGTGGGGGGGGCTGCAGTGGAGGGTTGGGAGGAGGGGGCAAGGGGTGGTGGGTGGGCGGGGAGGGTTGGGGAAGGGGGAGGGAGGGGTTGCAGAAGCAGTGGGTGTGGAAGGGAGTGTTGCTGCAGGGGTGAGGGTGGGAATGGGTGGGGTGAGGGCTGCAACTGAAGGGGCAGCGGGCTCAGGAGCCGCAGCGGACGCTGCTTGTGTGGCCTCCTTTTCCCTTTGCTCCTTCTGATACTTACCCCCTTGTGCCTTTACGGGTTGGTTTGCAGTGGGCTTCTTGGCTGCCTTCTGGGTTGCTGTCAGGGGCGCGCCCGGTGTTGCGCTTTTCGCCGCGGCCTCTGCGTAGCTCCTGACCCTCAGCTGGCAGTCCCGGAACATGTGGGTTGTCTCTCCGCACAGGTCGCAGGTTGTCTGGCGGGGACAATCCTTTGTTTCGTGTCCGGTGTTCTTGCAGTTTCTGCAGGCTTTCAGGGTGCACTGTTTCCACTGATGCCCCAGGTTCCCGCAATTACCGCAGGTCTGGGGCTGGTCAGGGTAAAAGATCCTCCCTGAGCTGCCCGCAAGTGAAAAACTGGGAGGGAGGTGGTGCAGCCGATCTGCCGCTTCTGGATTTGGCCACAAGCGAACTACCATGCTCCACTTTCCCACCCAGTACCCCAACTTGTCCTTGATCCTGCTCGGCTCCTTTACCACGGTGCAAGAGCGCCGCAAAAAGGTAGCAATATCCTTTCCAGGGATATGGGGGTTCCTCACCGTCACAGTGATCCTCTTCTCGTCCCTCTGGATAGGGCAGTTCACGTCGAACTCTGAGAAGGGGACCTCCTGTTTCAGGGTCTGGAAAGCATCTCCCAGTACCTCCTGCAGGCTCCCGCCGTGGCGAAGGTGACAAAAAACAGGCCACCCCTGAGGTCCTGGATGCTCAGGATCTCGTCCGGAGTAAAGCCTGCTTTGCTCACCAGCTCCTTGGCAAAGGTCTCAGCGTCCAATAGAGGGCGCTGTCCGTCGACCTCCCTCAGCTGCATCACCACCGTCTGCCTCATCCAGGGTTCCAGGCAGGGGATCCTCCTGTTGCTGCTGCTCCCAGCTCCAGGGTTGGAGCTGGGGCCGCTGGTGCTGGCAGTGGGGGTGAGGCCGCTTGGGGTGGCAACGTCGCCTGAGCCGCTGGAGCTGGTTGCCGCTGGGCCTCCTCCGCCCGTCTCCTGGCTGCTGGGGACCGTCTCCGGGGGTGCCGTGTGCTTCTCCTTCTTCGTCTTCTTCTTCTCCTTGTGCAGGGTGGTCCCAGCGGGCTCCATGGCAACCTCCATCCTCTTGATCTTAGCCTAAACCCACCCACAGACAGCTGTTTCAACCTTGATGGGTCTCATCAGTGTGGGGTTGATTTTAACTGGGAATGCAAGAGAGGCTATGGGATAGGCTAAACCATAATACTGAGTTAAGTTATGGTGAGTAAAAAAGTGACAAAAACCCTCCACAGGAAAGCAAATATGCAAATATAGCTGTATGCTCATCTGCATGTCTTAGGCAGGTCTGCAACCCCGCCTTTCCCCATTATCACCCAGCATACAGCACTTCCACTGCAGCAAGGGATTCTGGGAAATGACATGCAAATGAGCACACAGTGTCACTTTTTGCCTCAATAACCATTTTAACATGGTTCCCTATAGGCTTAAGCTTGCTGCATGGTCACAGCTTTGAGCACAGCCAGGGTTAAGGTGCATACCCAGAAAACCACCCACAGACAGCTGTTTCGACCTATAGGCCTATAGGGAACCATGTTAAAAATGGTTATTGAGGCAAAAAGTGACACTGTGTGCTCATTTGCATGTCATTTCCCAGAATCCCTTGCTGCAGTGGAAGTGCTGTATGCTGGGTGATAATGGGGAAAGGCGGGGTTGCAGACCTGCCTAAGACATGCAGATGAGCATACAGCTATATTTGCATATTTGCGTTCCTGTGGAGGGTTTTTGTCACTTTTTTTACTCACCATAACTTAACTCAGTATTATGGTATATATATATATATGGTATATATATAGCTGTATATATGTATATAATTAAAATGAACAAAGGGCCTCGTGGAACCCTCCTGGTAATCACAAGACAAATGATACAAATGTATATAAATTGTAGCAGTGAATTGTAACAAAATAAAGTGAATTTTAAAAGTTAAGATGTATTAACCAAACAACAATAAATATAAAATACAGGGTCCTTGTGTCTAAATTGGTATAAAGCTAGGTAAATATAACAAGGTTACTGATAGCTTAATCAGAATTAATGGTATAGCAATCTTCATTTGTTTTCAAAGGAGATCACTATCCAGTAAAGCTAATAGAACATGCACATAGTGGTGCACCAAACTATTTCCAGTGTATTAGCGTGTAAAAGCAGATAGTGCTCATTTCCCTGCCACTGGATGCGAGCCCTTAAAGGCACAACCTGACTTTGAGTAGAAGCTTCCCCTCACCCACTTGTCCGTTATCATGCACGATACAGATCACAAGCACACGTGAGCTGGACTTGGTAAAACCATATAAATACTAGCTCGTGATGCAAAGCTTCTGGGACAGGATATGCTAGAATGTCACTCCGCGCTGGTGCTGTCTTTATGATAGAAAGCTCTCTTGCTGCCGTATGCCCAAGGGACTCCACACCTCTTGAAAACGTGAGCTCCAATGGGGAGCTCACGGAAAACATAAAACAAAGGCAGAATAACGCACTGAGTCGCAAAAATGTATTTAAAACCCCGGGGGTCAAAACACGACAGCTTCACGTGACCTGCCCCTGTGGACCTGTATTTTGGCGGAGGCTGTGTATGGAGAGTGCTAGTATCCCTGCTGCTTTACACGTGAGTATTGGGTCCGGACCCTAATGTTGTATTAGCAGTGAGAGTACTTGCCCTTCCACCTCCTAAGAAGTTGGTTTTAATGTTGTATTACGAATATTGTGCGCTTTATATTGATTAATGTCATGTTTTGACCCCCAGGGTTTTAAATACATTTTTGCCACTCAGTGCGCCATTCTGCCTTTGTTTTATGTCTTCTGGGATAGGAGTTTGCCTGCTGGACTAATACACTGATTACAGCCCATTGAATAATGCACTAGAAAAACAGACTGGCTTAGCAAGATCGAATGTGAGTACCCTCAGTGCTATTAGGAGTGATACTGTAACTCCTACTGTAGATAAGGTTGCTATTTAGTAAAAATTGCAAAACTACAGATGCTATAAAGGAGATGAGACCGCTCATCCGTTTTGAGAATCAAAAATATATATACAGTCTAGGCAGGTGCTTAGAGGGAAATATTTATTAACAGTAATGATCCCAAGAGGATCAGATAGGTTCCCCTTTATTTTAGCACTCAATGCCGGAAAGAGATAGAGTGGATAACAATGATCCTTCAGAAAAAGTTTCTGTTTTAGGGCTGTTAGCCCTTTAGGGAACCGATAGACCAAATTGGTCTGTCGGTTCCCTAAAGGGCTAACAGCCCTAAAACAGAAACTTTTTCTGAAGGATCATTGTTATCCACTCTATCTCTTTCCGGCATTGAGTGCTAAAATAAAGGGGAACCTATCTGATCCTCTTGGGATCATTACTGTTAATAAAACGAAAGATGCAACTGCCTGTTGTGAACTACTGTCCGAGGAAAATCTTGCTGACACTCTGCTAGAGAGTCCATAGCAGGCTGTGATGGACCGTCATATTAACAACGCGGTGGTCTCTCTGTTTTAATGGGACTCGCGCTGTGTGAATCTTACCGAGTTCCACCTGCCTGTAAGAGACGTGCAGAAATCAGTCACGACCTGTGCGTCTCTAACAGGCGATCGCAGGCTTTTATTTTATTTTATTTTAATAACATATTATGGTAGCAGGGGGTCTCTGGAGCTGAACCACATTGATTTCAGGTCCGGGGGCCCCCTGCTTCACGAATTACAGCCCCAGATTATGGGGTGCCGGTATCCCAATGGCCATGTTTACATTGTCCCGTGTCACGGCCCACGTGAGCGGTGGATTTAAACAAACTAGAGGGATACCGGCACCCCATAATGGGGCCTGTATCTCGGAAAGCCGGGGGTCCACGGACCTGAAATCAATGCGGATCAGCTCCCGAGATCCACTGCTACAATAATATGTAAATGCAGCTTCATTACCATAGTGATTAACCGCTAAGGCAATGAAGGGGTTAAGTCATTTCCAGCTGCAGCAGCACAAACACACTGTGATGGGAGGGGGTAACCAGGCAATATAATAAAGGTCAAGCACCTTTGGTTACCCCTGCTCCATGTATTAGGGTCCCAGAGAGTTAGCTCTTGGACCCAGTAACATTGTTTGATCGCATTGTACTTTGTGTAATTAAACTGGGGCCTGCGACGGGGGCGAGAACCCAGAACCTCGAGGCGGGCCCCTGCGGAGGTACCGCTACCCATGTCGGAGACGGACAAGCCAGCCCCACATCAGTGGTGATGCGTCTACCGGCGGACCACTACAGCGGTGCTGTGGAGGAAACGGCACTTACCTATGTCGCTGCGGAGTGGAGTCTCAAGTCGCCCGTACAGAGGCAACCGGAGAGGCGGAGTCCCACGGCCGTTGTGACTGGCGGAGCAGCCGGAGGAGATCCCATCCCAAGCCGACGGAGCGGTGAGACACACCCTTATCCTCCACAGGCGCCGGTGGTGGCAACGGCGGAGGCAGGCCTAGCCCAGGCCCGAGCGAAGAGCAGGACCATCACTTCTGGTGGCGGATGTCGTTCTGGAGGAAGAGGTTCCGGTGGGGAGCCCAACCCAAGATGGCGGTGGCGTGTCCCGCGAGATCAACGACGTCACATCCAGCGGACACTGAGGAGCCGGGTGGAAGATGGCCACGTCCTCGCGACCAACCAGTTGTACCAGATCGCCTGGATCCGGGAAGAGCTGGCAGGCCCTGTGGAAGCCTGGGAGCAGTGAGATGGGAGAACCGGAAGGCCAGTCCGATGGCACCAGGCAAGGTAGCGAGAAGTTGCGGGTCGTAGCCCCGCGGATGCCGGCAGTGTATCCCTATGCCCAGCCCCCAGTCATAGTTAAAGCCCCTGCCCCTGTCACTTTTCCATATGGGTCCCAGTCGAGCCAAGGGTTGTCGGAGGAGTCACAGGCCACTTCTGATGAAAGGACTGGGGAGAACCTGGACTGGGGTGATTGCTTTACCTCTGCTGAGGGATCGGGGAGGGAAGTGTTAACCTATGTGAAGTCTCCAGGTGTGAATCCTACTGTAATCAAGCATGTGGCTAAAGGGGAAGTCAAGCGTTATGGTATGCACACTCATTCCAGTGGGATGTCTGGGAATTTGGGTAATGTTGCTCATATTGTGCCCGTTGCTCGGGTACAACCCTATGTGCCTCCAGTGTCGGCAAGTGTTGCCAGGAATCGCCAAAAGTTGTTACTTTATTTTCACCATCCATGGGAGGGAGAAATTGAGTTCGAAATGGGTTCCACTGATGAGGGTAGGGGATATAGTTATGATGATGAGGAAGGATCAGGCGAGGAAAATTGGGATACTGATAGCTCTCTAGAGGATTGGGATCCTGAAGTGTTAGACGAGAAGTGGTGTAATCAAGAAAAGATAGCCTACATCTCCAGGAGATGCCTTAAGGAAGTATATGGGCATGATCCTCTCAGTCCACTAGCATCCAGGCAGGAATTATGGGCTGATTGTGGGTGTCCAGTATGTCACCCAGAGTGTTACAGCATTGCTGCTCTAAACCCAGTGGACCATGCTGTGTGTAGGCCACCTTAAGAGGGTATGGTAGTACCAGTAATGGATACTCCATCAGGGAGTAATCTTGGTTGTTACACTGGCGACACACTTTATTCGAGCTCGGCTAGTCCCACGAATTCGGGTACACCCGGGTGTATTGAGGTTTGTGACTGTTTTCTGCCCGAGTATATTGGGTTATTTTCCAGGCAGGGATTGAAGCATTTTATTCCCGCTGGCTGCAATACTGCACAGTATATATATATATACTGCATTACAATTCATGAATTTATGCCATCTGGTAGACACGCGAAGCATTGCAGCCTATTAAATCCTAATCATTATCATTTAACAGATCAGCCGCCCGTCAGCCAGGCATGAACCCAGGCTGGGAAGGCAAACGCAACGGGGCTTGTCAGAGGTGAGGAGCGGCGCATTCCAGGTATCTGCCAGGTACATACTGGGTATTTGCTCGAATAAAGTGTGTCGGTGCAGTACATCATCTAAAGTTAGTATGTATCTGTTATTATGTTATAATGAAAAGATATGTACTGTAATGTGTGTTGCTGTGTTTTGCAGTGCTACCTGAAGGAAGGTTCCGCAAATTTAGATCCCAGCCGGGTCGTTGGGTTCCACCAGGGGGAGAATGTAGCCATGTATAAAATTGGTGTACATATCTCTTTCTCATGCTGGCAGTAAACCGGTAAGTATGCAGGATTGCCAGCAACAATCATGGAGGGTTGCCCTCAAACCCTGGTGAGGTGTCATATGTCCCAATGGAAGTGACAACATGTTTTGTGTCCACGATTAGTGACACAGAGGGTGTCTGTTTTCTGGAGGTGATATAAGACACAGAACTTCCTAAAGTTAGTGGTTCAGTTGGTGTTCTGACTCTGTTCAGGAGAGTCATGTGGAGGTCTGCAACAGTGTTGCAGTGTGTGATGCAATAGCTGTGAGTCTGTGCAGCTCAAGAGAGACAAGCTGGTGAATCTCCCTGAGGGGAGAGGTGGAAAGCAACTCCATTAGCAGAAGGAGGAACCTTCCAGATGGAGTGCAGCAGAGAGATGTGCGGCTAAGCTGACTGCTGCGAGGGGCAGTCTGCCTGAACCTGCAATAAAGATGCCCTTATTCATCAAAACCCTCATGTGTGAGTGTGGAGTTACTCAGCAGAGGAAGGCACCTGGAAGGAGTTCCTCATCAGAACCATCTCCCTGCGGACGCAGAGATCCTGATGAGATGGAGGCGCTGCACTGGATGTAGGTAGGACTCACAGCACACTACCTCAGGGCCTGTCTTGCTGATATCCCCATAACAACATCATGCGGGAGACTCAGGAGTCCTGTAGCCAACAGGTGCACCACCAGACACATTCATGTAATGGGGACCGGTTAGACCACACGGGCCAATCTGAGATTGGTTGGGTCAGGAGGGGTCCAGAAAAACCATTACATTTGTAATAGCAAAGCAACCGGCTTCGATTTCAAGCCTGAAAAGCCAGCCCTCCAGAGACTAAGTCCAGCATTTAGCGCCCGAGTTCTCAGAATCTAACATAGCGGTTGCGGCTGGGATTTTATGCCTTTTTACAGTTCTAACTCACGGTCAGAAGGGACCAAGTTCTCAGAAGAGAACGTAGCTGTGGCATATGGAACTTTATGCCGATTTGGGTTCCAGGAGATTCTGGGGTAAGTCCCGGCCAGGGTAAAACTCTCCCATAGTGTTCCCTGCACCTAGGAAAGTCTAGTTTTCAACCCCAGCCCCAAAGTAAGTGTGTCTTTTCGTCTGTATTTTGTGTTTCATTGTATGGATGCTAATTTATGCCGAATAAATTCAAATTTATTTCTCTACCTTGTTTTGCTCAATGAATGATCTCGGTAAAAAGGTTTAAATAACCTGATCTCCTGTGACACAAACATCTTAGCCCAAGATTCACTACATGATGTTAAGCTTTAGAATAAAAACTTGCATTCCATTTATTAACACAATTTGGTGAATCTGGGCCTTAGTACAAAATATAGCGTGAAAAGTGTTCATTCAAGTTGAGGAGTTAATAGTCCTTATTTTCAATATGCTTCTGCAATGGTAGCACAATCTGAAAACCTTATGTAACGGTCATATCACCCCACCCAATCGCATATACCGCGTGCGTGGAGGGAACATGCAATGTTACCAAGGGGTGCGTGGTGCAATACCTGTTGGCTCACAGAAGGCTGAGCATCCGCTAAGGGAACCTGGGGCAATGTATTACAATACTAATGATGCAGCGCCTCCACCTGCGATGGCTCCCACCAGAGGGGAAGTAGTTCCTCGCAGGACAATACACAATGACCACACAGACAGCTCTATATAACTATTAACTTTACTACATGCAGCAACTTATCACATTACATCTCAACACATGCGCCACGGCGGACGCTAACCACTCTAGGCGTCACGGCGGACGCTACCACCTCTAGGCGTCACGGCGGACGCTACCACCTCTAGGCGTCACGGCGGACGCTACCACCTCTAGGCGTCACGGCGGACGCTAACCTCCCGCAGAGTGACCCCACCCTGTGTACAGTAACCCCCACCCAAATGTCTTGCACTCCCAAAATCATATACCAATGTCTGCATATGTATGTGTGACTGCGCAGCCACTATGTCTGGTGATAGGCCTGGTTGGTGCACGTGAGTTGCAGGTTACCTGCCCGGGCTCCAGCCACGGGTACCGCGATATCACCGGAGTTCCGCCCGATCCGACGTTGTCCTCCACACCGCGTTGGGTGAATTCCAGCGCGGATAATATCACCTTAGTCCCAGGGTCTTTGATAGTGTTCTGAGCCCAGAACCCACCTCGCAGGGCCGCACGGCTTTAGCACTGTGTCCCTGACTATAGAATCGGTGGGTTGGTCAGCGCACGGGTTCTTTTGCTCACAGGATGAAAAGAGAAAAATGAGGGACACGTGATTAGTGTTAAACTAGACAAAACATTGTGGTTGTCTAAAATAGTAAAAGTTGTAAAAATTGTAAAAAATGCTCCAATAAAAATTTTTAAATTCTGGATTTGGGGCTTGGAACCGCCTAAAGTAAAATAAAATAAAAACTACTTCATAAAAATTCTTAGAAGTGAAATTCTGTGGTGGTTGGTGGGCTGAAGGATGTAAAATAAAAATGAAAATGATAATGTAATAAATGTGGGGGTGGGTGATTAGCGCGCTCTTGCGCAGCCTGCTGTAAAGCAGGGATGGTGATGCTGCTTATGCAGTACTACACAGTCTGCTGCCTGGCGAAGATAGTGTTGCTGGCTTGGCGGTATTCTTTATATTTATGTGATGCCAGAAGCAGTCCTACTCCTTCTACTGGAGGTGGTTAGCGGTCCCTGACTAAGCTACCAATAAATGGGTCAGTGTCCCTATCTAGGGCCTGTCCCTATACTCCACAAGCTATTAAGTGGCTCAGGACCTAACTGGGGGCCTGGGGGCTGCTGGCCTAATGCAGAGGGTCACTGACCCCTGCATCCACCTCTTACCCCTAGCTGGTCCGGATCCTGACTGCCTGTGTCACTGCAAAACCCCGCGAAAAGTATCTCTCCTTTCCCGGGCAAATCCCTCAGCCCTATTGGCTCCCTGGCGTCAGGTGTCTCTGCCCCTATGCACCCTGGGGGCTGGCCGTCTATCCTCACGCATGCGCGAGCTATCAGGGGCCTCCCGCGCAAGCTGGCATCCTTCACATGCGTGAGCTAACTGTCATGGCGGCGCCCTGCTCCGCTAGCCGCCGGACCGGTGGCAACGCGATCGCGGCCTTAGCGACGGCCCGATCGCGTCCCCGGCAACCGGCCTGCACGCCGCTCGCGTCCCCGGCAACCGCCCGACCCGCTTCCCTAGCAACCGGCCGCACAGCAACACCGCGCGCTCGCAACGGTGAAGGAGGAGGCGAGTGCGCGAGGGGGGGGGGACAAGGGAGGGGGCAAGTGCGCGAGGGGGACCTGGCTACATCCTCCCCCTGGTGAAACTCCAACGTCCCCGCTTGGACCACATAACTTACTACTATACACAACCGTTATATAATAAAAATGCATCTGGTACCAATACAACTTAGCACATTGCATCAACTTTAAACAAGGTTACACAATTCTGTGAGCATCACAATCACGGATTGGATTTTGCTCCGAGACCACTGCTGAGCCTCATACTGGGGTGCCCCCATTTGATCATAGGTTACCCGAGTTGGAGGGTACCTGGCCCTTTGGCTCCTACGGAGTTGTTCTTCAGCAACTCCCTCTGGGGAGTAATAAGTACAGTCCTGAGGCTCAGCCTCGTCCCTTGAGGGGAGAAATGTCTCTGAACAGTCTCTGTTAGGCACAAAGCACGGGCTCTGTGGATCCAAAGGCTGGCCTGTTGGTGCCACCTTAGTAGGCGTTGGCCTACGGGGCCCTTTACCCGTAGCTCCTCCGGGAGATGCCCCTTCTGTGGAATAGTCCCTTTGAGAGGGTCCCTCC
This sequence comes from Ascaphus truei, assembly GCF_040206685.1. Classification (NCBI taxonomy): domain Eukaryota; kingdom Metazoa; phylum Chordata; class Amphibia; order Anura; family Ascaphidae; genus Ascaphus; species Ascaphus truei. The sequence continues at coordinate 27,462,167 of NC_134484.1, read as the reverse complement.
ATAGGGTCTTCAGGAGTTTCAGAGTGGGTCTCGTTATTTACAGTCTCTTGACCCACCTCTGATAGATCGGACTCACCGTTGAGCGGTGTGGCCTGTATTTCTTCTTCTTCGCCTCCCACTTGGGGAATAGGGAGAAGGTGATTACGATGCCACACCTTTACCCGGCCGTCTGTGTCTTTGATGCGATAGACCGGGAGGCCGGGCATCTGTGACTCTACCTCATATACGCCATCTCTCCATCGGTCTGCCAGTTTATGTTTTCCGGGGACTCCCAAATTACGAAGTAACACAGCGTCCCCAGGACGTAACTCTCGATATTTGACTTTATTGTCGTATCGTCTCTTATTGCCAGCATTCAGTTTAGCTGTAGACTTCTCAGCCTGTTGGTAAGCTTGCTGCAAACTGTCCTTTAGCCTTTGCACATACTGGAAATGGGTAGCATTGTGTATCCCATCCGTTGAGACTCGAAGACGCACATCTATGGGGAGTCTTGCCTCCCGCCCAAACATGAGGAAGTACGGGGAGAACCCAGTGGACTCATGGCGAGTACAGTTGTACGCGTGTACCAACGTTTCTACGTGACGACTCCATTCTGCTTTCTGCGTTCCCTTCAGAGTTCCAAGCATGTCCAACAGGGTCCTGTTGAATCGTTCAGGCAAAGCATCTCCTTCGGGGTGGTACGGAGTCGTCCGGGACTTGGCGACGTTCAGCATTTTAAGTAATTCTCGGATCAGAGTACTCTCAAAATCTCGCCCTTGGTCGGAGTGAAGTCGGTTTGGAAGACCGTAATGCACGAAGAACTTTTCCCATAGAACTTTCGCGACCGTGATAGCCTTCTGGTCTTTTGTGGGGAAGGCCTGTGCATATCGGGTGTAATGGTCCGTGATGACCAGCACGTTACCGATGCCTCGGCTATCAGGTTCGATACATAAAAAGTCCATACACACCAAGTCCATCGGACCAGAACTCTTAAGATGGGCCATGGTAGGCAACGTCTTGCGTTGAATGCACCGGGAACAACGGCGGCAGTGTTGTTCCACCGCTTCCCTCATCTTGGGCCAGAAGAACCGGTCTCGGACTAGCCCAAAAGTCTTCTCTACACCTAGGTGCCCGTGTTCATCGTGTAGGGACTTCAACACCAGGTATTGTAAGTTCTTGGGAAGGACTAGTTGTCTCCTATCCGGGTGATTATGATATTGCACCACCCGATAGAGCAAGCAGTTGTCCACTTCAAATTTGTCCCATTCTCGCATGAGTAAGGCCACCAAGTCATTGGGCGCACGTTTCAGAAGGGCTGGGTTCCTTTTTTCAACGGCGTGCCGGATGATGCTAGTGACCGGATCTCGAATTTGGTAGTCTACCAGATCTTTCCACCGGAACACCTTGTCGTGCGTGAGGTGCATCCCTTTTGGATCGCAGTAGGCGGCGGGGACAGCCTGCGACTGGCATCCCAAAGAGTCGATCACTCGTAACTCGGAGAAGGCCACTTGATCATTAACTATGGTTGCAGTTTTACACATAGCCCGCACTCCGGGGCCGGGAAGTTCTTCCCATTCCTCATCATCGGGGGTAGCGAGTAGTCCTGGTCTTCGGGAGAGGGCGTCCGCCCCAATATTCAATGGCCCCGGCTTATACTTCAAGGAGAAGCTGTAGTTACTGAGGGCGGCCTGCCATCGGTGGCCTGCTGCATCTAGTTTGGCCGACGTATTGATGTACGTGAGGGGGTTGTTATCCGTCCTTACCTCGAAGGTGACACCGTACAAGTAATCGTGGAGCTTCTCGGTGATCGCCCACTTGAGAGCCAGAAACTCCAACTTGTGGACAGGGTATCTCTGCTCACTGGGTGTCAAGCTTCGGCTGATGTAAGCTACCGGCCGCAGGCCCTCCGGGTGCTTCTGGTGCAGGACGGCGCCTAGTCCATTTAGACTAGCATCCACATGCAGGACGTAAGGCTGTTCGGGATCCGCATAAGCAAGTACAGGCGCTTCGGTCAGACACTTCTTCAGCTTCAGGAAGGCCTGCTCACACTCAGAGGTCCATTTGTCACCAAACGGTTGGCGGGCTGGTACAGCCTTCTTCCCGGTCTCGGAAGGGTATATCTTCAACAGATTGTTCAAGGGTTTAGCCTTGCTCGAGTACCCTTCCACGAAGCGGCGATAATACCCACAGAACCCCAGGAAGGATCGCAGCTCTGTGACATTCTCTGGGCGAGGCCAGTTCACCACGGCCTCTACCTTGGCAGGGTCGGTGGCGATCCCTTTGGCGGACACGATGTGCCCCACGTAGGTCACCGAGGTATGGCAAAATCGGCACTTGTCTAGGGACAATTTCAACCCTTCGTTTCCCAGACGATCGATCACCTTAAACAACCGCTCTTCGTGCTCTTCCAGAGTCCTTCCGAAGACGATGATGTCGTCCAGGTACACCAGGCACTCCCGGGGAATCATGTCCCCGATTGTCTTTTCCATCAACCTTTGGAACGTAGCAGGCGCCCCACATATACCTTGGGGCATACGGGTGAATTGATAGAATCCCAGGGGGCAGACGAAAGCCGTTTTCTCCTGGTCTTCCGCCGTCATGGGCACCTGATAGTACCCTGATCGGAGGTCCAGCACGCTAAACCAGTGACTCCCATTCAGCGCATTCAGGATCTCTTCAATGCGCGGAAGGTTGTATTGATCCGGGATCGTGCGGTTGTTCAGTGTCCGATAGTCGATACACAGTCGTACGGACCCGTTCTTTTTCCGCACCACCACTATGGGCGACGCATAAGGTCCTAGTGATTCCGTCACAATCCCAGCGGTTTCCATGTCTTGGATGGCGTTCCTCACATCGTCCACATCCCGAGGGGCAAGGCGACGAGAACGTTCCCGGAACGGGGTGGCATCACTCATCCGAATGGTATGTTGGGCACTGCGGCTGCACCCCACATCCATCTCGCTCGTGGAGAACACATGTCGTCGTTGCATCAGCTGGGTGGTCAACCGTTTTTTCCACTCTGTGGACAGGGTCGATTCGCCGAAGTTGAAGTCCAGATCGACTATCCGCTCATGCGCGGCCGCCGCCTTCACCTGAGGTGTGGCTCCCACCGGGCTGACCGGATATATGCATCCCAACTTCTGGTCGACATCAAACTCCATCGGAAAGGGGGAGAGATTCTGCACATATACGTGGGTTCGAATAGGGATCTTAGCCGTCCATTCCCTCACTTCGGGTAGTATTCTATACCCTCGCTGGACCTCTTCTTCTTCAGGTTCACTCTCCAGCGAGAACAGTTGGTCGTTCTGGTCTCGGTCGGGATAACAACACCAGACGGCCATCTTTTGCACTCCCCCTGGTAATATGGTCGTCAGTCCTCGTTGACGATTGTAGAGGTCCCCATGACGCTCCAATGCATACACCCGGTGGCATTCTTCTCGTAAGATGGGGTCTAGGAGCGAATCGGCCAGCGGCAACTCGTTGGTCTCTCTCAAGTAGGCTCGGATTATAGCTTGCACTATGTCTGCATTGGTTCCCAAGATGATTGGGTACTTGCAATGGTCTTGGGGCTCCGGGCATACCATGGCCGCTACCTGCATGGGGTGCTTCTTGCCGGTGTTCAGTTGGAGTATGTCCAGTTGGACCTTTACAATCCCATTGATGGGGTAGTCTTCATTACTTAACCCCCTAACCTTCATATGTTCGGCCAGCCTTAGTGGGCAGTGTTGAAGGTGCTGATCATAAAACCTGCGATATATTATGGTTACTTGTGACCCTGTGTCCAATAGGGCCGAGGCGTATATCCCTTCTAGTACCACGGGCACGATGGCCGCAGGGCCCACTTGACTGCAAGCTTCACCGGATGGGGCGTCATCACTGGGGCCGGCGTCAGAAGGGGCATCCGGGGTTCCAGTTCCAGAATGAGTGAGTTCGAGGTCAGCTTCTGCCATTGGTACACTGCAGACCATAGATCGGGCTGATTTTCCTCTATCGGAAGGGTGTTCCTCAGGGTGAACTTCCTTTTCTGGGCAATTACGGATTACGTGGCCCTTCTTGCCGCAGTTATAGCATACCACTGGGTGGCTTTCCGGGCGACTCGTGGATGGGGAAGGTGGTCAGTCGGGGGGTCGTGGTTTGTACCCTTTGGACAAGGCAGTAGACTCTTCCTTCTTTTCCGTAGAGCCCTTTCCTTTGGAGGCAGAGGAGCTCTTAGGTGTAGCGGTGGAGTGTAGCATAACATGAGCCTCCTGTAGTTTCACTTGCCGCAGCAACTCGGTGAACTTGTAGGGGCCCCCGTCCATTATCTTGCTGCGGAGCATGTTGGCTATGGGGTGAGTGGGGCTTGATCCCCGCAGATACTGTTTATGGAGAGCTTCATCCATCCCCGATGCGGAGACCAGCTTACGATTGAGTAGGACCCCGAGGACCAGCTGTAGGCGGTGGATGAAAGCCGACAGGTCCTTCTGATAAAGACGGAAGTACTTCGTCCAGAGCGCTCCTTCGTCTTCTGCTAGTCCGTACGCCTCCAACAGGAACGCCACCATTTCCAACGCTGTCAACTCTGGGTGTTGGTCCCTGTGGATGGTCAACATAGTAGACGCAGGGGGTCTGAGGCATTCCATAATACGCTGCCGCTTTACAGTGTCAGTGCACGACCACTCCTCTACTACTTTTACTGCATTCTCCCTCCACAGGTCTATTCCTTCTTCCCCCTGGGGTATTGGAAGTACTCCAGAGAAGGCCTTAAGCTTCCTATAACTTTGAGACTGGGATGCCACAGTGAGGGCTTCTACGAATTGGGGTAGCGTCACCCCCATTATGGAACCTTCGTTCGTTGCTCTCTCTCCGATAGGCCGAGAGTTTACCTCGCGGGGTACGGTGTCGGGTGGAGAGGGAGGACTGTCAGCCCAACTACTGGTGTCCGGGAGGCCGCTTGGGGTAAAGGAGACTTTGGGTTGGGGACGGTCAACCCGGTTTGGGGTACTGGACACGGGGGTAAGTGGCGTCCAGGTACTGGTGGACGGTTTGTCGGGATCTTGAGGAGGGGCTCTGAGCGAGAACATTTCCCGTATTACTGGCAAGTCCGAGTATATAAGGGGGTATCCTTCTGGTGGGCACTCGGGGGCTATTAGAATATTCGGGGCCGCTTCAGGGCCTATGTCCCGGCATACGGTGAATAGTAGTGCACTCAAGTGATAAGTAGAGTCGAACACCCTGCCACGGTACCATATTCTATCTGCGCCTAAGAGTTGGCTCAGTGAGTTCCGGATGTCAGTTTCAGGTACTAACGCCGGGACGTTCCCTACTGCAACCACATGTCTAGGTGGTTCACGGACGGTGGTGGCCCACGCGTGGACCTCTTGACGTGAGGGAATTACCATGATGCTGATTTTTGGTGATTCGGTTTTGAATAGGGCACCCCAGGTCTAAGATCTCAGCAGCGCCTCCAAATGTAACGGTCATATCACCCCACCCAATCGCATATACCGCGTGCGTGGAGGGAACATGCAATGTTACCAAGGGGTGCGTGGTGCAATACCTGTTGGCTCACAGAAGGCTGAGCATCCGCTAAGGGAACCTGGGGCAATGTATTACAATACTAATGATGCAGCGCCTCCACCTGCGATGGCTCCCACCAGAGGGGAAGTAGTTCCTCGCAGGACAATACACAATGACCACACAGACAGCTCTATATAACTATTAACTTTACTACATGCAGCAACTTATCACATTACATCTCAAAACATGCGCCACGGCGGACGCTAACCACTCTAGGCGTCACGGCGGACGCTACCACCTCTAGGCGTCACGGCGGACGCTACCACCTCTAGGCGTCACGGCGGACGCTACCACCTCTAGGCGTCACGGCGGACGCTAACCTCCCGCAGAGTGACCCCACCCTGTGTACAGTAACCCCCACCCAAATGTCTTGCACTCCCAAAATCATATACCAATGTCTGCATATGTATGTGTGACTGCGCAGCCACTATGTCTGGTGATAGGCCTGGTTGGTGCACGTGAGTTGCAGGTTACCTGCCCGGGCTCCAGCCACGGGTACCACGATATCACCGGAGTTCCGCCCGATCCGATGTTGTCCTCCACACCGCGTTGGGTGAATTCCAGCGCGGATAATATCACCTTAGTCCCAGGGTCTTTGATAGTGTTCTGAGCCCAGAACCCACCTCGCAGGGCCGCACGGCTTTAGCACTGTGTCCCTGACTAAGCTACCAATAAATGGGTCAGTGTCCCTATCTAGGGCCTGTCCCTATACTCCACAAGCTATTAAGTGGCTCAGGACCTAACTGGGGGCCTGGGAGCTGCTGGCCTAATGCAGAGGGTCACTGACCCCTGCATCCACCTCTTACCCCTAGCTGGTCCGGATCCTGACTGCCTGTGTCACTGCAAAACCCCGCGAAAAGTATCTCTCCTTTCCCGGGCAAATCCCTCAGCCCTATTGGCTCCCTGGCGTCAGGTGTCTCTGCCCCTATGCACCCTGGGGGCTGGCCGTCTATCCTCATGCATGCGCGAGCTATCAGGGGCCTCCCGCGCTAGCTGGCATCCTGCGCATGCGTGAGCTAACTGTCATGGCGGCGCCCTGCTCCGCTAGCCGCCGGACCGGTGGCAACGCGATCGCGGCCTTAGCGACGGCCCGATCGCGTCCCCGGCAACCGGCCTGCTCGCCGCTCGCGTCCCCGGCAACCGCCCGACCCGCTTCCCTTAGCAACCGGCCGCACAGCAACACCGCGCGCTCGCAACGGTGAAGGAGGAGGCGAGTGCGCGAGGGGGGGGGACAAGGGAGGGGGCAAGTGCGCGAGGGGGACCTGGCTACACTTAGAGCAAACAATGAATGTGAGAAGTGTTCATTTGCTGCAGTTGCATTACATGGACACCTGCTGTAAGAGGCAATACAATACATACAATGCATAGAAACTGCAAAACAATTCTAAAACAGAGTGAAAACTGCGATTCAGAATTCATTGTCTGTTAATGTCTTGCAGGAAGCAAAACAGAATCTCGATGTCCACAGATCACGAGGTCACCGGCACAGCAAGAAACATTGGACATAATGTGTGCAAGAAAAAGCCCTATAATGGCATACATTTGAAAAATAATATAAAAGATTGTTTCCATATAGCAGAAGCTTTCTACAGCAGAAGAAGGCTAGGAAAAAGAGGCCATAAAACGAAAAATAGAACCGGTCACCTAAATTAATCCTAAATAACTATATTTATACGGAAAATAAAATGTAGGTGCAAGTGGGGATAGTAATGAAATTGTCAAGGTGATGATCCAAAGAGGGATCAAAGAACCCCAATTAAGCACTCAATACATTTATATACACATTGAACGGGACTGTAGTGGTGTCTCCTAATAGAATTGATATCAGGCAGTCTATTGACTAATGTAATCAGTAGTTAAAAAAACAAAAACATAACAAAACTTTAATCTCAATACTATTTCACAACTAAATTAATATAATGTATACATAGGAAATAAAGTCAAAATAAAATATCCTCTTGGTGGTGTGGTAAATCAAAGGAATATATACGTTATAAATAACATATAGACAATTGTAAATCCCAGTGATAGTATGTGACGCCTCTTAATAATCGAGCTATGTCAGGTAAGTTGCTGTATTATATCCTTACTCAAACATAATGTATAGAATCATGTATCCCTATCACATTCTGCCTATATAATTTAGTCTCAGTGACTTAGTCATACTAGTATATTTATAGCAGCATACTGTGATAATTGCTATACAACTCAGAATGAAAACTCCATTGTAAATGTAATTTAATAAAATAAGGACAGATGGTATACTGAAAGCCCTTATATACTTGTATAACCTACCCTTCCGGCAGTTACTTCTTTTCCCTGGGCTTTTCCTCTGTTAGTCCTGTTAGTGCAGGCAGTGGAAAGGTCAATTCCTTCTTTAGGCCTGTGTGTGTGTTACAGCTTTGAATGATGTATCAGTATTCAATGGCGGGCCTAGCAACTTCTGAGGATGTCAATCTGAGGGGTGGATATTGATTGGAACGCCCCCTGTAGTGTGTGGGCCAATCTGTATCCTGCTCTGGCTTGCTATGAGTCAGATTTAGAGACACTCCCCAAAGATGATATATTGTGACATCCTCACAAAATTGGAGATTTCTGAAAAGAGTGTTGAGAAAAATGTTCAGTCAACACAGAGAGAGAGAAAAGTCTCTCCCTCCCACCCATGAGGGGCTGGGAGGGAAGGGAATTATGCTGCCTGAGTCAGGGCTCTGATTTAGAGAGAGAGAAGCAGGAGATGATGATGAATATGTGAGAACTACTGATACTTGTGCTGTGAGCTGACTGCCAAATAAAAATCAGAAAAGACCATGCTGTGTATACCTGTCTCTGTTGAATGGAGGTGTGTCAGTAGGAGCCCATCTCCTGAACATCCCCAGGAGATTCCTGGTGGCTGGAGGCGCTGCTCCCAATGAAACCAAGGTAGTCTGTCATTCCTGTCCTGTTTCTCCCCACACCACCATGGAGGGTTCAGCCTTTCTGTTACCTACAGGTCTGTACCAGCACCAGAGTAGCAGAAAAGAGCATACCCCCCCAATCTCACTTAGGGTTGGAGGTAGATGGGCTACACTTGTGTAGTAATAAAATGGAGAGCCGTAAGGGGATACACAGTAAACGGACAGCTGTGTTGCCATTATCAGAATAAGTTAGCAAAGCAAGCAGGTCCGCATAGCCGGCATTAAACCAGAGTGACACGCTGTAGAAAAAACCTTATACATATGACCCAATCGGCAATCAGGGTCACGACGGACCATCACATGAATGAATTATAGGAACCGATATATACAAGCCGGCATACAGGACTTGACTGAAGCTCCAGAAGGCGTAGCCACACCACCATGGCACCATTTTTCATTCATGTGATGGTCCGCCGTGATCCTGATTGATGATTGAGTCATATTTATGTAGCCCTCTTACCCCTAAATAGAGAGACTACCGTATCCCTCTTTCCCCCTAAATAGAGAGACTACTGGTACTGTCTTTACCTGTTGGCTCACAGCGGGCCCAAATTTTTTTTGTGCATGCACGAGCACGACGGCGCATGCCTATTAGTACCATGACGTCACTCGCGTTACGGTTTTTCGGTACAAGGCAAGGATTTTGTCCCATGGGAGATGCCGGCAAGGAGGCTGTCAGCTGGAGAGGGTTCCCCAGACCACCGGCGTCACGGAGGAGATGGAGGCGGTAAGCTGTTCACCACTCATAATGTTGGAAGAATTATGACAATGCTTTTAATTATCGTGCATATTGCAAGTATGATTCTTACTTTTTTACTTTTGTCTTTCCTGTATTGAAGTACATTTCTCCTGAATTACCTACACAAGCAAGACTTTGCCACAGTTTTGGACTCACGCTTTTATTTCCACCACACTGTGAGTAGGCGCTTCCTAAGAGCCAAGACTCTCATGACCCAGAATCTCCATAAGACACCTGCACTTAGATATTGTTTCTGTTTTTTCGTTGATTCTCTCCCATGCTCCCCCTGGATTGTGAAGAAAATGTCAGCTTTATGGGACCAGTGAAGACCCTACCAGAGGGTTTGAGCAGGGAGTTAAAACCTTATTTGTTGCTAAACACTGCAATTTTTGCACCGATTTATATAAAAAAAAATTGCACAGTCACAATTTGTGTTCACTGTATATATTGTATTTCACACTCACCTTTGATCACTTAATATTAATATTGATCATATTCTGTGGGAGCGCCCAATTAATCACTTTGTTGATTGTCTCAGACTGTTTCACATCACACATTTTAAATGTTCATTAATTCTACACAGTTCTGCCCTATGGTAGGAATGGGCTCTTTCCATCTGTGAAGCAAAGTGGACAATCTTACAAACTACAATAGTCAGAAGCAGACAAATACTGCACTTACTCAAATTACAGTCTGCCTCCATCAAATATGCTTGCAATAGCTAACAATAGCCAGTGAGGTCAGAACTGTTCTCAGGTTTGTCTTACATGTTTTGAAACCACCCCCAACTCCTAATAAGTCATTGTAAATAGTATGTGCCAAAGTGCAGAGGACACTTTTGATCATGTTTCAATGCATTTGAAATCTGAGACAACTGCAAAAGTTGCTTGCAAGTCATTTCAGGTGATGACTTAAACGAACAGAAGATGGACCAATTTGTGGAAGTTTTCTATCTTAAACCATTACTTGTTAAATTATGCCAAAACACGCAATATCATTAATATTATTTCGTCCATCCGATCCCTTCTGATTCCTTGAATATTATCCATTTAATTGCCAATCATGGAAAAACTGTCCTGAAAGGCAGTATTACAGATTAATGAATAGCTTTGTTTAGGTGTAAGGTTTTCCCTGTCTACCTGACCATCTTTTTCTCCCGATAAAGGGGTACCACGCTGGCAGTACCTGCCATTCAAGTTAAAGGCAATTACTGCTAGAATGATACCAAGTATCTCGCTTTGATTAATCCCGGGCTTCGTGATTCTGCATCCTCAAATAACTACAGTACAGTATATAAATTTTTCGATTACTGACATTTTTGAAAAGCGTGGGAAGATTACAGATTCTAAAAACCATTATTTTTCAAAATTATCTGCTAATGGAGGTGATCAAAGCTTACTGATTAGCATGTGAATGTCTCTGTCATCTAGCAACAAATGGTCACTCGCATACTCATTATTATCGCAATTATTAACAAATATAGAAAAATGTATTTAATGCTCGTGTGTCTTTAAGTTTAATGATAATTCTTGCAATGGTCCTTGTAAAGGATGTGAAAGGTGCATTTCAGATTATTTTAAAAGGGGGGGAGGCACATGCCAAATAATACTTAAGAGATAAAAATAATAATAATAAAAAAAAGTTACCTTTATGTGTTTTTTAAAAATAAATAAATCAGTTGTGTAGTAATAAATCTTTGTGCCCTTTTTGATTATTTTGAATGTATTAAGCTTCTCTGGGTTTCAATAGCAACAATTTAGGAAGCCAAACCAGTTCCCTCTTGAAATAGGTGGCCATATAGCGTGCCATAGGAATCAGGATCTTTCACGATCGATCACATGAGAATGAATAGAACGGCGCAGCTTAAATAATTGTATTGCTTTACAGGCAAGGAACTTTTGCATTCACAGTATTCAAACAAACAAACAAAAAAAGAAGAATAGAAAAACAGAGCACACTGGAGGTAAGTGTAAAGGTTGTATTAAAACTGATGGTGAAAGGTAAGTAGAAACTTAAAATTAAGGTATTACACAGTGAGCAAATTGATATTCACTGTTCTTCTAGCCGACTGGACGCTCAGGACAGTGTGGCACTGTGCGACTTCATGTCCCGCGCGCTGGGACAGATTCTGGTTAGGTCCGCAATGGGGATTCCCGGCGTAAAACGTACGGACTAGTCTCAGAAGGCTACGTCAGACACCGAACAGGATCATCTGTGGTATGCTGTGACTACTACGCGTTTCGCACAGCTTTGTGATTCCCAAGGGTGTCACGTTAAAGGTCAGTGAGGGTAAATTAAAGATAATTGACAAGACAGGGTTTACAATTTTGCTCTTATATCAAAATAGTTATATAATTAGACACTGACCTTTAACGTGACCCCCTGAGGATGCGCAAAACTGTGCGAAACGCGTGGTGGTCTTGGCATGTCATAGCTGATCCTGTTTGGTGTCTGATGTAGCCTTCTGAGACACGTTAGTACGTATTACGCCGGGAATCCCCACTGTGGACCTAACCAGGAAGTGTTGGAGTAACTGCACTAACTACAGAGAATCTGTCCCAACGTGCGGAACATGAAGTCACACAGTACTGCACTGTCCTGAGCATCAGACGGCTAGATGAACAATGAATATCCATTTGCTTACCGTGTAATACCTTAGTTGTAAGCTTCGTAATATCTTGTGCTATCTGTTTTAATATAACTTTTATACTCCCCTCCGGTGTGCTCTGTTTTTCTTTTCTTCTGGTCTTTGGAGACTGCCTTCGGTGGAACCTCAAGGAGCTGGGAGGGCTAATATATGGTAGCTGCAAGGAGTTCAAGTTGCTTTTATTCTGTTATCAACAACTTGGAAGCACGAGCGCGGTTTCAGCTCTTATCTAAATAAAAAAAAAACGGCAAAAGATGGGCAAGGAGAAATGCTGCTTGTTTCTTTTAACTAACTGAAATAAGTAATGATCTCCAAAAGGGAATTTTATTTCTCCCGCAGTTGATGCTGTAAAATAAAATGTTGGGTTCAGGGGCACTCATATAAGATAGCGGGTTGTCAGATATTGTATGTACTGTACCTTGACCCAATAAAGAAATTTTTTGTTGAAAAAAAAAAAAAAGGGACATTTACTTGGTCATTAATGCCCTGGGTGGAGCAGTTAATGTACCGAGGATTCGCCATATAAGGCCCTGTAAAGAGATTATTCCTATTTAAAGTTACATTTGAATTATTTAAAAAAAAAAAAGTAATATTAATGTTTCTAATGCTGTTTTGCAGATGTACCTTATCCTTCATTGCCTATTCTGGGGAGCACAGCAGGCAACATACAGCTGTCTCCATTTAAAAAGCATTTTTAAATGTGCCACTTTTATAGTATCTGTGTGGTAAGCGCAGAGGTGCTGGGGAAAGTCATTGACACAATTCCCTACTGCTGCAACTCTGCATGACACAGCCGTTTTAATTATTAACAATCTATTATGACTGTACATGACCCAGATTTTGCGTTTTGCCTCAAATATATTTTAATTTGCCACCCTTCTATTGGAGCTGGGGTGGCCAACTCCAGTGCTCAAGGGCCACAAACAGGTCAGCTATTCAGGATATTCCTGCTTCAGCAGAGGTGACTCAATCGAAGACTGACCTGTTGGTGGCCCCTGAGGACCACTCCTGTATTAGAGGATGTAAACTCAAAGGTGATGTGGCTCTGATCGATCATTGTCAGTAAAACATCTTTGAATTTGCTGCAACTGCATTAAGGAAAACACAAAGATACTGTACGTTACTGAGGATGCATGACCAGAGCTGCAGCCAGTATATGGCCACTAGTGAGACTGCTTAGCATCTCTCTCTCTGACTCTCTCTCACACTCTCTCTCTCTCACACTCTCTCTCTCTCACACTCTCTCTCTCTCTCACACTCTCTCTCTCTCACACACTCTCTCTCACACTCTCACTCCCTCTTACCTTCACTCTTAAAGCATCTTCAAATTTGCTGTACAAATGGCAGGCAATTTCAAAGATGTTTTCAGTAGAAGGGAGAATCGTGCCCTGGCAGATCAGGGCTGCTATCAACACTTTCCCCATCTGCTCTGTAAAGCACCTTTTAATTTTCTGATCACAATGAAAAGTGGCAAATTAAAGAAATATTTTAGCTGAAGGACAAAAAATAAAATGTTTCCGGGCCATGTAGTTCCACATGCACATTTTGTGTCAAGATTTATTTTTTGACACACTACATATAATGTCATGTATCTGTTGTAAACGCTGTAGATTTTCCTGCTCACTAATTCTTCAACATTTTAATTTCTGGAAAAATTAGCCCAAAATTGAAGGTAACGTGGCTGCTTAAGCCCTTACACTTTGACAGGGGAGCTCAGGCCCGGTCAGGATACGTTTGCATGGAAAACAGCTCCGTAACGGCTGGCTACGGTGGAGCAGGTGAAAATAAAACCACATTGGTTGCCATGTGAACACTCCTTCAGACTTTAAACCTCTTTACATTTGTAGCCAGGTCCCCCAGACTGACCCTCACCTCCGTTGTGGTGAGAGAGTCAGGGAAGGTTGTAGGGAGCGCTCCGGTGCACCAGAGGCTCCGCGGCGGCCCATGCGTCCAGGGCGCCGCCATTTCTGTATTCGCGCATGTGCAGTAGTCCCGTAGGCGACGGTGACACCAGAGAGGTCGTGCATGCACAGCAAGTGGTTGTGCGAGTGCGCGAAGCACTGACCAACCAGAGGAGGTTTAGAGTTGGGGACTACAAGTCCCAGGAGCCTCAGCAGGACAAGGTGATGGCCGGGAGCCAATAGGGCGAGGAGACTGAGCAGGGAGAGGTTAGGAGGTTGCGCAGGGGAGCACGTTGGGCAAAAAAGATCGGGAGGGGGACGAGGAAGGAGCTCAGCATGTAGAGAGGCAAGTAGCCTCTACACTAGGCCCGCATACCCCCAGCCCCAGATAGGCCCTGAGTCACAGTCAGTCAAAGTTAATGTAGGGACAGGCCCTAGAATAGGAACCTGCTACATTAGTAGTGAAGCTGCTAGAGACACAGAGACTGTCACAGCACCATCCCAGAGGTTTGGGACCAGACCTCTTCAGGCATATCATCAGCCATCCGGGTGGGATTGCCCCAGAAGGTATCACCGGCAGCTCTGCGTCGTCGGATCCTTTGTGAAGTCTGTTTGTGGGCCTGAGCGCAGGAGCGCTCGGCAGGTAACATCCATTAAGTGCACCAACTATAATATCATTCATACTAGTGGCTGCGCAGTCACACACATACACTCACTTTGGGGTATTGGACACGGTGTGGGAACACGGTGAAGGGTCGCGTCCTGTGAGACGCGTTAATTATTGTGTCTCATTGAAGAGTAGCACTGATAGGAATTAGACGTGCATGGTTATGGTTACCGCTAGTAAAGCTACTGTTTCTTTTACATGCTGTGTGAGTAGTATTGTGTTATTGTCCTGCGAGGAACAACTCCCGCTCTGCTGGGAGCCATCGCAGGTGGAGGCGCTGCATCTGATAAGAGATAATCCATACATATATATTGCCCCAGGCTCTCCGTGGCAGAGGCTTAGGCCCTGTGAGCCAACAGGTTATACATCACTAGTAGTTATACTGTATTCAGAAGGAAACAGGGCTATACATTAAAAAAAATACGCTTGGGAAAAAAAAAATAAAGTTGGCGACCTGATTTTATGAGCTCATTTTTTAATATACATGTATGTCAGTCGTGGAGAAAATGTAACTTCTAATGTCTAGACTTTAAACCAATTAGAAAGCGACCATTCTGAGTGATCTAAAAGTTTAGCCCGTCGTTTAGATTGTAACCTCTTTGGGACAGTTTCTCCCTTTGTCTTCTATTGTCATTTATTTGCTGCTTTGCTCGCTGATTTGTTTGCTACATGCCTAGGGTGACCAGGCGTCCCGGTTTTGCCTGGACAGTACCGATTTTTTCTGTGCTGTCCAGGCTGCCAGTCTGTCCCGGCAATGTCCCGGTTTTTCTCCCTGGTCCCGTTTGTTTTGCACTGTAAATGCGGTGGCGGTGCGCGGTGGCAGCGAGGATGCGGCAGCCCGGCCGGTGAGTATTTTTTTGAATTTCAGGGGGTTAGGCTTCTAATATGCCGGGCTGCAGGTGATTGGCTGGAGGATGCCGGGAGCGGGGCTTTCTCCGCTTCCTCCCCCGATCCCCGCGGCTCGAGCGGGCAGGGAGGTGGGAGCGGGGACAGCCATTGGCTGTTTGGCACTTTCCCCCCCCACCTCCGTTCCCTGTGGCTGCTGCTGCCCGAGGTAGAGAGGTAGGTAGGGATGGCGGGAGCGTGAGCGTGGATGGCTGGAGGCGTGCGCACTTTTCCTCCCTCTCGTGCACATGGGGACAGTGTTGGGGAACTCCCTGCTACTGCCCAGGCGCGCGGCCTTATCCCTGATAGTTGGGAGAGAGCGGAGCCAGGTCTGGCGGGCGGGTTCTCCCCCCGTCCCATCCACGGGCTTGGCGAGCAGTGACTTCGTTGCTGGCGGGCGGTGCAGGGGCTGGCGGGTGGTACAGGGGCTGGCGGGGTGCATCAGTGTGTGTATCAGTGTGTGTGTGTGTATCAGTGTGTGTGTGTGTGGGTATCAGTGTGTTTGTGTATCAGTGTGTGTGTGTGTATCAGTGTGGGTGTGTGTATCGGTGTGTGTATCTGTGTGTGTGTGTATCTGTGTGTGTATCTGTGTGTGTGTGTGTGTATCAGTGTGTGGGTGTGTGTATCAGTGTGTGGGTGTGTGTATCAGTGTGTGTGTGTGTGTGTGTGTGTGTGTGTGTGTGTGTGTGTGTGTGTGTGTGTGTGTGTGTGTGTGTGTGTGTGTGTGTGTGTGTGTGTGTGTGTGTGTGTGTGTGTGTGGGTGTTTATCAGTGTGCGGGTGTGTATCAGTGTGCATGTGTGTGTATCAGTGTGCGCGTGTGTATCAGTGTGCGCGTGGGTGTATCAGTGTGCGCGTGTGTGTATCAGTGTGTGCGCGTGTGTATATCAGTGTGTTCGTGTGTATATCAGTGTGCGTGTGTATATCAGTGTACGTGTGTATATCAGTGTGCGTGTGTATATCAGTGTGCATGTGTATATCAGTGTGCATTTGTATCAGTGTGGGTGGGTGTACCAGTGGGTGGGTGTATCAGTATGTATAGTGGGTGTGTGTGTGGGGGTGTGTATCTGAGTGTGGGGGTGTGTATCTGAGTGTGGGTGTGTGTCAGTGTGGGTGTGTGTGTCAGTGTGGGTGGGTGTGTCGGTGGGTGGGTGTGTCGGTGGGTGGGTGTGTCGGTGGGTGGGTGTGTCAGTGGGTGGGTGTGTCGGTGGGTGTGTATCGGTGGGTGGGTGTGTATCGGTGTGTGTGTGTATTGGTGTGTGTGTATCGGTGTGTGTGTGTGGGTGTGTGTGTGTATCGGTGTGTGTGTGTGTATCGGTGTGTATCAGTGTGTGTGTATCGGTGTGTGTGTATCGGTGTGTGTGTATCGGTGTGTGTGTGTGTATCGTGTGTGTATCGGTGTGTGTGTGTGTATCGGTGTGTGTGTGTGTGTGTATATATAGGTGTGTGTGTGTGTGTGTATCGGTGTGTGTGTGTATCAGTGTGTGTGTATCGGTGTGTGTGTATCGGTGTGTGTGTGTGTATCAGTGTGTGTGTGTGTGTGTATCGGTGTGTGTGTGTGTGTCGGTGTGTATCGGTGTGTGTGTGGGTGTGTGTGTATCGGTGTGTGTGTGTGTATCGGTGTGTGTGTGTGTATCGGTGTGTGTGTGTATCGGTGTGTATTGGGGTGTGTGTGTGTGTGTGTGTATCGGTGCATGTGTGTATCGGTGTGTGTGTGTATCGGTGTGTGTGTGTATCGGTGTGTGTGTGTGTGTATCGGTGTGTGTGTGTGTGTGTGTGTGTGTGTGTATCGGTGTGTGTGTGTGTGTGTGTGTATCAGTGTGTGTGTGTGTATCGGTGTGTGTGTGTGTGTATCAGTGTGTGTGTATCGGTGTGTGTGTATGTATCAGTGGGTGTGTCTCCCTCCCTGTCTCCCTCACCCTCACCGTCTCCCTCACCCTCCTTGTCTTCCTCACCCTCCCTGTCTCCCTCACCCTCCCTGTCTCCCTCACCCTCCCTGTCTCCCTCACCCTCCCTGTCTCCCTCACCCTCTATGTCTTATCTTAACTGCCGTATACCTACACCAAAGTAACCTACCCTGCTTTCTTCCAGATCTGACTCAAGATTCACCGGGAGACATCGGAAGACAGGTAGGGAACACCTCCCCTCTAGTATAGTACCTTGAGGGACTGCGGATCAGGTAAGACACCAGGTGGGATTGCTGCTTTAGAAACTGTGAAGAGGGGGCATCCTGACACTGGTTAATGGGTTCAGAATCATTCACATCTGGCTTTTTATTTGTTCGATTAGTGAGGTCATCCGACACACACACACACGTAACTATGTAACAAGGACTAATAGTAGTAAAGTATAAGTGTAGTACAATAAATAAACTGTTATGTAAAAAAAGAAAATGTGTCCCGGTTTTTCACTTTCAAAATCTGGTCACCCTATACTTGCCTGTACTTAATGTTCCCTGTATTGTAATTTTAAAGAGCTGCATACACTGTTTACACTATACTGTATATACATAAAATTACACATGCATAACAATTTGTAAGACCCACTCTGGTGTGTGCTCTTAGAAACTGGTTCGGGACAGCATACATGAAGCTTTTAGGCACATTTCAAATAGCTATTTGTATATGGTATGTGCAGTCAGGTCCCCTTTGGCTTCCCGGTTCCCCGTTCATCTTCTCCTTACCGTCCCCACTGAGAAGGCAGTTGCGGGGGCGAGCGCGTCTCTCGGTGGCGTCAGAGGCATGGCGCCTCCATCTTTGTTATGTCGGGCGCGTAGGCTCGCGCATGCGCAGACGCGACGCGGCAGCCAATATAGTAAGCGCGAAGGGGCAGAGATGGCACTCCGTGGTGCAGGGACTTCCCAAGGTCGCGCAGGCGCATAAGAGAGCAGTGGCTGCCATTACAGGGTTGCACAGGCACGGCAGACATAGCGCAAGCGGTCCCAAGGCTAAAGAGGTCCTGAGTGGACTACAATTCCCAGCAGCCTCTGGGGACTGCACTTTCACCCACATCACGTGCAGCCAGGAAATAGAGTTTGCAGCTTCTCCTGTTGGAGAAGGATACAATGTTGCAGGGACCACGCTAGTCAGTTGGAGCTGGGAGAAGGAAGGGGGAGGAAGTGTGTAAGGAGCAAGTGGCTTCTTACACTAGGCCAGGTTACCCCCATGCCCCAGGTAGGCCCCACTCCCTACTAGGTTAGTGGGTAAGTTCATAGGGAAGGCCCCTCAGGTAGGGACCTGCCCTTAGGTGAGTGTAACTCTAGTCAGAGACACAGCTGCAGTTCTGTGTCCTCTGACAAGAAGAGACAGTGTTGTGTGCAGTGCAGCTAGAGTAGTTGCTTTGGCTGTGTCAGGGAAAGGCCCCTCATAGGAAGAAGGGGGGTTGCTTTCTAAGTTATACAATCTGTGTTTTATCACCAGTGCCAGTTGCATGTGGTGAGTTGCAAGAGTCTTGGATCAGACAGAATCTACAGCAAGAGATCTTCTGCATGCAGGGGCTAGGGTAGAGGTATACCCCCAGGGTCCAGTTAGTCCCTTGAGACACTAGAAGAAACTATGTGATAGGGACTGCCTTAAGACAGGGACTGCTTCACCATACTCAGATAGGAAGAGACATGCTGCAGGACAGTGCCTGAATGCCGTGCAGCCTGAGTGCAGAAAGAGTATCTGACTCCATAGCAGAGACTGTGGTAAAGGATCATTCCGGCTGGGGATCCCTCCCCTGTGGAGTCAGCGTGTGTATCCATTCCTGCAGAGAGCAGCGCAGTGCGGCATGGGATGACTGTGCGGTGTTGCTGACTTCCAATGATTATCCTGATCAGGAGCAGTGATCAGTGTGAAAAGCGTGAATAAATAAGAGTCATCTGAGGATTATTTTGCAGAATAACAAATAAGTTTATTGCAGTGTACGGTAAGGTTTGAATTAAACACTCCCCCAACGACATGGTTGCATACAGGCCTTATTTATACACAAAATACTAAGCCCACGCCCCATAAACAAGGTTGCTTGAGCGTCACTATGTAAGCATATAAGATACACAAAATATGAACATGAACACATCGAGTTAATAGCATTATTATGGGATTCATATTAGAAATGAAATAACTCAGCAATAACACCTTATACAAGCCGTTGACCTTTTCTCTACATACAGTACGGACTTCATGGGCACCTCCCTCGGAATGCGAGACATTCTGGTTATCTATATTTTATTTTCATAACATTTGTGCTTTTCTCTCCTCTTCAAGGTTTTTTTAGTTAGCTGGACAGCTTAATATCACTTATAAACTTCAGGAGCAGAAAAAATAAAAAAATGTGTCTTTAAACTAACTTCCATACCAACACTCGTGCAGACAAATAGACATGACAATATGAGGCACCTAAGACGGATGCTGATTAAAATGGCTGCTTAGATCCCAGTGCTGTTTACATCAGACCTCCCCATCCTTACATCATATTCTCACTTTGTCACTCCCTCCTTTTTTATTCTAAAAACATCGCTTTTGAGAATTAAGTTTATGATGATAGTCCAGGGACACATAGACAGACTCGTATTGTATACTGGGGTGCTTGCCCTTCACTGTCATAGGTTCATAAAGCGCTGTGGCCCCAACATGTCTTTTGGAGTTGAATAACTGTGATCGACATCTTCTTTCTTCAAGGGACTGCTGTTTCTCGCATCTGCAAAGAGGGGCATCAGATTGGAGGAGGGGGTAGCACACTTGTGGATCATAACTTTGCAACACGTGACACATACATATATGACAACAAGTAACACCCGCAAACACACCAAAGCATTCATAAGTTTTTGCTCCAAGTGATTTAAGCCATCCACCTAACCCCAAGGGGTGATATTCTGTCCCTTCCCTTTGTAAGCCTCTTTTGAATCTCTTTTATTTCATCTAGTTCATGCTGTACATTGCTACACTGATCTTGAATGAAAACACAACATTGTTCTTTAATCAAAGCACATACCCCTCCTTTTGAAGCTAAAACATAGTCTAAAGCCATTCTGTTTTGTAAGGCCATAAGCCTAATCTGAACCTGTTCTTGGTTTAATGATGACATTAAAAACTGCAAAATTAAGGCCTGTAAATTGTTATCTGACTGAACATACATTCTTACACAGGTTTCATTGGTTGGTGGAGACACGTGACCCATAAATTGATTCTTGTTCCTAGTGTGTGATACACCCTTTAAAGAGGTTCCCTTAAAAAAATGGAAAATACAGAAATTATACACATAATACTAAAAACCTTATTTTATGCAAGCAACCTTTCTTTGGGTATGCAGTTGCTAGATAAAGGAAATGGCATCTATCTCTATCATCATATATTTTCAGAATCATCACAACATTCTATTACTGAGAATTGAAGGGGGTTTGTATCTGTGGAAGCGGAGGCATTATCATCACCCCTGCACGCATTGCATACATAATTCACTCAGAATATCAGAACAGACGATGTCTGCGATTGTCAAAATGGCTGACTTATGATCCTTTCCTTGTGGCTGACACACGCCCCTGGGTGACCCCCTTCTTTCGGTGAAGGTGCAACACACTTCTGGATCAAAGTTTTGCTGCACATGACACATACATAGAGAGTGATGAGTACTGCCAAAACACATACAAGAGCATTCATAAGCTTCACTTCCAGGAAACCAATCCTCCCATCAAGGCCCAATTGTACATACACCTTACATTTCTAACTTAAACAAACTCTAAAAATATTGCGTCTTTGAACAAATTAAATGTTCTGATAAAACCGGGCCTAAGCCTGGTGTCTTATTTTCCTCGTTGGTTAACGGTTAGAGTTTTGACTCGGAAACACGTTAACTTGATACGGCTGTGCTTTAGGTGACTTTGGTCTTTGGTGGAGCTGGAATGAGCTTTATGTGCTTTGGGTCCAGGAAAAGAACTCTGCCACTTTAATTGCTGTATTGGTGGTTAGTATAGGCCTTTTCATCTGGGATGAAGAGCATGCTTGCATAGGAAATATGTGACTATTAACCCCGTCTCGAGTAGGTGCACTTTCAACTTTGCCTAGAGAGACTCAAAAAATGTATTAGTTGAATACAATACTTATTGTTTTATTACCAATAACATGGTCCTTAATTTGTTCCTTTGGACTGCTGATAGTCACAAGTCATCCCATAAGTGTCTCATAGGGAGATAATTTATACCTAGGAATAAATCCTTGTATCAATGTGTTTACTCCTGTCTTAGCATCCGCATATAGACAGAGGTATTCCCTATTAATGTTCCTCAAATTAAAAACTAAGTAGCCAATGTGAACCTGACTTTGCTACAATCTAAGTTCCTAAGACTTGATGCCCCAGCCATTGCCAAACTAATTGTTTCCATAGTTAATTCTATCCAGTCTGCAGGCCATAACCCTAAGACCTGGAAAATTGCCAGAGTTTGTCCCAATCTTCAGAAGAGGGGACAAAAACACTGTCTCAAACTACAGGGCAATCTCTCTTCTCCAAATACGATCCACTGTGTAAGGAAGCAGTAGTCACGCCGTGCACGGCGTGCTCCTTACTCACCCGCGGCTCTGTCTGGGCCTCCCGCGGCTCGCAGGGACTCCTTCCCCATGGCGCCGAGCTCCGGTCCTCCTATGCGCGCGCGCGCACGTCTACTCTCCTCTTCTGCCCTCGGTTCAGGGCGTGGGTCCGTGCACGCAGCTACAGACGCTGCCACAGGGAGGCGCGGCCACACAGGGGCGCACCAACCCTTTAAAGAGACAGTACCCTTTTTCAATGCCACAATACAATTCACCAATACTTCTAGGATTTATAGCTCCTCCTCCAGGAACTCATCTAGACCTATCCCTGTCTCAGCCTGGCCCATTCACACACCCCCACCTTGCTACTCGGCTATTGGTTCCTCATACCTACATATACCCTCCAGATTCATTAACTCGTCGGCTGAGCATAGAACCAGTTGTTCTCATCACTCTCTGCCTCCCTAGTTCTGTTTCACAGATTCCCTCGTTTACCGGATTGGCTTCTGCTACGTCTTCCTGCACCTCTGGCATCCCGAACTCGGCATACGGCATCACGACTCTCCTCATCACTGGCATTCCGATTCTGGCTTACGGTAAACGACAACGTCTCTCTCTAACCCTGGACTTGGCTTCCGCACCCTCTACCATCCGTACCTCTCCTACCCCGATCCCGGAATCCCAGACCACTCTTCAATCAAGACGTGCCCTCGTGGCTGTGGGTGGCGTTATATCCTATCCCACCTCAGCACCGCGGTCCCATCTCGTTTGTGGTGAGCACATCCTGACACACTGTTATGGAAAAATATTCACCCCCCCATTAAGCAATTCTTTTACCCATACAAATTTCCCTAGCCAATCCCAATCTGGCTTTTACCCAAACACTCCACTGTAACTTTTCTGCTAAAAATTTGAAATGCCTTGTATATAATGTATACCCTGTTCACTTATGTAACTGCTTTTGCAACGATGTATCCCCTGTATTTAACCCTATGCCCAAGACACACCCACAAATGAGAGGTGACTCCCAATTCACCCCTTCCTGGCAAACCCATTCTAGATTACACAGCAATTTTGACAATAACCACTGCTTATGGACACCTTTGGAAAAAATAAATGGTTAAAAGTTATAACATACATCACATATTCATTTAATAGGCAAATGATTTTGTATAAGACTTCACACTAATGTCTTGCTTTATATAATCTCTTTGCACAGTGCTGAGCACATAGTCAGCTTTATATTTTTAACGACACTCCGCATATTCATCTGACTAAAGAAAAAATTATTTTATAAGACTTGTTCCCGGGCAAAAAGCCATCTTGTTTCTGGGCGTTTCGCCAATTGACCCTGAACAGATAAGATAACGGCACATCACGGATTCTTCCTGAAAAATAATAATTATTGGGTTGGAACTTTTTCTTAAAGTTTAAATAAATGGAGCTTTATCCAGAGCCCTAAGAACTGCATTTTTTATGGCCTCTCAAAAATTAAATAGCGGGACTTTTATATAGCTGAAGTTATATCTCCCATACACTCATGCTATCTCCCGCCACTCAGTTCTTTTTGATGCCTTCTGTTTGAACTCTCATACATTCACAGACTTCCTTCACTACAACTTTATGCTATCCTGTTTCAATTCTGCTCTTTCTCACGCTAAACAAACCTACTTCTCTCCATTAATCAACACTCATAAGTCTAACCCACACTAACTCTTCCTTCACCTCATCTCAGGACTTTGCTGATTATTTTAAGGAAAAAGGTTAAAATCCATACATTCTCTCTTTTTCCTCCTAGCCTACACCGCTTCCTGCTCTCTTCCTGCTTTCCTTGACTCTTTTTCCCCTGTATCAGAAGAGAATGTCACCATCACTGTTGATCTCCTCTTCTCCCTCTAATCTGCTACATCTCCATTCTCCTTCAAACGTGCAACAGTTATACCATGACTCAAAAATAGCAAGCTTGACCCTACCTGTCTTTCTAACTACTGAACTTGTCTTGTATTCTCTTGTTTGCTCCATTTTCTCAACACCCATTCTCTCCTTAACCCTCTACAATCTGACTTCTGCACTGCTCCCTCCACGGAGACAATTCTCACTAAAATAACTGATGACCTATATGCTGCCAAAGACATTACACTCTGCTCATATCTCCTCTCTCTGAAGCATTTGCCTCTGTGGACAACACTTCTCTCTTTTCTCTGTACACACTCTCTCTAGGTGACCTAATAACATCTCTTGGGTTTAAATACCACCACTATGCTGACGACACACACATTTACTTTTCAACCCCTGACCTTACATCTGCTGTACAAACCTAAGTTTCTGAATGTCTTTCTGTTATCTCATCCTGTAAGTCCCTCCTTCGCCTTAAATTTAACTTGGCAAAAACAGACTTCCTCATACTTCCTCCCAAACCTGACCCTATTATCTCCTTCCACATTACTCTTGAATCTTCCATCCAGTAGCCCAAGCACGCTGCTTAGGGGCCACACTCAACTCCTCTCTCATATTCTCCTCTCTCATTCAAATATTTCTATAACTGTCGCTTTTTCCTCCACAATATCACAAAGATACACCTGTTCCTCTGTTGCTCAACTGTTAAAACTCTGATTCAGGCCCTCATTCTCTCCCATTTTGATTACTGTAATCCCTTGCTATCCCGCCTTCCTGCCTTTCACCTGTCTTCCCTACAATCTATCCTAAACACTGCTGCCAGAATCACTCTACTCTTTAAACTCTGATTCTGCATTTCCCCTCCTGAAATTCCTCTCCTGACTTCTAATCAAATCCTATTGTCTCTGTACGCTCTCCCTACCTACAAATTAGATTGTACGCTCCTCAGTGCAGGGACTTCTCTTCCTTAATGTTACTTTTATGTCTGGATCACTTATATCATGACCTATTACCTTTACCATTTGCTAATGACGTGCACCCCTCCTGTGAAGCGCTATGCATATTAATGGCATTATATACATGAAAACATACAATACAATATATACTTCAAACAATTCTTGTGAGCTTTTACACGCATATTTAAACACAAAATATTCCCAAACATATCTTTATCCTATAGAAATAAAATTGAAATGTGTTTTTACTCGTTACACATAATACAGATCACACAATACAAAAACTCCTCTCATACATAGCCAAACAACATCACAAAAATAACGAACAAATAAAAGAAAAACATTTTTCACCTATTCCCAAACAATTTCATCCTGCAACCAAATTAATAAAAGTTCCCTTCTCTTTACCTTCTCTTTCTTTATTCTCATATTTTCTGATTTTAAAACTACTCTGATGCTCTGGAGCTTTTGAGTTAACTTTTTTATCTCCTGTACATTCCACGAGCTGGAGAAAAAAGTGGGGGCACGATCTGTGCTGCTGCGACTCTGATTCTCTATCTTGCAGACATTTGATTTCATTGTGAGCAAATAATATTCATGTTTTTTTACATACTTGCAAGTTTTTGGATGGTGATTTGTGTACACATGTGATACTTAGCATGGTTTATCTTTCACACAGGTAATCATTCAGGGTATCAAATCCATCTGGCAACTCTCTATTAGGGCGCAACAATTTTACTTGCCGGCACCGAAACTTGAGTTTATATCAGGAAATGATTTATAACCACTTATTGCATGTGGGGAAATGGAAGGAAAAGCTGATATTGTGGCCTTTCCTTCTCCCACACTCCACGCCCTGGTGGCAGTGGTGGAGGCGTGGGGCTCCTGCTCTCCTCTCTCTGCCGTTACAGAACAATTTCTATTCCCCCCTCTCTTGCTTTTCCCTCCTTCGAGGCTCACACAGCTCACACAGTCCAGATCTTCTCTCCTCTCCCGGTCCATGTGGCGGTCATCTATCGCCCACCTACCTCTACTCATCCCCCTTCTGCCTTTCTCTCTCACTTTGAATCCTGGCTCTCTTTCTTTCTCTCCTCAGACTCCCCTGTTCTTCTCCTTGGGGACTTCAACTGCCACATTGATGACCCCTCTCTCCCTTGGGCTTCCCGCTTTCTTTCTCTAACCTCTTCTTTTGGCCTTCAACAGTGGACTGCAGCCAGCACCCACAAGGATGGCCACTACTTAGACCTGGTTTTCACTAAAAACTTCTCTCTCTCCGACTTCTCCATTTCCCCTTTTCCTCTCTCCGACCATCACCTCATCTCATTTTCTATCTCTCGCTTCTCTCCATCTCCATCTCCATCTCGCCCTCGTTTTTTGCAGAAACCTGCGCTTTATTAACCTACCAGCTCTTGATTCCACTTTACGCTCCTCCCTCTCCTCTCTCAGTTCTGCTTCAGACCCTGACAACCTGGTCAGGAACTACAACTCTGCCTTATCTTCCTCTCTTGATCTTCATGCCCCACTTTCTCTCTGCCGTCCTCGCCCTTCTAACCCCAGACCCTGGCTAAACTCCCACACACGCATGCTGCGTTCCTCCACTCGTTCCTCTGAACGCCTCTGGAGGAAATCTCATACGCTCGCAGACTTCATTCACTACAAATTTATGCTATCCTGTTTCAACTCTGCCCTCTTTCAGGCTAAACAAACCTACTTTTCATCACTAATCAACACACACAAGTCTTGACTCTTTTTCTGCTATCTCGGAGGAGGATGTATCACTGCTGATCTCCTCTTCTCCCTCTACCACTTGCCCTCTTGATCCCATTCCCTCCCATCTCCTAAAACCTCTTGCTCCTTCTATAATCCCTATGCTCACACAGATCTTTAACTCTTCCCTCTACTCTGGTACCTTTCCTTCATCCTTCAAGCATGCAACCGTTATACCATTACTCAAAAACAGCAAGCTTGACCCTACCTGTCCTTCTAACTATCGACCTGTCTCCCTCCTGCCTTTTGCCTCCAAACTCCTTGAACGTCTTGTATTCTCTCGATTGCTACACTTTCTCAACACCTATTCTGTACTAGACCCTCTACAATCTGGCTTCCGCACTGCTCACTCTACTGAAACAGCCCTCACTAAAATAACTGACGACCTCCACGCTGCCAAAGACAGAGGTCATTACACTCTGCTCATATTACTCGACCTCTCTGCAGCATTCGACACCGTGGACCACCCTCTTCTCCTTCACATTCTCCATACTCTTGGTATTTGGAACAAAGCTTTATCCTGGATCTCCTCTTACCTCTCCCATCGTACCTTCAGTGTCTCTTTTGCTAACACCTGCTCCTCCTCTATTGATCTCTCTGTGGGGGTACCCCAGGGCTCTGTCCTGGGACCCATTCTCTTTTCTCTCTACACACTCTCTCTAGGTGACCTAATCACATCTTTTGGGTTTAAATATCACCTCTATGCTGACGACACACAAATTTACCTTTCAACCCCTGACCTTACACCTGCTATACAGACCAAAGTTTCTGAATGCCTCTCTGGAATATCATCCTGGATGGCCATCCGCCGACTGAAACTTAACATGGCAAAAACAGAGCTCCTTATACTACCTCCCAAACCTGGCCCTACTACATCCTTCCACATTGCTATTGGAAATACGATCATTCACCCAGTAGCCCAAGCACGCTGCCTAGGGGTCACACTTGATTCCTCTCTCTCATTCTCCTCTCATATTCAAAACGTTTCTAAAACTTGTCGCTTTTTCCTCCGCAATATCACAAAGATACGCCCTTTCCTCTGTTACTCAACTGCCAAAACTCTGACTCAGGCCCTCATTCTCTCACGTCTCGATTACTGCAACCTCCTGCTGTCCGGCCTTCCTACCTCTCACCTGTCTCCCCTACAATCTATCCTAAACACTGCTGCCAGAATCACTCTACTCTTTCCTAAATCTGTCTCAGCGTCTCCCTTGCTGAAATCCCTCTCCTGGCTTCCGATTAAATCGCGTATCTCACACTCAATTCTACTGCTCACTTTTAAAGCTTTACATTCTTCTGCCCCTCATTACATTTCAGCCCTTATTTCTCGCTATGCACCATCACGACTCTTGCGTTCTTCTCAAGGATGTCTTCTTTCTACCCCCTTTGTATCTAAAGCTCTCTCCCACCTTAAACCTTTCTCACTTTCTGCCCCACACCTCTGGAATGCCCTTCCCCTCAATACCCGACTAGCCCCCTCGCTATCCACCTTTAAGACCCACCTTAAGACACATCTGCTTAAAGAAGCATATGAGTAGCACTGGATAATCATGGACACATGACACAAAGCTTGGCCCCCTGCAGACGCACTTACTAGTATTCCCTCCTACTGTCTCTGTACGTTCTCCCTACCTACCAATTAGATTGTAAGCTCCTCGGAGCAGGGACTCCTTCCTTAATGTTACTTTTACAGTATGTCTGAAGCACTTATTCCCATGATCTGTTATTTATATTTGTTATTTATATGACATGTATTACTACTGTGAAGCGCTATGTACATTTTATGGCGCTATACAAATAAAGACATACATACAAGTGCACACCTGATTTCCACTGCTTTCAGTCAGCCGGGCCTGCCATGCTTGACTTTAGCCACAAAACCCCATAAAATCCAAAGATTTATACTGCCACAGACACACAGGGATCATTGAAAGTTAGAAGGTTCCACTATGAGCCCTTGTGTTCGCATTCTTACGAATAAGAAAACCGGTGCGGCTGCCCATAGGTTCACGCTTCCTTCCATAGTAATTTATTGCAAACAAACTTTTTTCATTGGGGTGGCGTGTTTTTTCACTGGGACTTGCATGTGTTTTTTCACTTGAACTTGCATGTGTTTTTTCACTTGAACTTGCATGTGTAATTTCATTTGAACTTGCATGTGTATTTTCATTGGCCAACAAAACATATTTATATTGTCTCTTCTTGTTCTCTGTATCCATTCTTTATTATTTTTGTCTGCAGACACACAACCTCTAACGGCAACTTTTGAGAACTTTGGTTTCCTATTATTCTCCTGTTACAGTAATCACATTTAATTGACCTGTACAATACGCCTGATACAATAATCAGCGGAAGCTGATTGCGTACAACTCTTTTGGCATGTTATTGTTCTGTTTTTTTCACCATAACTATACCCAAGAAAACACTTAAACTACTTCAGCGGGTCCAACCCAGTCCTGATAAACCTTATACTTTTATAACATGGATAAAGATAAGACCTTCTAAACAGATATCCATAAATAAACTCAAGCCCGTGTGAGTCACTGAATCCATAATTTTATGTATTCTTTGATTAGTTAAAGTGGAAAACCAATTATCAACCCCTCCAGCATTATCCTCCTCCTTGCTTCCACCCCCTGCCCTTACCCCCCTCCCCCTTTCCCCACCCACCCCCCCCTCTTCACCCATCCCCTACATGTGTATCTAATACACTGAGATTTTAATTCTTTTTTATCCATATCCTTTTATTTCATTCGGTTCCATCGACATCGGGAGGCCCATGAGGTTTGCGCTGACTATCTTCACACTACAAAAGACAGAGCAAATGTACAATCAGGGACCCTTCCTGCTCAGACAACAAAAATATTTATCACACCCAGGACGGTCTGAAAACAATCCCTTAAGCATACAAACACTCACCTTCATCACCAAAAAACCAAAACTTTTAACGGGACTCTCACCTTAGTCCCAATAAAACTTAACAATTATAACACTTTAAAATAGATACAGGAACAGACAAATAAACTTATTTGAAACTGCGAGGTAAACCCGTCAACCCAGATTGAGACACCCTTCCAAACCTGGCTCTCTACACACCACTCAAAACAACTTTTTAAACTCAGGCTTTCCTCAAAAGGTGAAGATCATCAGGAAGCGCAATGTCATGTAAAAAACAGAAGAAAATTCCCTGATGGTGCAGTATTGTGATTGATATGTGATAAATATCAAGGTGCAGTGTGCTGGATACTCACAAGTGTAGAGTGAGCAATGTTCCCATAAAGGTTTCTTTATGTGTGTCAGCCCGTTGGACCGTCAGACAGGTAAGTGGAATGGTAAGTGCTGGAGACCTTAAGTGAATAATAAAACGGACATAGTGCAGACTGTACAAAATATCTTTAAAAGTAAGTATATGTGCAATACACTCACATGGTTTTAAAAGGTAACAAGCGTTTAGATCACACAGGTTGGATCTCAGCAATGAATGAGCTGTTCTCTGTCCCCCCTCTGCCTCGGCAGGCGTGCGTGTCACCAGTGCGTCTCACCCTAACCGGAAACCGGAAGTGACGTCATCTGCTCTGGGGGACGCCGATCCTGTGGGAGTTTTTCTCATCAGCCTCACTCTACGCGTTTCTCCGTATTGCGGTTTCTTCAGGAGTGTATGGCTGACATGCTCTAGGAGGATTTTATACGCTATGCTCAGATCCCATTGGTGGGCAATTAAGTATGGTAATCCAAATCACTAATTAGGGCAGGGATTACAGGTGTAAACAGGCAATATTTGTACAACTCATATCAATTATATATGAGTATAAACAGACATAAAAGTTATAAGACTCATATCATACATATATGAGTCTTCCAAAAGAAATGAACTTAAAATTAACGATATACACATATTAGTTAAAATGGTTAAAATAATTAAAATAAATTAAATTAACCGCTACAACATGATTAACCCCTAAATAAACTGAGCTAGTCATATAATAGCAGACATGGTGATGTAGTTTATCTAGTGGAGAAAAGACAGGCATGTTAAAATCATTCACAGAAAAGGTTTTATGTCGAACTCAAGATTTAAACCTTGGGGGGAAATGGTTTTTAGCTCGAATATCCAGAATGATTCCCTCTTGATTAAATTACATTCAAAGCCATAGAGCAAGTTTTGCCCCATTGGAGGGGGGGCAATAGAGACTTAAATTTAATCAAGAGGGAATCATTCTGGATATTCGAGCTAAAAACCATTTCCCCCCAAGGTTTAAATCTTGAGTTCGACATAAAACCTTTTCTGTGAATGATTTTAACATGCCTGTCTTTTCTCCACTAGATAAACTACATCACCATGTCTGCTATTATATGACTAGCTCAGTTTATTTAGGGGTTAATCATGTTGTAGCGGTTAATTTAATTTATTTTAATTATTTTAACCATTTTAACTAATATGTGTATATCGTTAATTTTAAGTTCATTTTATTAAAATTCTTTTGGAAGACTCATATATGTATGATATGAGTCTTATAACTTTTATGTCTGTTTATACTCATATATAATTGATATGAGTTGTACAAATATTGCCTGTTTACACCTGTAATCCCTGCCCTAATTAGTGATTTGGATTACCATACTTAATTGCCCACCAATGGGATCTGAGCATAGCGTATAAAATCCTCCTAGAGCATGTCAGCCATACACTCCTGAAGAAACCGCAATACGGAGAAACGCGTAGAGTGAGGCTGATGAGAAAAACTCCCACAGGATCGGCGTCCCCCAGAGCAGATGACGTCACTTCCGGTTTCCGGTTAGGGTGAGACGCACCGGTGACACGCACGCCTGCCGAGGCAGAGGGGGGACAGAGAACAGCTCATTCATTGCTGAGATCCAACCTGTGTGATCTAAACGCTTGTTACCTTTTAAAACCATGTGAGTGTATTGCACATATACTTACTTTTAAAGATATTTTGTACAGTCTGCACTATGTCCGTTTTATTATTCACTTAAGGTCTCCAGCACTTACCATTCCACTTACCTGTCTGACGGTCCAACGGGCTGACACACATAAAGAAACCTTTATGGGAACATTGCTCACTCTACACTTGTGAGTATCCAGCACACTGCACCTTGATATTTATCACATATCAATCACAATACTGCACCATCAGGGAATTTTCTTCTGTTTTTTACATGACATTGCGCTTCCTGATGATCTTCACCTCTTCACTGTCCACGGGATCGAGAGAACGACCCCACACTGGGTTAAGCAGCATTAATTCATGTTTGTATAAGTATCACATTTTTTCACATCTGTGTTTATAATTTTGGAGCGCCACTTTTTGATATATTTGCCTGCCATTTCCTCAAAAGGTGCCTTTTACCTTGATTCTTATGAGCGCTCAGATTTGAGTGACCGATGAGTGTTTTTTTCAGGTGCTCAGCTTCCGGTATATTTGGTTTCCTATTCGGAGCGCCATCTGTGAAAAGCGTGAATAAATAAGAGTCATCTGAGGATTATTTTGCAGCATAACAAATAAGTTTATTGCAGTGTACGGTGCACACGCAGAAGGAAAGTTCAAATTAAACACTCCCCCAACGACATGGTGGCATACAGGCCTTATTTATACACAAAATACTAAGCCCACGCCCCCTAAAGGAGGTTGCTTGTGCGTCACTACGTAAGCATATAAGATAAACAAAATATGAACATGAACACATCAAGTTAATAGCATTATTATGGGATTCATATTAGAAATGAAATGACTCAGCAATAACACCTTATACAAGCCGTTGACCTTTTCTCTACATATGGGACTTCATGGGCACCTCCCTCGGAATGCGAGACGTTCTGGTTATCTATATTTTATTTTCATAACATTCGCGCTTTTCTCTCCTCTTCAAGGTTTTTGTAGTTAGCTGGACAGCTTAATATCACTTAAAACTTCAGGAGAAGAAAAAATAAAAAAATGTGTCTTTAAACTAACTTCCATACCAACACTCGTGCAGACAAATAGACATGACAATATGAGGCACCTAAGATGGATGCTGATTAAAATGGCTGCTTAGATCCCAGTGCTGTTTACGTCAGACCTCCCCCCTCCTTACATCATATTTTCACTTTGTCATCATAAGTGCACCGCCGGGCCCCAACACAGGGAAGCGCTATCCCTCACACTCACATTCACCTTATTGTTGTGGACACTCAAGGGATAAAGCACATCATTATCAAAGGGACTGAGGGTGATGTGATGATGGACATGTGGGTGAGGGGATGGTATGCATTCAGGGTGATGCAGTGTTATTCCTATGATGTATTGATGTTATGCAAAGAGAGTTTCATTGAAGTTATCGTTCATGCTCAGTAAATACTGTTTATTCACATTATGTATTTACTGTATGGTTGTTCTGGTGAGGGCACACTCCCACCACGTTGGGATCCCTCATCAGTGGTGGCGCTGCACCGAGTGTAAGTATATACCCCAGGTTCCCAGTGGCGGAAGCTCAGCCCTCCTGGTTGCCAAACAGGTACAGCACCACACCGATAAGTAGTCAGATACACCTACCCACCTCAATCTCACTTAGGGTGGAGGAAAGAGGGCTACATACTGTATGATTGTCATTTAAAAAAGGATGAACCTACTGTACCAAACAGAAATAGAGAAAGTTTGAATGCCTCCTTTATGAAATCTGTGTTAAAACATCTATTGTGTTAAAAAAAAAATATGCGGCTGGAAAGTAAAATAATTGAACACTCTAAATGATAATTTGAAGCAAATGATGGATTTACAGTGTCCAGTTCAAAGGAATTAGAGCTAAGGGCAAGCATAATCAAACGTATCACTTTTGCCTTCAACATCCCTTAATCAGACACTATTACATGTTCTTATAATAAGCCTCATCAGGCACTTTTATTGTCCATGAAATGTATAAGAAAGCATCTTCTATCTCACGTGGACACCTGATGCGTTCTGATTACGCTTAACTAGTCCTAAATGTGGGTTTACTTTTCTTCATCAAAGTACAGTGTACTATATTTTTCTCTAAGAGTTTAGAAAGAAGCATTTGAAAATATTCTATTTTAAAAATGAATTTCTTCACCTTTCTGTGAAGTTTTTACCTTTCCTTAAGAAAATTTTGGCCTTCTACTTCATAGGATTGTATTGCCTAATAATAAGAATAATATGAGTACGGAAGGATACTTAAACTGGTGATGAAAATAATGTGGACTGTGTTTATGGAATTTTACAGCATGTGGGAGGAGAGGCTCAGTGAGTAACGACACTGACTGGCACTGAGTTTGAAGCAGGGGAACCTGGTTCAATTCCCGGTGTCGGCTCCTTGTGACCTTGGGCAAGTCACTTTATCTCCCTGTGCCTCAGGTGCCAGAAACATAGATTATAAGATCCACAGGGCAGGAACTGTGCCTGCAAAATGTCTCGTAATGCCACATAAAACTAGCAGCGCTATACAGAACATGCTGTTATTATTATTTCATGTGTATGTATTTCCTTTTTAGTAACAGTATCTTTAGGTTTCTTCAGCGTGGTCATGTATTATGCACAGATGTTTTAGAAGCAATTGTAAATGATGTTCATAATCTGTTTAACTCTGTTTTATGAATAACTACTGTTTATCCCTATATCAACAGTATGTAATGTAATATATTTATCAGTAAAGGAACATTGTTCTAGTTTATCATGTAGCGGTCATGTAAAATGGCTACAGTCATCTCTCCTGCTGACAGTAAGGCCTGGTAAGTTGTGGGCATGCCAGCAGTAATTATGGAGGTTTGCCCTCACACCCTGGTGAGGTGCCCTGTGTATGGATGGGAGTGGTCACAGGCTCTGACTCCATGGTTAGTGATGTCAGAGGTGTGTCAGCTTCCAGAGTGTACATAAGGCACAGCACTGTGTCTAAAAGTTAGTTCTGCCAGAGTTCTGAGTAGTTCTGCGTGGTTAAGGGGAGTTCTGAGTAGTCAAGAGAGGATTAGAAGTTATGTTATAGTAGCTGAGTAAGAAGACTGTGTCCAGGGACCTGCCACAGGGTAAAGACATCCCGGCTGGGATAGGGAATCCCTATTAAAGGAGAATTACACCTTTCAAAGGGAAGCACTGTATGATGATGAGTGGCTAGAGAAACTACTGCGAGGGGCAGCTAGCCCACCTCAAGCAATAAAGATGCTCTTAATTACCAACCCTCTCGTGTACATGTGTGGAGAGATTGTACAGAGAGGAGCACCACAGAGGAGTTCCTCGCCAGGACCATCCCCAAGTGACTGAAGGGACCCTGATGAGGTGGAGGCGCTGCACTGGAACTAGGTAGGACTCAGCACACTACCTCAGCTGCCTGTCTGGACGGGTCCTCCCCACACACCATCATGCGGGAGACTCAGGAGTCCTGTTGCCAACAGGTGCACCACCAGACACTATCACACTGTAATGGGGACCGGTTAGACCACAGGGGCCAATATGAGATTGGGTGGGTCAGGCCGGTTCACAAAACCCGTTACATTTGGAGGCGAGCTGCTGAGATCAGATCTGTCAACAGGACAGGCTCTAGCTAGGCACACTGGGAAACAGGGAGAGTGTCTGCTGCCACTCTGTGCTGCGTAGGGACGGACCTAGGGGTGGTCAGGGGCTGACAGGGTATTGTCAATTCGCAGGGATGACCTAGGGGCCTGAAAGGAGTGAGGGGTTTGGAGCCGGGCTATAGCTGACCGAGTCACTTTGAGGTAGTGCTAGTTGGTAGGACGCCAGAAGGGATAGCCTGTGAAAATGTGCCCTTGTATTCTCCAACGTCTTAGCGTGAAAATACACCGTCTGCCGATGACTTCAAACCTCCGGAGGATTTAACCCACTCTTATAGCGCTGATGATCTGGGAAAACAAAATGGCGGACGAGCTCGGGAGAAGACAGTAATTGAGTCAGACAACCATTGAAGCTTTGTCAAGAACTGTTCTCTCATTTATTGAAGGGTTACAGCCAGTTTATATAGCAAACTTGAGCATAGAAAAAACACAGATATGAGAACATACTTCCCCTTTTACTTCACAGTCTGTCTATCTCAGCAAAATGACAGTTAGACAGTTTATGGTCTGAGAAAGGGGCTCACTACCGGGTTAGGAGGCCGTTAAGGAAATGTCAGCATGTTCTGTAATGCATTCTTGTGTAACTTATGCTCAATATGGCTGAAGACAAGTTCCTGTT
Source organism: Ascaphus truei (assembly GCF_040206685.1). Taxonomy (NCBI): domain Eukaryota; kingdom Metazoa; phylum Chordata; class Amphibia; order Anura; family Ascaphidae; genus Ascaphus; species Ascaphus truei. Next base: position 27,426,522 of record NC_134484.1, on the reverse strand, counting down.
TTCTATAGGGCAAAACAAGTCTGAACAAATACAGTTCGGCTAGAGATAAGTAGGTGATAGTTCAGGTCACTTTCTCAGACTGCCTGGACAGCACAATTTCATATGGCACATAGCATGTGGTTAGTTCCTGAGACTTAAATGTTAGTACAGAATAGTTATAGAAAAATGGTTATCCAGCAATCAAAATGGAGTCCCCCCTTATATGCACATTTTCAATCCCCCCTTTTGTCATGACTAAATGACAATTAACCTCTAGGATATGGGGGTCTCGTATTGGATTTGAATATTATCATAATCCATCAAAGGTATCTGGACTCTAGTGGCAGTAGGTCCAGAGTCATGTATCATATTTGGGAAACTGTGAATGGGGCATTAACGTTCAGTGATGCATATGTGTGATCAACTGACTTACCAAAAGGCATAATCATTTTACAGAAAGATAAACACATAAATTTGCAACATGAAATAATAACAACTAATACTACAAATATGCAAACGATAAATATCAGTCCCATAACAATTCTCTTTCCCTTATTTTGTCGTGGGTCCATAACCTAACAACTACTATATTGTTTTTGATATTGTTGATATACTTTGTCGTACTGAAGTAGTGGTGCAGGTTTTGGGGGTCCGAAGAAAATAAAAAAAATATATATATATATGTGGCCACAGGAGTTCTTGTTTGTAGAGAGATATATCTCGGTGTGGCTGGTATAACATCTTTTCTGTTTACCAGGTTGACTATTACTACAAAAACTATTACCAATTTCTAAATTACTATTCACACTGATCTTCTGTAACTACTAGCACATTATGGCGGCTAAAATTTGTGAAAATTGGTGGGGGCTAATTTCTACCGGGAGCGATTGCACAAATATCCATCTTGCACGCATCTTTCATACTGCATTTATTCAGAATGGCAAAACAGAAAAATGGCTGCTATGGTAAAAAATGGCTGACTTATGATCCTTTCCTTGTGGCTGACACACGCCTCTGGGTGACCTCCCACTTTCCTCATAGCCTCATATCCAATCTTCTTAGTCCCCTCTTATTCTTTAGAGACAGTCTATTTAAAGAACAGTTAACCATTGCATAGTCCTGCTGGACCAAGAGATTGTCCAATTGTGCCTTGTCATTCTTTTTCGGCCATTATATCGGCACAGTTGATTTCTTCTCGGTCTCTTCTTCTGGGGGACTGCTGACATCACCGAAAAGAGGCATAGCGTCGGTGGGGGTGCAACGCACTTCTGGATCAAAGTTTACTGCATATGACACATACATAGAGAGTGATGAGTAGTACAGACACACACACAAAAGCATCCAATAGCTTCGCTTCCAGAGAACTAATCCAACCACCAAGTCCCAACAAATCCCATCCGTCATCTCTACCTTTAAACACTGGACTATTTTCCCCAAATAACATAAACTATTCTAGTTGCAGGGTAATATTCTATCTGTCCTCTTATCACAGAGTCAATAACTTCCCTAGGGCAAACTCTTATTTCTACACCCTTCGTAACCAATTTCTTATAGATGGTTCTACAAATGTCTTATTTCATATTGTCTTTTTCTCAAGGGGTTAAATATAACACTTATTTTCCCTGGGGTGCAACCTATTGAATATAGATAGTATATTGGGTTATATTATACATAAAATATGGGCTTTGTTTACTAGGATTCCATTGTGTGACAAAAGGTGTGCATATATGCTATACACAAATCAATAAAAACAAAATAACAATTACTAAACAAAATATACCTGTTCCTACCCTATCGTCTTTGTGTGCACACTATTTACACAAACCTAATAGACTATACATTTATAATTAAAATAACAAAACCTGTAAAGAAAAAAGATTATTAAAAAGTTCAAAGTTCATATGTTGAGGCCTGGAATTTTGGCTGTGTCTCTAGGCTTTTCCACTTTGGATACGGTGCAGATTGAAGCAACTGTGGGTGGTGCTGGGATAAGTTTCATATGCGTAACGTGGATCCAAAAAGAGACCTCTGCCATTTTATTTGCTGTAGTGGTGATGAGTAGTACTTTTAATAGTAGTAGTAGCGCCTTTTCATCTGGGATGAAGAACGTTCTTGCGTAGGAAATGCTTGACCATTAACCCATCTCTCGTAGGTGCACTTTCAACTTTGACATGTGCCTAGAGAGACTCAAAAATATATCAGTTGCATACAATACTTACTAATTGTTTTACTAAACAGTCACTGTGGTCTTGACTTTGCTACAATCTAAATTCATTCAAATTGGTGCCTCAGCTATTGCCAAACCAAAAGAAAAAATGACTAAAATAATTCTGTATAGAACTCCAAACTAATTACTTGTAATATAATTTCTTTGAAAAGTGCCGAGCACACTGCCAACCTTAAAAGGCACTAAGCAATATTCTTAAAAATAATAATAATAATTTCAGATTTCGTTCATCCCGGGCACTAAACCATCTAACTTCTGGGCATAGACAGCTATATGATAAACAGCAATAATAATAATTGTATATATACAATAAACCGACATTCATATTATTCAATGCACATAAAACTTTCACATAGTTAGGATTCACTCAGATTATACAAGCACACAGGGATTACTTAATCAACCTTTTTACCATATTTATAAAATTTAATAAAACATTCTGGGGAAAAACTAATTTTCCTACCTTGAATTTACACACAAAACATATTTTCCACTAAGATTTACAATACTTGAGAATCTCAATACCGGCGGGAAAGACCCGTCTGAATTTAGACAAAAATATTCTACTAAAAAAAATTCTCTGGTTCCCTTCTTAGGGGCTGGTTTGCAATTACTGGAAAAATATCTTGTCTCGTTACAATCATAGCACTTCCTGTCCTTTCTTTTCCCTTGCTTTCTTAGCTTCTCTGCTCTTTTTTTTTTTTCCTTCTTACGTTATGTTAAATATAAATACAGCAGTTTGGAGTTATAACACATTTTTATTTATTTTTCCTTCCTCATTTTTTTTTTTTTTTTTAGCGTTGTTTTGACAGACCTGAATAAAACTGTGCCACAGTGTCAGTATCTGATTCTGATTCATCCTGTGACTTTTCCCTGTCCCATGAACGGTCCCTGACAGGGGTTAATTCCTGCCTAGAGTCCGTCTCTTCCCCATCCGTACCGATCTGCCTGGCAGGCATATCAATAGGGAGTGGTCTAGGGAGCCTATTGCTTCGGGTTCCCCATGAAGCCATAAGAACTTCTTTATCGGAGACTGCCTCAGAGCCTGTGACCTAGGAAAGGTTAAGGGATCAGGGTTTTTTTTTTTTTAAGAACAGGGACACTGGGGTAAATTGGGGCTACCTATGGAAATGGTAATTGTCCCGATGCCATAGGGGCAGGGGGCAAATATGCATTTTGAGAGTTATATATATATAAAAAAAAATTCAGTTGACAGCACTTAAAAGATGCAATTTTGACACAGGCTGCAGCATATTCCTTATCAGTTTTAATAATGCTAAAATCAACCTCTGCTTCAGCACAATCCTGTGTGTCAGCTAACAATGATTCATATTCGCGTTTTTTTAGCAGTGCGAATCAAATCGTTCCTGGTAGTATTTTTAGGTATGAAAACAGATGATTGCGGTGTAACTAGGACAGGTTTGGCATTACTATGTGCGGGAGTTAATGTTACAGCACATGAATCAGTCAATACCTCTTTAAATTCCTCAGCTAGTTCCCTTACAGAAGCACAAAAATCCTTAACTCTATGATTGCTGGCTCCTGCAGATGACTCAGACGTCACAGAACCTGCTGAAGCAGTGGTTTCTTTAAGTTTCCTTAAAGGCAATTGGTTACGGGGTGATGGTATATCGGAATGAGACGAATCTGAAGCATCGTCTTCCCATTCACTCTCCCTGGAGACAGGGGGTGAAACGAGAGATGAAACTTTTGTGGAGCTTACGGCCTTGGGAAGCTTTCTGTTTGGGCTTTCTTTACAGGACGACTTATGATGCTCAGATTCAGATAGGTGTGCCACCTCTGATTCTGCATCGTCTCTCAACTCCACATAGGTGGGTAGAGAGGGCTGTGGGCAAATGCCATTACTCTCCTCCCTGCGTACGGATGCAGGAGGTTTGGGGTGATGACTTGCAGCATAGTGTGATAACGCTGCCAACATGTTAGGATCAAAACTTGGAAAATAGTGGCACAGGTGTGATAGGACTATATGGGGGTACTTGTAACATCACACAAGGCGGTGGCGGTGGGGGTAACACATCAGGAGGTAGAAACTCCTGTGGGGGTGCATTAGGGTCTTGGGAATACATTGTAGTGAGATAATTAGGCGGGGGTGGCCAAATTGGCTCCTCGGATTTTGGGTTATCATTAGGTTTTGCCTCATTAATGTGAGGTGCAACTTTTACCCAAATGCGGCCACATAAGGCCATATAATGCATGTCCCACTCGGGATCAGGCTGAAACCATAGCCATTCAGGATCTCCACCCAAACATAATCCTTTTATCATTGTCATATGATATGCGGCAAAACTACCTTCCCATCATTTAGACAATACAATACACACTTGATTAAAATAACCAAAATCAAGCTCGTTTTGCACTGTAAAAAGGTATGGGCAACACAGCGTAATATCATGCACTTATATACTTAGCACTTATATACTTAGCACTTATATACTCAGCACTTATATATCCTACGCACTGATATACTTATCTTGTATATGTTTACGCACAGATAGACTCAGCACTTATATACTTATGCACTTATATATACTTAGCACTTTATATGTCTTATATATCTTATCTTATATATATAACGACATGCCCATGCACAATAATACAGAAAAAAGAAAAAAATCCCTTAAAAATCCCGTACAATCCTCCTCCCCACTTAAAAAAAAAATACACTTTTCCCACAGACACTGTAAGAGTTTTTCAAGCAGATACCCAACTATATCGCTTGTTCCTATCTCTCAACAGGGACTATAACCCTGTGTATATACTTCTGTCAAGGATTCATGTAATCCTGACTTCACTTTGAGTCCTTTACTCAAGTGTTTCTATGGTTTTTCCTTAACCTTGAATCATCCGGTGCAGCGGTAACTCTAAAAACTTCTAAACCTTAAAACCTTATGGGCTCTTTGGGCAAGGAGACACAGACGGATAATATACAGATAAAATATATATCTTGTATGCTTACCCCGAATGTGGCTTCTGTCCCAAATCTGACACCATGAAAATGTGCCCTTGTATTCTCCAACGTCTTAGCGTGAAAATACACCGTCTGCCGATGACTTCAAACCTCCGGAGGATTTAACCCACTCTTATAGCGCTGATGATCTGGGAAAACAAAATGGCGGACGAGCTCGGGAGAAGACAGTAATTGAGTCAGACAACCATTGAAGCTTTGTCAAGAACTGTTCTCTCATTTATTGAAGGGTTACAGCCAGTTTATATAGCAAACTTGAGCATAGAAAAAACACAGATATGAGAACATACTTCCCCTTTTACTTCACAGTCTGTCTATCTCAGCAAAATGACAGTTAGACAGTTTATGGTCTGAGAAAGGGGCTCACTACCGGGTTAGGAGGCCGTTAAGGAAATGTCAGCATGTTCTGTAATGCATTCTTGTGTAACTTATGCTCAATATGGCTGAAGACAAGTTCCTGTTTTCTATAGGGCAAAACAAGTCTGAACAAATACAGTTCGGCTAGAGATAAGTAGGTGATAGTTCAGGTCACTTTCTCAGACTGCCTGGACAGCACAATTTCATATGGCACATAGCATGTGGTTAGTTCCTGAGACTTAAATGTTAGTACAGAATAGTTATAGAAAAATGGTTATCCAGCAATCAAAATGGAGTCCCCCCTTATATGCACATTTTCAGCCTGTTAACGTGGTCAGGAATCCTGGAGAGGGTCTGCGCTAGGCTGACCAAGAGAGGTAGACGCCCCAAGTACTGCATGGCAGAGCCAGAGTACTCTAGCCCATTCCAGACACTTACCATAGGGAGCACAGACTGGGAGGAAGGAGTTACAGCAGACACTGAGAGAGTGAGCCTAGCCTGAGGTAGTGCAACATGAGTCCAGCCTAGATCAGGTACACATGTGGTGGTGCATCTGAGCAATCTTTATTGTACTGGTGTGGTGGCTGCCCTGCAGAGCGGAGCCCCATGTACGATAATTGGTACGAGAGCGTGACAACCCAAGGAATGGAGGATCCGCGTGGTGCGGAGAGCCCAACATGGCAACCAGAGGCTGATGGGGAAGGCACCCGTGGCGTGCGCCCCACTGAAGAGCAAACTGTCGCTGAGCTGTCTTTAACTAATCTGCTCTGGAGTGGAGCGAAGGCTGTGGCTGCCCCGTTTTTGTCCTGTCTGGGACACCGAGGTGCCACCCTTGAAGAGTGTGAGGACATTGTGATAACTGGGGGGGAACCCAGCGAGGAAAGCAAACAAACTGACATTTCGGGCTTAAAAGCTATCCAAAATGGCGGTTCCCGCTTGCTAGGGAGACCGCGTGGGCCAGTCGCAGAGAAATTGGCTGATTCAGGACTTGCAAAAAGCTGGCCGGGAATGGCGCGAACAGCAGAGCCCCGCCCTGATGGGGGGTATGGCGCGAAAGCTATGGCTGCACCTTCATGGACAGTGACTCACTCGGCCCCTGTGCTGAGTCAACCGCTTAGTCTATGGGACCCTCCCCTGATTTCCACCAGGGGGAGTGACTTTCAATTATGGCCTGTGGGAATGCACCCACTGGGCCCAGGGACTGATATCCAGACGGCGCCACTACAAGAGGTAGTTCCGGCCGCGGAGGTAACGTGCAAAAAGGAGGGATATTTTGCACGAAAGGCGGCTGCCAGGAGAAGGCGGGAACTAGCCGCGGGCAAAGAATCCCCCTCTGATGAAGAAATTGGCGCGAAAACGCAGACCGCGCCCACCAGGACTGAGAAAGGCGCGGCCTTAATTAAGGGGCATGCTATTCCCCTGTGGGACCCGCCCATAATTGCAACCCCTGGGGGCGGGTTCCAGCTATGCCAGCGGAAGGAGGAGCCGAAGCAGGAAGTGGCTGACCACTGACCACTGACCTGGAGAGACCCATACTGAAAGTGGTCCCTACTAAAAGAACGGCCTGCTCCTCCACTGTGGGCACTATGGTCTCCACCCAGCCCTACTCGGTACCCGGCGGGGTACTGGTAGTCAGGGTGGCCAACACCGAGACGGTGGTCGGGCTCTGCCTTCAATGTGGGCTGCCCGGAGGCATTATTAACACAGCGGCACGCTGCCCACAATGCGGGACATTATACTTGTGGCCAATGCCGACGTTAATTCCGATCCAATCTGCTGACTCCCCGGGGGATACGGCTAGGCGCTCCGCCGAGTCCCCTGGTGCACTGTGGATCAGTCGTGCAAGTCCCGGAGAAAGGGGACTGGAGTCGATTAAATCGGCTGGGTCAGCAGCAACCGAGATGGTCGGGTCACCCCCCGACCGCACTGAAAAAAGACTATCGCCCCGATCGGTGACCCCTAAGTCGGGGAAGGGAGACTACTCGGATGAGGATCTCCGTGAGCTAGCGGATGTGAAATTGAGGCCCAGGACAGAACCGGGGAGGACGACACCCCGTAGCGTGAGTAGCAGCCTGGAAATCAGGGCGTCCCCCGCAGATCGGCGAGCCGAGAGACGGAGTCCCTCCGCCCCAGGATATGGTGGCGACGGGCGAGAGACGCCTACACCCCTGCGGAATGGTAAGAGAAAGCCACTTACTTACCTTGCTCCGGTAGACGTGTAGCGGAAACAAGGCCGTGCCAGGCCCAAGACGCACGTGCGGAGAAGATACCACTTCCGGTGGAGACGACGGCGGAGCTTCCGGATGTCGTCATTGAGGAAGAGATCCCGCATGGGGGTCCCACCCAAGATGGCGGCGCTTCCGGTTCCGGTGAGGACATCATTTCCGGTGGCGACGGCGGAACAGACGGGAAGGATGCAGCAACGCTTCGGCGATCGGGTGAAGGTCCCCGATCACCTCAAGGGCCCAAGAGCTGGATGGGCGAACCGCAGACGGATGAGGGTGAGCTATCCTCCTTGGATCAGTCCATGGACAGCCGGGAACGGGTCGTAGCCCCGTGGCATATTCCCTCTTGCCCTTACGCCCAACCCCACGCCCTAGGTAAAACCCCTGCCCCCATCACCTGTTCCACGGGGTCCCCGCCTAGCCTGGAACTTGTGGACATACCTTTGGGGGGGGAGGAGAGAAGGACTGGGGAAAGACAACGCAGTTGCGCTACGGAGGGCATTTCTCGGGGAGGGGGAGAATTAGGTAAGGCCGCGGTAGAACGGTGGTTGCCTCCTGCGACCAGCAAAACAGAGGACAAGGCCCTGGGATCATCACGGTGGTCCATACCACGGTCGGCACGGACATCGGGGGTATTCTCATGGGGGGATGCGGAAGAGAGTGACTCAGGGGATTCACACAGGTTCAAAGAACACCGTTGGTGGGCCCCACTCTTTGAAGGTTATGCGGCCTGGATGGATCGTACGCGATTCCTTATCCGAAGGGAGGATGTAGTTGATTTTTGGTGGGCCAAGGGAGAATTCACCCCTGAACAGCGAGATAGGGAGCTGCAGGAATGGTGGTTTAAGATTGAGCACAGGGAGATAGAGCCCATGGGTCCCGAGACACTGTCCGATCCTGTGGATCCTGACGAACCCCTATCATGGGTGCTACCTGGGAGGGCAGGTAGGGCTGACCTGACTAGGATCAGTAGAGCGGAATGGGCAATAATGGCCCGATATAAGTCTTCCCACGGGTTGGAGTACCCTTATGTCCCTGAACCCCTCATGGAGGAGATAGAAGAGAACAGAGAAAGGTGGCTTAGGGAAACCATCGAGATGTACCTGGTCAGTAAAGGGAATGAAGTTACTGGAAGGAGGGCAGAGGACAGAATAGATCACCTGATGCGAGTGTGGAGTATAGGGAGGAATATACACAAACACAGGGTGACCTATAGGCCCGAGAGGGGACTGCCTAGGCACTATCATGTCACGGTCCTGGACATGGGTGGTAGAGAGGTTAGAAAACCTGACCCGAGTCACTATTATTAGGGGGTACTAAGGCATTTTGCGGGCTCGTGGCTGCTGGTCGGGGCGGGCTTGGCGAGATGTCACTGTAGTCATTTTTTTCTGTATAATGTACAATCTGTGATGTTAACAATAATGTGTTATGTGTTACAGTGCTTCCTGGAAGAAGGTATTTAAATTTAGGTCCCAGCGAGGACGATGGGATTCACCAGGGGGAGAATGTAGTGGTCATGTAAAATGGCTACAGTCATCTCTCCTGCTGACAGTAAGGCCTGGTAAGTTGTGGGCATGCCAGCAGTAATTATGGAGGTTTGCCCTCACACCCTGGTGAGGTGCCCTGTGTATGGATGGGAGTGGTCACAGGCTCTGACTCCATGGTTAGTGATGTCAGAGGTGTGTCAGCTTCCAGAGTGTACATAAGGCACAGCACTGTGTCTAAAAGTTAGTTCTGCCAGAGTTCTGAGTAGTTCTGCGTGGTTAAGGGGAGTTCTGAGTAGTCAAGAGAGGATTAGAAGTTATGTTATAGTAGCTGAGTAAGAAGACTGTGTCCAGGGACCTGGCACAGGGTAAAGACATCCCGGCTGGGATAGGGAATCCCTATTAAAGGAGAATTACACCTTTCAAAGGGAAGCACTGAATGATGATGAGTGGCTAGAGAAACTACTGCGAGGGGCAGCTAGCCCACCTCAAGCAATAAAGATGCTCTTAATTACCAACCCTCTCGTGTACATGTGTGGAGAGATTGTACAGAGAGGAGCACCACAGAGGAGTTCCTCGCCAGGACCATCCCCAAGTGACCGAAGGGACCCTGATGAGGTGGAAGCGCTGCACTGGAACTAGGTAGGACTCAGCACACTACCTCAGCTGCCTGTCTGGACGGGTCCTCCCCACACACCATCATGCGGGAGACTCAGGAGTCCTGTTGCCAACAGGTGCACCACCAGACACTATCACACTGTAATGGGGACAGGTTAGACCACAGGGGCCAATATGAGATTGGGTGGGTCAGGCCGGTTCACAAAACCCGTTACAATCAGAAAATGTTTCGTATGGAGGGATTGAACAATATGACTGAACTGTTCACTCGAGATGTGCAAACAGTTTGCAAAAGTTTGCAAAGTCAGCAACATTTGCGGTTCTCTGCATAAAAATAGCAAAACAAAGCAAAATTCACCCTAAAGATTTGTGAATTCGATATGTTATTTAATAGTAGTTCAATAATCTGTGCATGTACCTTATTGTTTCATAGATACAATTGCAAGAGCATTGAACTAAATAAATCACATATCTGCTCCTGCAATTTTTAAGATTATAAACTGTATGATTTTTACCTTCTCCTCCTCTTCGTGGAGATTACATCAAGGGTATATATGGCAGAACCAGATCAAAGTGTATAATAGCCCAGGTATCCTTAAAAATGATCTCAATTTTATATGCTAAAGCAGAATAATCAAACACAAAATAATTATTATATCCTTTATCCATAAATGTAAGTTTAGAGTTTCTAATTGCTTTTTTAATAACTTCATATTTTAGCAATTATAACGCAATGTTAAAATGTTGTCGTGTTAGTAAATCTTATTTTCACTGCTGGATGATGAAAGCTGTGAAAATGAAACAAGGAATAACCAGCATTTGATTTTGTATAATACCTGTAACAATTTCTCCCTTTGGGTAATTTTCAATTACCAGATCCAAGAAGATAGTTTCTGATCTCCAAAAACTGAAAGTTATATTGATGTTATTGTTACTAAGCCCACTCAGAAAGTATGTTCTATTCCATTACCATAAGTACATCATTAATGTAGACATGATACAGTTTGATATGAGTAATTCATGTTTTAGTTTCAATGTGATTAGAACGTTGGAGAAATATTATAAAGATGAAGCATATAAACAATTTGGAGAAAACATGAGCAACTAAGTGGTAACCCTCAATTGAGTGATAAAGAGAGATTGAGATCCCTCCTTAGGGTCAGATTCACAATGCTCTGTTAAGTGACTTAACGTGACATTAACCCCATGTTAAAGTCGCATTATACCTAAACTTGTGTCTTTAAAATCCAGTAACCTTACATGATGTCTTCTCCCAAAAAGAGTATTGCATTACTATAATAGCCATTAATGATATTTATATGTGTGGTTGTCAGCTTCTTCACACACAGAGCAGAGCCAACATAGGTTCGATATACTGAGTGGTTTACTGATCCACAACACTTGTGATCAATCAAAGAATATCAGAGAGACTCGTGAGTGCCGTTTTCAAAGAGCTCGTATACAAAATGGCATACATTAGCTAACATTGGTTTCTAGGCAGATTACAATTATATTCGCTCAAACATTCACTTTATAAGCCAATCAAGTTACAGGTGTAACAGGGTATGTCTCTTTCTACTTGTTTTTCCCCCTGTTATGCAAGTCCCTGCTAGCTGCAGGCAATAACAGGTTAATATGTGGGCTTGTGACCCCCCTTGTGCTCCTCTTTTATGGACAGGAGTGCGGTGGTGACTCATGGCCTGTGTAAGCCTAACAGGGATAGGTATAGACCATGAACCCGCCCCTTCTGCTTCCTGAATTAGAGGCAGAGCCAAAACGAAGGAGTCCTGTTCCTGGTTCTGGGAATGGAAGCAGAGGGCTGTGAGTCTCTCCCATGGCGGGATGAGCGGGCCCACTCTCAGTCCTGGGGACTGAGAGAACATTTGATCTGGAAGATGACCCCATACTATCTGGGTCAAGCACCATCCAGAGGTTGGAACCCTCTGAACCCTTGTACCACTGTAAAGATCTGATGCAGTGACTGCTAAATAAAGCCCATTTGTTAATTATACACCAGCCTGGATTGAGTCAATGCATGGTGTGCATGACAGATGTGCTTCAGAGAGGATTGTCTCTGGTACTACCAGAGCCCCCTGAAGATGTAGGCGCTGAAGACCAAAAGGAAAGAACAACAGATAATATCCAAAATCCTGTCCTGGTCTCCATATCACTGCAGACACCTCAGATATCCTGAACATAACAGGTATGCCTCCGCACCACACAGTAACAATAGCGTGGATCTCCCAGAGGGTGGGGGAAACAGTGCTACAAAGGTAATTTTATCTATCCCAGACAGGCTCCATGGGTTAATTCATCTAGACTAGACTGTTTCTGCAGATTATAGCTGACCAAAACCTCCTGGAGTGTTTGAGCAACAAGACATAGTTCAAATCTCATGTACTATGTAACTATGTAACAAGGACTAATTGTAGTAAAGTATAAATGTTATACAATAAATAAACTGTTATGTATAAAACTAATGTTGTTATTAGTTCTTACTAGCAATTTATTCAATGTTTTCAAAAAGTGGGACGGGGCTAGGTGGCGAGTAGATTTTTGGGTGATTTGTCAAGCACTGTATATGTGTATATATATATATATATACTCCGAAGACCCTCTGCACATCTACAGTATAAATAAAACACACACATCAATAAAGAATCGTTCCTTATCTTTGCGGCTATGTGCTATGGTAACGAAGCAGCATGAATGTATTTTTAATAATATTGTACAGTGAGCAGGGGGTTCCCTGAGCCAGAAATCAAAGCTCAAGGGACCCCCCCTGCTCCTGCACAATATTATTAAAATACAGAAATGCTGCTTCATTACCATAGCTGATAGCCGCTAAGGCAATGAAGGGTTAAGGCAGAATAGCATGTTTATTGGGGACATTTGCCCCCAATAAACATTGCAATAAACAACATACAGTACAGTACACCCCCTGTGTATTTAAAATACATAAACAACAATAAATACATTAAATACATATTTTTAATGTGTCTGTTAAAACTCCCTGCCTTGACTGTAATCTATGTAAGGCCCCCTCCCCCTAATGTGTCTGTTACACAGATTACAGTCAAGGCAGGAAAGTTTAAGACCCCATCCCCCTAATGTGTCTGTTCAACTTCCCTGCCGTGACTGTAATCTGTGTAAAGCCCCCTCCCCCTAATGTGTCTGTTTAATCTCCCTGGCCTGTGTTTCTGTGAGTGCAGTGTATGTAAATGTGGGCATGTGCAGGGGGATGTGCATGTGTAAATATAATGCAGCGCCTCACTGCCAATGGCCCACCCTGTGAGGCCTAACCACCCACACCCACTACCCACTAGCCCATGGCCCCTCCGCTGCTGCAAAACAGAGACAAAAAATAAAACATCCAAAGTAATGTCCCCTAACCCCTCAATCACCATAGCGGTTATTAACAGCTACAGTCATTAAGGGGTTAACCCACCCTCACCCACCACTCGGGATGCCTACATACCCTCCCACACTAACCCCCCACCCCGTGAGGCCTAACCACCCTCACCCACTACCCACAAGGGAGGCCTACCCACATACCGTTGTGGAACCCCCCCCACCCCCAGTACCCACAATAAAAACAATACAGTGACCCACAATAAACATCATTATATTTATTAAATACATTACCCACCCCCTGTGCCCCCCCATAAATACAAGATTTATCCTTTTACAAACAGGGTTCATAACGTAGCCCCACGCGAGTCCCCGCTGGGCTGGCGGGGCACCTGACAGACCTACAGGGTACCAGCAGCCCTTTTCAAACAGGTTCTGGAGGCCTGCTGGTGGGTCCCGCCAGCACCATGGCCCCCAGGTGGTCTCCTTGGGTCACCGTGGGCCACAATTGGGTCCCCACGGTAGGCCCGTGGATGTCTGGGAGCCCCGGGTCAGACCCACAGGTGTCTGCTGTGCCTCTGGTGGTTCCCACGGGGGTCTGGGGAACTCACGGGTGCTCACTACGGGTCCGCGGTGCCCCCACACACACATGATGAACCAATATACAAATAAATGTAGAAGGGTTATCAAAACCATACTGTACTACAAATAACACTTCTCCATACAGACACACTACATTACAATGAATTTCCTTTAATAATCCTAACTGATCTTACAATCTAAATCATCAAATGCCAATGAAAAACCTCACATTCCAATCAATACATTGCATTTACATTGTATAAATGATGCATAAAATCTATGCACCATATACATTCTGCAAATGAATGTTAACAATATCATTGCAAGCAAAATACAAATACTTCCAAACAAGTAAACTATTTTAACCAATCAAGTAAACAAAAATCAATTAGCAATCATTATTTACATCCCTAAACAATTGACAGTCCATCCCGAACAATGAAACAATTAACTAATTCACGCCTGGAGCAGAACAATTTAGCATGTGAAAAAATATAAGTACCAACCAGAATACAAACTTTAAAACCAAGGCTAACCCTGAACACAAGCACACAATACAATATCAACAATTACATCTATCTAATTTTAAAATACTTTAAACACACAATAAAGCATAGCAGCATAGACAAATTAATTTATAACACAACAAATCAAGCTTTTAAAACAACTTCATTTCTTACCCTGTATGTATATATCTCTCTAGACATATATATTCATACATACATACAGTTGCAAGAAATGATATACCACAAAAAAAAATATACACATGTTAAAAAAGCTTTAAAAAAATTAACGAGTTAAATAAAATACATTTCTTTAGTTAACTTACCATTACTTGGCCCCACCGACTCCTGTTGCGCACCTTACTAACGAACCAATCCACCAGGCACAGGAACCCATAAAATAATAAACCATAAAAAAATAAACATTACACTAAAAATCCAAATCAATCCACGGGTCTTCTAATTGTAATCCATCTTCATCTGTATTCTTCTTTCTTCTATCTTCTTCCGGGCGGGGTCTTCTTTCCGTCTTCGGCCACGCCCTGGCCTTCTTCTTCTGTGGGAGGTCCTTCCTCCTCGGCGTCTGGCTTCAAAATGAGACGACATAGGCTTTTAAAGGCCTATGACGTCACATTTTCGTCATATGGTTCCCACGGCCCTGATTGGGCCGTGAAAGCCATGTGTTTTGGCCGATAAAAATAAAAATGATGTGTCACTTAAAGGCAATGAAAGCACAGCCAATCAGAATGGCTTTGCTTTGATATATATATATATAGCGCAGTATGTACGGACATGGCCTTAGCACTCATGGGAAGAGAGTTCTCATGTCAGTAATGACTCATAAAATTTCGGTCTCGATTTAGGCCATCGCTAAGTGTCCCAAACAGTTCCATAAATTTGTATTCATGCAGCCTTCTCTCCTTCGGTGTTCTGAGATTACTTTTGAGTATGGCCACCTTCAGATCGTTCATCTTGTGGTCAGAGTCAGAGAAATGTTCACCAACATCACTATCTCTGGTTCCGCTTGTGATAATGTGGCAATGCAGATTCATTCTTTTGTTTAGCCCCTGTCCAGTCTCACCTATGTAGTATGGTAAAATAATAAGTGCAAAAAATAGCGCTCGTGTAAACAATTTACAGACAGTAAACAAAATCTGTTATAAGGATAAGATGAAGGTAGTCCTGGAGCTGCCTGAAAGGTTGATCCGGTATCTTCCAACCAGATGAGAAGTCTGTGTGTGGAAACCTACTATGGCGCTGAGGATAATGGAACTTGAATCTTGTGCAAAGGATCTCTTCTTATGCTGAAAACCTCAGAAAATGGAAGACAAAGAGAGGCAAAAAACACTGCAATAGTGTATTAACCAGGGATATGTGGTGATGACTATAAAAGAGCATTTATTACATATAAAACAATTGCAATGACAATTAATGAATTGATATACTGTATTAAAACAGTTGATCATATATTTATAGTTGATCAATTGGATGGATACTGATAAAATCTTCCCAGCGCTTGTGCTGAAGGAAGCTTGCTGCTCCGCCGTGGTAAAATTGAAATCCTACTCACCAGACATGAGTAGGAAATGCGCAATGGTTTTCACATCTTGCTGTACATTATGACTTAATCTATGCTGATTAGTGGGACCTAATATCTAATTATAACAAAATGCTACAAAATCTAATTAGATATAAAGATATTAAAACATATTGCTTTTTTGGATAACGTATTCAAATTTCTTTAATTTAAAATTTAAAATTAATTGATCAAAGTATATTGTATGTCCCGATGTATAATATCTATTTAAGTATCTAAGTATAGATGGAAGTAATGTACATAAAGTGTGAATAATATATTGCATTAGATCCATTTAAGTTCAATATTGAACATATTGTTATCATTATTACGGTTTCAAACTCTGTCTCAAGGCATTTGAATCATGTCTTAAATCGTTAAAAAACGCTAAAAAACTCTATAACCAAACGCAGGACATTCATTTGGGTGTTCCCAAAAGACTATCAAATCAATTATTTCAATTGATTAATTTGGGGTTTAAAAGGAAGGAAAGTTCCATGCAGCAACCATCCCTGACGAAGAAACCCAATAATTGGAGTTTCGAAACGCGTTGGAAGGTTTTTCGGTCATTCAGGGACACCGTAGCAGTACAATTCAGGCGGTGACGTCAGCGGAGGAGACGATCGAAGGAAACTCTGTTGGCAACGAGACCACGAGTATTGCAGGAGATCCCCCCGCACCAGCAGACGTTTGCACCCCACGGCGAGCGGTGATTCCAGGAGTAAAGACCCAAAAACCATTGCGCATTTCCTACTCATGTCTGGTGAGTAGGATTTCAATTTTACCACGGCGGAGCAGCAAGCTTCCTTCAGCACAAGCGCTGGGAAGATTTTATCAGTATCCATCCAATTGATCAACTATAAATATATGATCAACTGTTTTAATACAGTATATCAATTCATTAATTGTCATTGCAATTGTTTTATATGTAATAAATGCTCTTTTATAGTCATCACCACATATCCCTGGTTAATACACTATTGCAGTGTTTTTTGCCTCTCTTTGTCTTCCATTTTCTGAGGTTTTCAGCATAAGAAGAGATCCTTTGCACAAGATTCAAGTTCCATTATCCTCAGCGCCATAGAAGGTTTCCACACACTCACCTATGTAGTAGCAGCACCCTGGGCATTTCATGCACATGATGAGGTACACGACATATATATATATATATATATATATATATATATATATATATATATATATATATATATATATATATATATAATGAAATCAGAATTAAAAAAATACAATGACACAGATACTTACATTTGACAATATTATTTAAACATAGATCTTTATTCAGCATCATTTACTGTGTACCATATGATATTTCACAAAGAAAAATGTTGTTTACTCATTTTATAATATTTATTACAATGCCAAATACAGTAAATTATATTGTCACCAGGAGGCAGTATTGGCACTTTACTTACTGTTACCCTGCACCTTCTACAACACTGCATGTCATTTTTTTAAAAAAGCCCCATAATGAAATAATAAACACAGTCCCATAAGGCTGTGTACACACAACAACGTACAGGCATCTCTTACAAATAAACACACAGCTAAGCACAGAATAAAATAACTAGCACTTTTTTTCCACGTAAAGCAGATTTATATTGTAACCTCTTTGGGGCAGGGTCGTTTGCCTTATTTTGGAATTTACCTGTTGCACTTATTCCCATTGTTTATTTACCTTGCATTTTAATTTTGTCAAGTGCTGTGTACATTGTTGACACGATATAAATAAATGTATCCATACTGTACATATATACATTAAGCACAACATACCCTGTTATAATGCAGAATATCGAAGTTTCAGTAGGATTCAATAGCGGAGCTAGCGCCGAATATCCCAACCATACCAAACTGAAAGGGAACATTGAAGACTGTTACATTGTAGGGAATTTTTTCCCTTTTTTTCTTTACACAAACTTTGGCATGATTGAAAATTGACCGAGTCAAAATCATAACACATGTACGTGACCTATCACGTTTAAGTGACCTATCACGTGTAGCCCTTGTATCCCCCCGGAATAAAGAGACTACCCGTGCTGCCGTCACCTGTTTGGCTACCAGGAGGTCTGAGCCCCCACTACTGGGAGCCTGGGGTATACTTATCATCTCGGTGCAGCGCCTCCACCGGCGAGGGATCTCAGCGTAGTGGGAGTAGCCCCTCACCGGAACCAATATACACAATAATTACACACAGGTATATTATAACAGTGTTTACTATATACTGTACTACAGGCATACCCCGCATTAACGTACGCAATGGGACCGGAGCATGTATGTAAAGCGAGAATGTACTTAAAGTGAAGCACTACCTTTTCCCACTTATTGATGCATGTACTGTACTGCAATCATCATATACGTGCATAACTGATGTAAATAACGCATGTGTAACAGGCTCTATAGTCTCCCCGCTTGCGCACAGCTTCGTACAGGTAGGGAGCTGGTATTGCTGTTCAGGACGTGCTGACAG
The DNA here is from genome assembly GCF_040206685.1 of Ascaphus truei. Lineage (NCBI taxonomy): Eukaryota > Metazoa > Chordata > Amphibia > Anura > Ascaphidae > Ascaphus > Ascaphus truei. Next base: position 27,408,149 of record NC_134484.1, on the reverse strand, counting down.
GCGCATGCGTGAACTGCCGTTTGCCTATTGAGCGAGATGTACTTACTCGCGAGTGTACTTAAAGTGAGTGTCCTTAAACCGGGGTATGCCTGTATATATTGTGACAAACGGCTTACTCCGGGGCTCCGCCGTCTGTCCGGGACTGTTAGAACACGGTCTTTTAGGGTAGGTTAAATGATGAGACGTCACGTACTGTTCCTTTAAACAGGCTATGCCTGGTTTATTCAGTCCCAGGCACTGAGACTGCCACAGTTTAAACAGAAAACAAAGCCAAACAAAAAGCTGCTCGTCTGAGCGATAACTTAAACTTAGATGTCCCTGACTCAGAGTTGGAAGTGGCTTGTCCACTTCCACCAACAAAATAAGTACCTTTGCAGTCTTTAGACAAACTAACAGAATGAATGAAGCGATTTGGGAAAGAGGCTTTCTCACCCCTCTGCAGTTCAGCAGCCTTCCAGGCTCTTGGGCGGGGCCCAGAGGAAACAGGAAACAGGTCTTATATACCTGAACTCTAATCAGCATGACAGGTGACAGAAAACAGGCAGCAGACAAACTGTGGAATGGAGTGCCTGTACCACGAGGCTGCCCTGTTCAGCTTAGACAGGACAGAAACTGTTCAGTATCCTGGGAGCCCTGTATATGGAGTTTATTACCAACCCCTGGTTTCTGTCACATATCCTCCCCCCCAGCTCAGACCTCGAGGGGTGAGCGACCATGGATATTAGGGAGTGCATCCTTGACAACCCGTCGGCATTGCCATGTTTGTGCCCCGACCTGTGTTCCACAGAAAATTTAAAGGGCTGTAGGCTTAGGAACCACCTGGTCACCCTAGCGTTCTTCTCCCTATTTTGACACATCCAGGTAAGGGGTGCATGATCTGTGACCAATCGGAACTTTCTCCCCAACAGATAATACTTGAGTGTCTCTACAGCCCACTTTATTGCGAGACACTCTTTCTCGACTATGGAGTAATTTTTCTCCTGGGGATTTAGTTTCCTACTTAAATAAAGGATGGGGTGCTCCTCCCCTTGAGACTCCTGGGAGAGTACCGCCCCCAGCCCTACCTCAGATGCGTCGGTTTGGACTACGAACTCTTTGGAGAAGTCAGGTGTGACCAACACTGGTTGGGCACAGAGAGCTTCTTTCAGGCTTCTAAAGGCCTGTTCGGCTTCGGGGGACCACTTTACCATTAGCGGTCCTCTTGCTTTTGTGAGGTCGGTTAGTGGGGTTGCCTTAGTTGCAAAATTGGGAATAAACCTCCTATAGTAGCCAATTAACCCCAAAAAGGTCCTTACTTGTTTTTTTGTGACTGGCCTTGGCCAATTTTGTATCGCCTCTACTTTGAGTGTTTGTGGTTTGAGTAACCCTCTACCAATAGAATACCCCAGATACTTGGCCTCCTCCAGACCAATAGTGCATTTAGCGGGGTTAGCAGTTAGTCCAGCAGACCGAACTGCGTCGAGCACAGCTTGGACCTTTGGAAGGTGGGACTGCCAATCTTCACTATGGATTACCACATCATCCAGGTAGGCGGCAGTGTACCGAACATGTGGTTTTAAAATTTTATCCATCATTCTTTGGAATGTGGCGGGAGCTCCATGTAAGCCAAAAGGCAGCACCTTATATTGAAAGAGGCCGTCTGGGGTTGAGAAGGCTGTTTTTTCTTTTGCCCTTTCTGTGAGGGGAACCTGCCAGTACCCTTTTGTTAGGTCTAGGGTTGTGAGATATCGGGCTTTGCCCAGTCTCTCTACAAGTTCATCCACCCTGGGCATAGGATAAGTATCAAATTTTGACACCGCGTTTAGTTTCCGGTAGTCATTACAAAACCTTGTTGTACCGTCTGGCTTTGGGACTAAAACTATAGGGCTGTTCCACCCACTTTGGGATTCCTCAATTACGCCTAGTTTTAGCATTTTTTTAACCTCTAAACTTATAGCCTCTCTCTTGGCCTCTGGGATTCGGTACGGTTTAAGGTTAACTCGGACCCCCGGTTCAGAGACTATGTCATGTTTAATTACGTTAGTTTTACCTGGCTGTGTAGAGAAGATTTCTTTGTTCCTTCTCACTAAACTCTGGACCTCTCGTTTCTGATGCACGGACAGTGTTTCAGCTATGCTAACCTCTGGGTCAGTTTCTTGATTCTCTGACGGACCTGGGGGTACTAGGGTTAACAAGACCTCTCTATCTTTCCAGGGCTTGAGTAGGTTTATATGGTAAATTTGCTCAGGTTTCCTCCTACCTGGCTGCCTTACCCTATAATTTACTTCTCCCACTCTTTCCAAGACCTCATATGGCCCATGCCATTTAGCAAGGAATTTACTCTCCACGGTGGGAACCAGAACTAGTACCCTATCACCTGGAAAAAAAATTCTGACCCTAGCACCCTTATTATACGTATTCCTTTGTGCTTCTTGAGCTTTCTCCATGTGTTCCCTCACTATGGGTAGGACTGCAGCAATGCGGTCCTGCATTTGGGCAACATGCTCTATTACACTTCTGTAAGGGGTAACCTCGTGTTCCCAAGTTTCTTTGGCTATATCCAGTAAGCCCCTTGGATGTCGGCCATACAATAGTTCAAACGGGGAGAAGCCTGTGGATGACTGGGGAACTTCCCTAATGGCAAATAACAGGTATGGTAACAAACAGTCCCAGTTTTTCCCATCCTTATCGACCGCCCGGCGTAACATGCTCTTTAAGGTTTTATTGAACCTTTCCACTAAACCATCTGTTTGTGGATGATAGACTGAGGTTCTGAGATGCTTGATTTTTAGGAGTTTACATAGCTCTTTTGTTACTTGGGACATAAATGGTGTTCCCTGGTCAGATAAGATCTCTTTAGGAATTCCGACCCGGGAAAACAGAAGTACTAACTCTTTTGCTATGTTTTTAGCAGAGGTGCTACGTAGGGGAACTGCCTCCGGATATCGGGTAGCATAATCTAATATTACCAATATATGCTGATGTCCCCTAGCAGACTTTATTAGGGGTCCTACTAGATCCATAGCAATCCGGTCAAATGGTACCTCTATTATGGGAAGGGGTACCAATGGGCTGCGGTATGCTTTGAACGGGGCGGTGATCTGACATTCTGGGCATGAGGAACAATAGTTTGTAATTTCTGCCAGAACCCCAGGCCAATAAAAGCTTCGGAGAACCTTTTCTTTTGTCTTTTCCACCCCTAGGTGTCCCCCCAATGGATGACTATGTGCGAGGTGTAATACTACGTTACGGAATGTCCGTGGTACCAACAATTGTTTAGTTGTAACTGATTTTCTTTTATCAACCCGATATACTAGGTCGTTCTCTACCTTGAAGTAGGGGTAAGCAAGTGACCTATCTGGTTGGCCATGAGTACTATTCTGGTCCCGTATATTTCCCCTTGCTACCGCTAATGTGGGGTCCTCCCACTGGGCCTTCTTAAAACTCCCAGGACTGACCTCTAGGTCAGCGAGGGTCTTATCCTGTACTGGGGTGGTAAGTGCCTGATCAACATCTTGATTTGGGGTATTCCCTACCAAAGTAGTGATGGGGAAGGGAATTTCACAGCACTCCTCCTTTTCCCCCTTCTTATTTGGGCCCTCGTCAACCTCCATTTCTGAAAAAGGGAAAGGATTTGTTTCTTCTAACACTTCGTTATGGTCTGCTATTGAACTCTGGGCGCTATTCTGAGCTGGGGACCACATTTTTAGAAAATGGGGAAAGTCGGTCCCTATTAACACATCATGTGCCAGTTTGGGTACAACACCCACCTTGAAATCTAAAGAACCAAATTCTGTTTCAAAAAAAACATCAACAGTGGAATATTCATGATTATCCCCATGTATACAACAAATTGCCACTCTTTGTGAACTGTTTACCTGTTTCTTCTTAATGGGCAATAAGTATTCGGACACTAGTGTGACCATACTCCCAGAGTCAAGAAGTGCCCGAACCCTCTTACCATTAACCTTTACAAATGCCCACAGATGGTTATTCAAGGGGTCCTCTGGGCTAGGGCCCATACATTGGGACAACAGCGAATAAGGTTCCACGCTGTTGCATTGCATGGGCTCATCATTTAGTGGGCAGATTTTTGCTGTGTGGCCCCTCTCATGACAATTTACACATTTAGGTACATAGTCTGTGTCCCACTTAGAGCCTTTTCCCGGCTCCCCATGTTGGCTATTGCCCTTAGTGTGCGAACCACTGTTGCTGGAGCGGCGTGAAGGTGGTCGCCGCTCTTCAGCGCCCCTTAACCCCGGTACCCTTTTACCGTCTCTGGAAGAGTCCTGGAACCTCGGATAGTGGGGTTGCTCCACGACTGTGGGTTGCGGGTGCTCTTCTGCTGCACTGTACCTTTCTACAAGGGCCACAAGCTCATCCGCATTGTGGGGGTCACTCCGACTGACCCAACGGCGTAAGGCAGAGGGAAGTTTCCTCAAGAACTGGTCCATGACCAACCGTTCCACGATGTGGCTTGCTGAGTTGATCTCGGGTTGTAGCCACTTCCGGGCGAGGTGGATGAGGTCATACATCTGGCTTCGGGTGGCTTTATCCATCGTGAAGGACCATGCGTGAAACCTTTGGGCACGAACAGCCGTGGTTACGCCGAGGCGGGCGAGGATCTCGAACTTCAATTTTGCATAGACGTTAGCTTCGGCTGGCTCTAGATCAAAGTAAGCCTTCTGGGGTTCGCCGCTTAGGAAGGGTGCGATTAGACCAGCCCACTCAGCTTCTGGCCATCCCTCTCTCTGTGCCGTGCGTTCAAACGTGAGAAGATAGGCTTCCACATCATCCGAGGGTCCCATCTTCTGAAGGTAGTGGCTTGCCCTGGTCATTTTCGGAACTGGGGCTGCCTCTGCCAGTGGAAGGTTACTGATAGTCCCCCTCAGGATCTCGAGTTCCTGCTGTAAGCCCTGAGCGAACCGCTTTTGCTCCTCTCTCAGCAGGCGGTTTGTCTCTTGCTGGTTTGCATTAGTCTCTTGCTGGGCTATTAACAGCTGTCGCTGGGTTTCACTCGCCTGTTGCTGGGCTTCATTCGCGTCTTTCTGGACAGCGACATTGCGTACCAGCGCACTCACCACGTCTTCCATCTTGTTTGGAGAGAGAGAAAAAAAAACCTTCTTTTTTTTTTTTTTAAAGTTCTTTAACCCCCAGACCTTTCAGTGTTCTGCCCGCATTCTCCACCATATGTGACAAACGGCTTACTCCGGGGCTCCGCCGTCTGTCCGGGACTGTTAGAACACGGTCTTTTAGGGTAGGTTAAATTATGAGACGTCACGTACTGTTCCTTTAAACAGGCTATGCCTGGTTTATTCAGTCCCAGGCACTGAGACTGCCACAGTTTAAACAGAAAACAAAGCCAAACAAAAAGCTGCTCGTCTGAGCGATAACTTAAACTTAGATGTCCCTGACTCAGAGTTGGAAGTGGCTTGTCCACTTCCACCAACAAAATAAGTACCTTTGCAGTCTTTAGACAAACTAACAGAATGAATGAAGCGATTTGGGAAAGAGAATTTCTCACCCCTCTGCAGTTCAGCAGCCTTCCAGGCTCTTGGGCGGGGCCCAGAGGAAACAGGAAACAGGTCTTATATACCTGAACTCTAATCAGCATGACAGGTGACAGAAAACAGGCAGCAGACAAACTGTGGAATGGAGTGCCTGTACCACGAGGCTGCCCTGTTCAGCTTAGACAGGACAGAAACTGTTCAGTATCCTGGGAGCCCTGTATATGGAGTTTATTACCAACCCCTGGTTTCTGTCACAATATATATTCATATATCATCCAACATAACATGGCCCTGCAAAGCCTTCCCCAACCAATAACACCTCCCGGGTGGAACCCCCAAAATCCTGGCGTGCCTGGGCACTTAACCCCGTAGTGTCCACAAGCTAGTCCCTTCCCCAAAAAGTATGTGTGGGATAGCGCGCTTCCCTTTGTGTGTTGGGGCCCGTTGGTGCACCTGGATAATACCTCCCTGGTCTCAGTCCAGACCAGGTCAACTTAGTAGGAGAATCCGTGGATCCGCAACGTGGTCCTACACCGCAAACCACCGGCTCCTCTACTGAGTGGATCCCTGGGCAGATACCTCTGGAGGGGCTTCCAGCTGGAGTGTGCCCCTTTAAGATAGTCTCTGTTGGAGTGTCCTTGCTTTGCTTATGAGCAACAGGCCACACTTCACCTTCAGAGATAATGTCCTGCAGCTGAGGCCTCTCACTGACACACTACTGGGAAGGGTCCCTATCTAAGGCCTTCCCCTGCAGCATACACAGCATTCATCAACTACAGTGACTCAGGGAATCTACCTTGGATCTGGGGGGAAATCTGGCCTAGTCCATGGTTCACTGCTCCCTGGAGAGTACCTTCACCCTTTCTCTCTGGATCACGACTAGCGTTGTGTACCTTGGCGCCAAATGTATCTACTTCTCCCTCCGTGTTCCCAGGAGTCCTATTGGTCCTCCCGCAACATATGTGCAGCCACCCCGTAGTTTTCTGGGGCTTGTAGTCCCCTCCCTCAGCCTATTCCTATGGGACACCGTACTCTGTCTTATACTGCGCAGGCTTGCAATGATCGCCGGGTGCTTGCTGCGCATGCGTGAGCCTCCCAGACATGGCGGCGCCCTTAACTGCCACTCACTGCGGGTCTCGGCGACACACTCACCCTCAGTACCTGCCTGAGTCCTCACGGAGCCATCTCCCTTCGCACAGTCTGGAGGTAAGAGGGGGGGACCTGGCTACACACGTTTAAGTGACCTATCACGTTTAAGTGATCCACTTGTTTTTCTTTTACATCAGCCTTCCAGTATACACTAATAAGATACAGCCTTCATGTTAATGAAAACAGAGGTCATACAGGACTGAACAAACGTCTGAGCTTCTTTCTGGTTACTTGTGATCAGCATATTGTGATGTAGAGAAACCAAACGCAAAAAGGTCTGTTTCTAAAAGGTCCCTGACACTTTACATCCTATATAAAACACAGAGGGGCATGTTTACAAAGCACTGATTTTCCATAAGATAACTTATGGCGCCAGAGGACAGCTTTATGTGCAGGGGCCAGGCCTCTCAGCACGGAAAGGTGTCAGATGGCATAGCACTACTTAGTAAATATAGGCCCCAGAGTTTCTGGTTCAGTAAGGAGGAAGTTATTTTAATTTAACAAACATTGTGTTTAGTTTACCTTCAAACAGGCTAAAAAGATTTAATGCAAAAAATGCTGCTATGCCAATATACTGAATATCCATAAACTTGTACAATATATTACTACTCACTGTAACTTGGGCTGGGTATACCACAAGCAAACAGAAACTCTATTATAGTCTTAACAAGTTCAGTCTATTTGGAATAACCAGAGCTATTGCCTTACAGTTGCCTTAGGCACATACCAGGTAACTTTTTGGTATTACCGATGTTCAGAGGGTCCAGAGACCTTCAGAAGAGGTGGCCAGGAATGCCAACATTCAGGAGATCTGCTTTTTCTTAACACTTGAGCAACCACCGTTCTCTGTTTCCAAACAGCAACTCCTTCATGTTCATCTTGCTGCACTCTGTGCTAGAAGCTGTTCTTAACATGCTGAAAGAACCGTATGAGCTTTACTAATTTTATTATGTACCTCTATCCTACTATGCCACTGAAAATTTGCTTCCACAGCACCCCGAATTTCTGGGACATGACATGCAAATGAGCACACAGAGTCACCTTTTGCTTCGTATCCGTTTTAACTCGGCCCCTATAAGCTTATGCCTGCCGCATTATACAGCTTTTCAGCACAGCCTGGGTTAAAGAAGTGCAGAGCCAGTAAACCCACTCACAGACCTTATGGGTCCCATCAGTGTTTGGATGGTTATGGTTATATAATCACGTTTGTATTTACAGTATATACACATTCTTCCTTTCCTATGAACTGCTGCCTAGACTGTACTGTAGGTTAGCTAATCAGTGTTGTAAATGGTTCGTGATGTAAATATAACGCACCTACAGTAATCTATCTGAACTCTAATATGACCCATTTAATTTTTGCTTCACTAAAGACTTAAATATTAAGGCCTAGATATACCAAAAGGGAAAAAAAGGTGCGCAAATACTGTATAACTAACAAACAGTAACCTGTGTACAAGTGGATGCTGCCACAATGTAGAGGAAACACAGTTCCAAATATAGAAGAGTAAGGAAAAAACAAAAGGCGCAAACCACTAGCCACAATGCTTAAGTTACTAAACAATAACAATAAAATAACAATGCAATGAAAGTCCAATCTGTGGAATCCTGGATAGATCCCACTCAATGGTTTAGTAACTTAAGCATTGTGGCTAGTGGTTTGCGCCTTTTGTTTTTTCCTTACCCTTCACAGTAGATATTCCAAAGTCCGTTAAAATGGAGCCAATATTGTACCGGGTAACAAACATGTACAGTATCACTTCTTTTTACTGCAATTTTATGACCAAAGTAATCCCAGATTGTTGTAATAATTTATCGGATATTTCAGCCATAGTCAAAATGCTGGAATTAACGCAATCACTAATAATTCTTAGTTCCCACATCGCAATCTCATTACTGATATTTGTACCATAGGCTCCTGTAATATGAATGATTATAGATCACTATGGTAAAAATAACATTGAACACAGGCATCAAAATGGTTAATATACAATCAAACTACTCTGCTATGCAATGCTTTACTAACTGTTAAGGTAAACAAGGGGTTTACCCTTACCAACACCCCCCTGGGGGCCTAATGACACTCACCGGGGCAACTATCCCCACCACCCCGCCATGTTCAGGTGCAGGCCTAATAGCAGTTGGGAGCATCATTTCTGGGGGGTGTTGCTGGGTCACATGCAGTATGGTGTGATGCCGGTCCATCATCTAAACACCTGCCCAGTTTTGGGACAGGGTTATTAACCCCTCCCCAAGTATAATAGATGCTGCCTATCTAAATTTAGTGGAGTTCCAGTGCAGCCTACTCCTTAGGCCGCGCTTATAGTGCCATCGCCGGCGATGATCGCAGGAAAAATTAAATTGAAGTGACTTCCAGCGATCATGACCAAGTCGTCGCACCGTCGCATCGCGCCTACTATAAGCACACGCAAAGGCGTCAATACATTTGTTTTGACGCAACGTCATGTCGCTGTCACTGGCACTATAAGCACCGCCTTAGGGAGTAGACATGATTCTATCTTGTCCCATCAGGGGATGAGGGGGTAAAGGACTATCCTCAGGGGCCTCAAGACTCTGGGGCCTAGTTCAGGGAAGATGGAGTGTATATGCTGTATGCTGGTTCCAATAAACAAGTTGTATCATCCATGGTCTGGGACTATGTTATTGGAGGAGTGCCTGTGGGGAGAAACCCTGTCTTTGGCAGGAGCCCTGCAGGATGGAGGCGGTGCACCAAAGAACTGAAAGCCTGTCCTATTGCTTGACTCCCACTACCATCTGCGGAGACTCAGGCCTCCTAAGAACCAACAGCTATGCACCACCATACCCCTAACACTCTATATACCTATATACCATCAGACCTCCCTTGGGGGGGGGGGGGGGGAAGAGAGGTGTTACATAAATAAATATATATATATATATATATATAGACACAGACATAGAAAGGTTCACATTCTCCATAAAAGCATAGTATTTGAACCCTAAGTTGCCTGTCTGAGCACAGTAAATGGTATTTAAAGTCTATATACTGTAGCAGCATACAGTCTCAGGTGAGTTTAGAAGAACCAGCACCTGATATTCAAAGTCACATAAAAGATTTGTTAAATAAAACCAGACCAGAGTCCCGATGTTTCAGTCCCCAGTGTGGACCTTCCTTAGGTTCTCACCTTGATGCAAACTTTAATGCAGCTTTATTAAAACAAATGTTATCACAGGGTGGTAATTAGTTTTTCCACCCTAAATTATGTGACTCTATAAGAATACAGCAGGGCATAGTAAGTAATGTAGATACCCCATTAGTGCACAATGAATGACTGGAAAGGGTATATCAAAACGAGGAACAGTTTTCATTATCACAGTTTGAGTAAGAAATGTCTCATCCATACAGATGGAGAGGATCATGGAAAACATAAGTTAGATTTACTTTATACTCATATTAATTATTGAATGGAATGTGTTGTTTTCACTAATTTGCACTGAATAAATAACTATAAAGTGAAATGAGCTATTCACTTCATGTTCCAAGCTGATAAAGATATTAATAGAAATTAATATTAATAAAGTATTAACCAGGTCAGCACTTGACCTTGGGCAGCACAGGACCATGGGCAAATCACTTTAGCTCCCTGTGCCGCCTTCAGGCACCAAGTAGTGCCAGATGAAAACTGAGACAGCAAATTAGCAAAGGACACAGGTATACTTTTAAAAATAGTTCCTTTATCTAATTGAAGGAGATACCACTTTATCATGATTGTAGCTGTCCACCTGATGTGAACATTTACAAATTAAATTGGATTTGTTACAAATTGTAAAGAAACGGGGACACGTCCCCCGCGTCGTGTCCCCTCCCTACCTGGACAGACGCCCGCAGCGGTCGCCTCCGCTTTACCACGTCGGGTCTCCGCTCTCGGCGTCTGAGCACCACGGCCTGCTCCGCCTTCAGCTGCGTGTGCTGCCTCACTTCTGGGTCGCGTGTGCGCAGGCCTAACATGGCATGCGCGCACCCAACCTGCTTTCCCTCTGCCTCGTACAGGAGGCTCCGTTCCCCTCACATCCCGGCCACACACCTGGCTTCCTCCTCCCCTCTGCACCTGAGCCTATCCCTGTAACAACCCAGACACACCTCCGCTCCTCCTCTGACCTCCATTGGTCAGCTGTCCTTTATTACCCCAGTCCTTCCTGTCCTTCCTCGCTCTGCAGGGCTTCTAGTAGCCGTGTGCTGTTTGGAGTTCTGTGCCTGGCTCTCTTCTCTGTTTCCAGTTCGTGATTCTGATTTGGCCCGTTTGCGTACCCTCTCTGGCTTTGGACCCCGGCTCCCTCCTTACTACATTTACCTTTCTGACCCCAGGACTTGGCTACAGATTACGACCTCACTGTTCTCTCCTTCCCTCGACCCACGGCTTACAGATTCACTTCTCGGACCTCTGGCGCCCCGGACTTGGCAAGTATCTAACCACCCTTCTCTCACCAGATCCGGCAACGCACCCTACCACACTCCGGGCTTGCCCTCACTGCTGTGGGTGTGTGGTATACTCCCTTCCACCTCAGTACTGGGGACTGGTCTGGTCTGCGAGCAGCACAGCGTTACACAAATAGAACAATGAGATATTAATAAAGATGCAGCAACCAGTATTAGATCTCTTGCCTTGGCAAATCTGGGGCAATCTCACAGTAAATGCCTCAACATTTCTGTGAGATTCCTAATGGCCCACCAGGTTAACACAGCGGGGGGTCCCTGCAGTCCCAGTCAAACTGAATGGGACTGCAGGGACCCCGCTGTGTTAATCCGATGGGCCATTAGGAATCTCAAAAAAATGCAGAGGCATTTACTGTGAGATGCCTTAGTTTTTACCCAGGCAAGTGATCGGATAGTGGTGGATGCATCTGTAAAGTGTAAACATTTTAAAATGGGCTACTCAAGTCCAAGGAGAAAGGAATTTGCTCTTACTAGTGAAAGAACTACCGTACAATTATCCCTTGGAAAGCAAAGCGCTAATTAAAATGGACTCAAAACAGATGCTAATATCATATAACATTTCATTAAACATCTCAATTCCATAGGTCTCTTGGATAACTAAGCGCTGCTCTTCTAGTTTGTATATAGTATATTCTGATTTTATTAAAAATAAATGTAACATTGCTGGACCAGATTACATCTCTGCCTTCTGTCATGTAAGTCCTGATAACTACAGGCTGTGGCAGGCAATCATGTGGGTTTTTGACCCCTCATTCTAACTCCCTGAGTGACAAAGGGGTGGTGTCATAGGAATCTGTGTACAGCCTATCATTGTGCAGATCATGTGCATTCCCCTTCTGATGCCTCAGGGAGGAAGTGCAAATTTGTAAGTAGTGCTGATCCAACCATCCTATGGAGTGGAGTTGTGTGGCCGGACTCCTCCCGGCTGGGAGAGGGACAGGCCAGTCAGTCCCTCATGGGCTGAAGGTTATATCCCTGGAAGGGACGTGCAGGCAGTGCACTGCTTGTGAAGTGCATATAGAAAAATAGATGTGACGGTGGCTGGATCAGATGCAATAAAAAATAACTTCTTTATTGAGGAATTTGACCAAACAAGGTTCACATGGCACTGTAGAGGTACTCTGGTGCTCCCCGCCCTTTGTCAAATAGTGAATTACCTCTAAACTAGTGCCAGTATAAGTAGGGAGTCCTCCGCCGTAAGCCCCGCCCATTCTATGACATCACAAAAGTAACGGCCAAAAGATGCTTCACAGTTGTGGATACAATTGCACCAGGCAGCCCCACGGCAAGGGAGTCCAAACAGATCAAAGGCACAACAAATATATTAAAAACAGGTGAAAGTTACTGGGCAGACAAAGTTGAAAAGAGCTTAACAATAAGACAGCCTGCAGTACTATAAACTTGTAACCCTGTTTCCCTTCCCCCTCCCCCCCCCCACCCCCTAATCACAGATAGGATCTATTAGGGGAAAAGCTACGCTGGGTACGTGTTGTATTGTGGTGTAGACCTGCTGGTAACAGGGGGCCCTGAGTCTCCCGCATGGTGTTATAGGGAACTGATAGGACAGGCTTCTGAGGTAGAACTGAATGATACTCACAGGTAAAGCGCCTCCATATCCTACAGATCCCCAGAGTTGTGGGGAGGAACCTCTGGAGGAGAACTTCTCTCAACTTCTCCCTGACAGATTCCAGTCTCAGGCAAGAAGTATAGTTGGTCACTGGGATACTTTATTCCTCTGCAATATGGCAGACTGCCCAGCATATACAGCAGATAATTAGCAGCACATAAGGTTTTCAACTTCAGGATGTTCCTGGACATTCACTCTCAGCCAAAGTGTAACGCCTGTATGCCCGCAGACCTGGCCAATCCCCAGTACTGAGGTGGGTAAGGGTATAACACGCACCCACAGCAGTGAGGGCGTGCCCGGAGTGTGGTAATTGCGTTGCCGGGCCTGGTGAGAAAGGGTTAATGTTATACTTGCTGAGTCCGGGGCGCCAGAGGTCGGAAGGTAGTTGTCCAATAGCCAGAGTCCAGGGATAGGAGAGAGCAGCGTAGTGATGTCCAAAAGCCAAGGTTCAAGGGCAGGAGAAGGCAGCGTAGTGAAAGTCCAAAGCAGAGTTCAAGTTCAAACCAAGGGAATTCAAACAAGGGCAGGGACAGGAATCAGAGCTGTAATAGACAAGGGAGCTGGGCATAGACACTGCACACACAGGAGCTACAGGAAAGCTATGCAGAGCGAGGAAGCAGAGGGCAGACTGGGGTTATAAAGGAGGGAAGACAAATAGCAGGAAGGGGAGGAGCAGGGGTTTGTCTGGGAGCTTGCAGGGATAGGTGAGTGAGAGTAGGGGAGGAGACAGGGAGGTAATCTAGGGTAATGGCCTGTAAACTGTGAGGGGCGGAACCAATATCAGGGGAGGGTTGGTAAATAGAGCGGGTGCGCGCGCCCTCTGTAACGCGGTCACGTGCGTGCAACACGCGAGTGCCAGAGCGTGGGGGAAGCATCGCGGAGGAGGTGCTCGGCAGAGGGGCAAGAGAGGGGGAAGGAGTGGAGGCAGCAGGTGAGGTAATGGAGGCACGCCAAGGGGCGCGAGTTCCCTGACGGGGGAACAGGGAGCGGGAACGCGCGCACACTGGAAGAACCGTGCGAGTGCACGAACCGCGAATGGGAGCGCGCTGATCGCGCTGCAAGAGATTGGGGCAGGGAAGGTGAAGGCAGAGGAAGGGAAGGGCTGGCCGGACGGAGCAAGGTGATGGGGACACGCTGGGAAGAGCGAGTCCCCCGATCCATTACAGTATCCCCCCCTTGAGGATCGGACTCCGGACGATCCTCCCAAGGTTTATGAGGGAACTTCCGACGGTACTGCCTGAGGAGAGTTGGGGCATGGACGTGGTGAGAAGGTATCCAGGAGCGCTCCCCCGGACCTTATCCTTTCCAGTGTACGAGGAACTGGAGTCTGCCCCGGGACCAACGAGAATCAAGTAAGGATTGAATTTCAAACTCTTGTTGTCCTTGTATAACAACAGGATTAGGCCTCCGAGGGTGGTCCGGAAAATGGAGATTCTGGATCACCAGTTTTAGTAAAGATACATGGAACACAGAAGGAATCTTCATTGAAGGAGGAAGTGCAAGTCGGTATGCGACCAGGTTGATCCTTTCAAGAATTTTGAAAGGACCTAGGACTCTTGGGGCCAGTTTCTGGGAAGGGGTCTTGAGTTTAATATTTCTGGAAGATAGCCACACATTGTCTCCGGGTTTGAACTCTGGGCCTACTTGGCATCGCCGATCTGCTTGCGTCTTTTGTCTTAGAACGGAATTTCGCAAAGTTTTTATGATCTTTTTCCAGGAATTCTGAAGATTGGAAATGTGAGAATCTGCTGTGGGAACACCAGAGGGGAGGGAGGAGAGGGGACGACTGCTGGGGTGGAATCCATAGTTAATGAAAAACGGTGACTCTTGCGTGGATTAGATTTTTAATGAGTTAATAGCAGCACCGGGTAACAGGTCCACCCAATTGTCATGCGATTCAGACACGAAGCATCTAAGATACTGTTCCAGTGTCTGGTTTTTCTGTCTGCCCGTTGGTTTGTGGGTGATAACCCGAGGAAAATAGAAGGGAAATGCCAAGTCTTTGAGAAAAAGCTCGCCAAAACTTAGAGATGAATTGAGTACCTCTGTCAGAAACAATGGAAATAGGTACACCGTGTAATCTGAAAATTTCCTTGGAAAAAACGTCGGCTAAAGTAGCTGAATTAGGAAGACCCTTGAGGGATATAAAGTGGGTATGCTTAGAAAATCTATCAACAACCACAAGGATTGTATTCACCCCTTTAGAATTGGGAAGCTCTACAATGAAGTCCATGGAGATATGTTTCCAAGGTTGTTCCGGAATAGGAAGAGGCATGAGAAGACCAGAAGGTCTCTGACAGGCGGATTTGCTCTGGGCACAGACAGGACAAGCCCTGGTGAACTCAAAAATGTCCTTATTCATTTTAGGCAACCAAAAGGTCTGTTTGATGAGATCTATAGTTCGTTTGTAGCCTGGATGACCAGCAGCTCTTGACGAATGTCCGCATAGAAGAATCTTGTGGCGGAAACGCGGGACAGCGTATAACCGTCCCTCTGGCATCTTAAATCTCCTAGGAACATGAGCCTGGGCTTTATTGATTTCGTCCAAGATATCAAAATTGTTGGCGGCAATAATACACTTAGCCGGAAGAATTGACTCTGAGGATTCATTAGATTCGTTATCGGTGGAGAACTGACGAGATAGAGCGTCGGCCTTGATGTTCTTGGTACCGGGAATGTAAGAAATAGTATAATTGAACCTAGAAAAGAACAAGGCCCAGCGAGCTTGATGGGAACCCAAACGACGAGCCCCCTCGTTGTACAATAAGTTTTTGTGATCGGTGAGGATGGCTACTGGCTCTTTGGTACCTTCGAGGAGATGTCTCCATTCCTGGAGAGCCAACTTGATGGCCAGCAGCTCGCGGTTCCCGACATCATAATTTCTATCGGCCAAAGAAAATTTTCTGGAAAAGAATCCACACGGATAGAGTTTTTCCTGTGGGGAAGATCTCTGAGAAAGGGCTGCGCCAGCTCCCACATACGAGGCGTCTACTTCGAGAGTGAAAGGAAGGGAAGTATCCGGATGCCGAAGGATAGGGGCGGACACAAAGGCTCTTTTGAGAAAGTCAAAGGCTTCGATAGCTTCAGGAGACCAAACAGTCGGATCAGCACCTTTCTTGGTGAAAGCAGTGATTGGTAGGGCAATAGTAGAGAAGTTACGGATGAATTTCCGATAGTAATTGGCAAAGCCAAGGAAGCGCTGTACGGCCTTGAGAGAGTTCGGTAACGGCAAATCGAGTACAGACTTCAATTTCTCAGGGTCCATAGTAAAGCCTTTGTCAGAAATTATATAGCCCAAGAAGGCTGTGGAAGATTGATGGAACAAACATTTCTCCATTTTCGCGTAGATGCGATTAGCACGAAGCCGAGAGAGCACCAACTTGGTATGCTGAACGTGCTCCTCCAGGCTTTTGGAGAAAATATATACGATGACGAACGTACCCAGCACATGCCGGAAGATATCATTCATGAACTCTTGGAATACAGCAGGGGCAATGCAAAGACCAAACGGCATCACTAAGTACTCGTAATGTCACGAACGCGTGTTAAACGCGGTTTTCCATTTGTCCCCCTCTCTTATATGAATGAGGTTGTAGGCTCCTCTTAAATCGAGTTTGGAGAAGATAGAGGCTCCTTGTAAACGGTCGAAAAGTTCAGAAATCAACAGCAAGGGGTACCGGTTCTTTACGGTGATTTTGTTTAGCCCACGAAAGTCTATACAGGGTCTTAGAGAGCCATCCTTCTTCTTCACGAAGAAGAAGCCTGCCCTGGCGGGGGAGGTAGAATTCCAGATGAACCCTTTCTTAAGATTCTCCTGGATGTAGGCTGTCATCGCTTCCATCTCGGGCACAGACAAGGGATAAGACTTAGATTTGGGGAGAATGGTTCCAGGAATCAAATCAATGGGACAGTCGTAAAGGCGGTGAGGAGGTAGTACTTCGGCCTCAGTTTTATTGAAGACATCTAAGTATTCATAATATACCTTTGGCAAAGGAGAGTGAGAAGATGAGGTGGTGTCAAGGCCCGCTAGCACGGCAACAGGAGGCGAAACCAGCTTCTCTGGGGAATCAGCCCATTGGATCGGCAACACATTGGTCATCAATACGCGGGTTGTGAAGCTGCAGCCATGGCAATCCCAGTATAACCTGGACATTAGGGGAGTGGAAAACATCAAAGGCTATTACCTCGGTATGACCATCCGTGGTGGTCAAGGTAAGTGGTATGGTCTCCCAAATGATGAATGCTGGTTGAAGCGGTCGACCGTCAATGGCCTCAAGGCCGATGGGTGACTTCTTTTTGACTAGTGGAATCTGGTTGCTGTAGGTGAAGGCGTGATCAAGAAAGTTGCCACCAGACCCAGAGTCGATGAAGGCTTTGACTTCTATTTGAAGACCAGGAGCCACCAGGGTTATGGGGAGAAATAACTTATTTGGAAGTTCCTTAGGGAGAGAGGGGCAAGAAAAGACTGTACCCAGTAGAAGCCCCTCTACCTTTACTGGGCATTCCCGTTTCCCGGTTTCAAGCGGCACTGACGAAGTTGATGTTCAGGGGAGCCGCAGTAATAGCAGATACCCTTCTCCTGACGTTGTGCCTTCTCAACGGCCCTAGGTTGTTGGTTACCAATTTGCATCGGTTCAGGAGCGTCCAACGCGGGAAAGGGCAGTGGTGGATACTTAAGAGATGAACAAAGGAACATAGGGCACAACGGATTTAGCAAATTCAAACTCATTTATTGAGCCAACACAACGTTTTGACCATAATGGTCTTTTTCAAGTGGCAATGGCATAAATACATTCCCTTGTAACAACATATAAATAGTGCCCCAAATCCCCACAATGCAACCTGTTCAATCAGCAGTGATGGAATTCATGTGCTGATTAAGTCCCTTCAATCAATCTCCAGTCTATATTCCTCGGTAGGTGATCACCAACAGCTGTTAATATTCCTCTGTGTATCTTAGTGCTCAAGTCCTCCATGATTCCGTGTAATCCGGCATCCATCTTGCTGACGTCATCAATCCGGGTCCTTAGCAGTTGGAACGCATCTGGGTCCTGCACTGCTACCATCTCGTGTGTTTCAAGTCCACGCATGCGCGGTGATAATCCTATCGATCCTCTTCATCCCTTTACTCCTGTAGACCGCAAAAAGTGCAGATTACTTCTAAATCGTTGCGCATGCGTGTGTCAGTCTGCCTGCGGTCCTGCAGGCGTGGGGGGGAACAGTAGATATCCCGTAGTCATCCATTAACATCCGTTTTCATCCGCAGTGTGGCATCTTCATCAGTCAAGCAATAGGGGAGGATATATTCATCACCAGAAGTTCACGATGTTGGGAGAGAGAAGAGAGGGGAGGAATAAATCAGCATACCGCTTACTGAACAAGCTTTGTGATATATACTCTCACCGTGAAAAAGTGATTAATAAAAATTAAAAAAGGCTTGTCTTTGTCAATTGATTTCAACTACTTAACCCCAGAGGTGTACTAACATTGATCATATATCTCTTCATAACTGCAGCAAGCAGTGGCAGCAACCTATGGAAAAAACAGTTTATCTTTCCTCAATGAAACAGCCCAATGACAAAAAGTCATTCAGTCCATTGGGAAATACAGTGTGTAATGTGTGGATCCAGAAGGATTCTCGCTGTAGTAATAAGACATCCTTATCTAAACCTGCCCTAGCTTTTTTAATATGCTCAATACCCATTAATTTTAATGAGGATATTGGGTGACTAAATTCAGAGCAATGTTTTATCAGGGCGGTATCCTCTGCACGATTATTGATTTTGCTCCTATGTTCTATAAATCTAGTTTTTAGCAATATAACATAGTCCACAGGGGCATTTAATCATATAGACTATATTTGTAGTAGTGCAGATGATACGCTCCTTAAAATTGAACAACCTGCCACTTCTTGGGTGGTAGAACTTGTCTCCAGTATTCAGACTGTTGCAAACGCTATAGCCATAGCATTTATAACAACCTACAGTAGCGGCATCCTTTATTCTTACCAATGCCGGCGGCATGCCGGGATCTACTCCGGCTGGCGCCAGTCTAGACCGCGCGCCGCCGCGTTTCCTCCACGCACCCCCCCTCCTATTCGGGTGCATTTTAGCCCACCTTCCCGACCCCGAACCCGGCTCCTGCTCTGCCCCTCTGCTTCCCCGCACCCCCGCTTACCTCACTTTAAACTCCAGGGGTGTCGGGGAAGCCGGGGAAGCCGGGCGCGCACGTGACTATGACGTCACAGTGCGCCGCAACAAGCCGCGTCACCACGCTTCCCGCACGCATCCTGCCGTGCGGGAAGTGTAAGAATAAATAATGTCGCTACTGTACTTTGGGTAAACTTAAAAAATGTGGTGTTATATAATGTTTCTCATTATCAGCCTTTATCAAGATGTCCTTAAGATTCTTTCCACGTTTATAAGCAAAACGTGGGAAATCCTTACAGGCATCCTTCAGTGTATCGTCAGTTTGTAATACTTTCCAGTGCCTTCTAAGTGTTTTTTTAATAAAACCACTGGCAGTTGTAAATTTACTTACAAATGTAAGACGATCACTTTTAATGTTTGATTATGGTATTATATTTAAAGCCGTGACAATTTCAGATCTGTTGTGTCCCCTCTCAACAAATCTATCCTCAATCTCCTTTAAAGTCTCCTCTAATTTAGTAGGCCTGTCTACTATGCGTGTAGCCCTAATCTTTTGTGAAAACGGTAGCATTTGTTTCAATCGTTCTGGGTGGAAACTAGATGCATGCAAAGTGCTATTTTTGTCTGTTGGTTTTCTATACAGATCGCTATGAAGCTCTCCATTTTCATAGGTGAGAAGCACGTCTAGATACGAAATCTGCTTGGTGCTCCAATTTGTGTTTTTGTCACTTTTTTTACTCACCATAACTTAACTCAGTTTAATGTTTTGGCCTATCCTATAGCCTCTCTTGCATTCCCAGTAAAATCAACCCCACACTGATGAGACCCATCAAGGTTGAAACAGCTGTCTGTGGGTGGTTTTCTGGGTATGCACCTTAACCCTGGCTGTGCTCAAAGCTGTGACCATGCGGCAAGCTTAAGCCTATAGGGAACCATGTTAAAAATGGTTATTGAGGCAAAAAGTGACAGTGTGCTCATTTGCATGTCATTTCCCAGAATCACTTGCTGCAGTGGAAGTGCTGTATGCTGGGTGATAATGGGGAAAGGCGGGGTTGCAGACCTGCCTAAGACATGCAGATGAGCATAGTTATATTTGCATATATATATATATATATATATATATATATATATATATATATATATATATATATATAAAATACATTTTATATGTGTACATATATATATGTGTAACGGGTTTTCCCCGGACAGGTTTCTGCAACGTCCTGCTATGCCTTGCGCGCGGCACCACGTGCCTTCTGCCAACTTGGGGAAAGTTGCCATGGCGCGGGGTCAGCATAGACTAAAGGGCAGCCCTCAGGGGGGCAGCCAGGCATAAACAATGAGGATGGTGCCTCTGCCAGGCATATATCTTCGTCGAATGACACTGTAATAAGCAGCGCTCCCCACGTGGACGGGGAGCCTAGACATATATCCATCGTAAAGGCGTTATGCCACCCGGGGACTTTATACATATGCTCATAGAGCTCCCGCAGTGGAACAGTGCAGGAAAACCTTCTACAGCCACCACACGGCGGGGATTTTGGTCCATCCTCAAGGCCCAGGCGAGGACCTCGAGTCCGGATATTACAGGCATGATGACAAAAATAGAACTTGAACAGTTTAAAAAAAAAACACAGGGCACCCCAGGTCTATCTCAGCAGCGCCTCCAAATGTAACAGGTTCCCCCCCCCCAATCGCAGATTATACTGTGTGGGTGCAGGAAACATATAATGTTACGCGGTATTTAGTGCTATACCTGTTGGCTCACAGGAGGGCTGAGCTTCCGCCACGGGGAACCTGGGGTAATTATACTGTGGACAACCACTTACATTCGGTGCAGCGCCTCCACCTGCGATGGCTCCCACCAGAGGGGGAGTGGTTCCTCGCAGGACAATCAATAAACACATAGACAGTGATTTATATTAACTAAGGACTTTACTACATGCATAGAGAATATCATCACATCAATCATAACCTGTGTCCCTCTCACGAGGAGACACTAACCGTGACGTCTCGCAGGACGCGTCCCCAACACCAGGTGATCCCACCCAGTGTCCAAAGAAACCCCACCCAATGTCCCGCACTCTTGCAGAGAGTCAATGGGTGACTGCGCAGTCACTATTTAAGCTAAGGGCCCGGTGGTGCACTTAGAACTGTAGATACCTGCCGAGCACTCCGGTGCTCGGATCAGCAACGCTTCACAAAGGGTCAGACGTGCAATGAATCCGTCTGATCCTATCCTGGCGATATTCTCTGTGGACCCCAACGTGGGTCCGAACTCCGTCACTGGAACCGCAGCATCCGCTGAGTCCCTATCTAAGTGGCACGTGCTACACTATAGGCCGTCCCTATATTACAGCAACCTGTAGTGGCTTTGGGGAAACTCCTAGGGGCCTACAGGGGTAATGACCTGTCCCACTCCCTTAACTCTCCAAGTCCCCTAAGCCTCACTAATCCCAGCGCCTGCAGCAACAAGCTGTGACCCTCTGGATGTTGCCAGCCAACGTGCTGCGCAACAAGGTGCCTGCCTGTCAGACCTCACAGCACTGACCGCTGTGACTCTGACAAGGCAGCACTCTAAACTAAGGGCAGCGTCCCTATCTTGGGCCTCCCTCAGCAATTACCCTAGTGGGGGGTTGGGGCCTACCTGGGGTGTGGGTACCTATAGGGCCGCAGGAGCTGTACGCGCTCCCTGCACCCTTCCTTCCCTCACAGCTCCCCTGCTCCAACGGCAACTCCTGAGTGACTGGGTCCCTCTCTCTAGAGCAGTCCCTGGCAACACTCTCTCTCAGAGTAACTAGCTACCTCAGACCCCGGGGGTGCTGGCCTAGTACAGCGAGTCCGTGACTCCTGTACCCTACCTCCTTCCCTGGGCTGCTCTGGTCTCTGACTGCTCCCTAACGTGCTCCAAGCCCGCCAAATGTATCTCTTCTGCAAGGGCTCCCTAAGCCCTATTGGCTCCCTGGTGTCACGTGGGGCGCGCAAAGGCTCTTGGGATATGTAGTCCCAGCTCAGAGCCTTCCCTGGTAGGCTAGGGCTTCGCGGGATTTTCCTACCCTGCACTGCGCTTGCGCAAGCTTTCCCGGGCTGTCTCAACCTTCCCTGAACTGTCCCTATGCTCGCGTGACTTTGCCCTGTCTCTGGGGCTCTCACTGCGCCTACGCGTCCCTGCGCATGCGCAACCCGCATCGCAATGGCGGCGCCCTGCTTCACCGGCCGCCGGGACCTTAGAGACGCGATCGCAGCCTTAGCAACGGCCTGATCGCGTCCCCGGCAACCGGCCGCATGTGGGGAAAGCCGCGCTGCTCCCTGCTCCAGCCCCCACCCTTGGAAGCAGCCGTCGGGTCTGTCGGCACCCGCGACTGAGCTGCTCAAGGGGAGGGGGGTCTCCAGGAGCCACGGGAGCTCCAGGATACACTCTCCCCCTGGTGAAAAACCCAACGTCCCCGCTTGGGGAACGACATCAATCGGCATAAGAGTTATATAATCAAAATGCATTGCACAGAAAATACAACTTATTTCGACTTTACACTTCGGGTTACATTGCACTTCACACCAATTAACCGAAGCGTGCTGAGACCATTTGTGGGATGCCCCTAACTGAACATGTGGGGGTACCTCACTTTTGCGTCCGTGAGCCTCCCCCAGAAAAATTTCTTGGAGAGCACACTCTGGAGTGACAGTCACTGGTTCGGTACTACTTCCTCCCCCTGGTGGAAGGAGTAGCACAATGTCTCTTAAACAGGCCTTTACCCGGTCATCCGCGGTTTGGATGCGGTAGACCAGGAGGCCAGGACCTTTCCCGCGGTCCACTACGTGGTGAATGGAGCTTTCCTCTTTGGGCTCCAAGGAGAAAATTTTCACTGCACAGTCCTTGTCCCTACGGCCCTGTGAGGCTTCCACTGGGAAGCGAAAACTGAACAATGTCTCCTTCCTCAAAGTCTCTGGTTCACCCGGCAGGGGGAAAAGGGTTGATACCTTACCACTGCGGTGATTCCCGGTGGCCAACAGGTCCTCGGGGACGCTGTCAGTTCCCACCTGGGCTGTATCGGGACCTGTCCACAACACTTCTGGGACAGTCCACTCACTGACTTGGAACTCAGGAGCGTTGGATCCCAGTCCTGGGACCATTTGGGTTGGAGCGTACGGGCTCACAATCCGCTCAGGAGCCGTAACTCTGGCCTTTTCACGGCCACCTCCATCGGAGCCTGTGGGGAGCAAGGGGGTTCCTTACCACTCGGCTGGCTGGCGATGGGTTTCTCTTCATCAGGACAATTATCTTCCAAGGAGGACACCTCCGCCAGGACGCGATGCAGAGGGGAGCCCTTCGCCCGGGCGACCAGACTTAAGGAGCCATCGTGCTCCACGGTCACCTGGAGGCTCACCCCCAACACCCCTGGGGCAGTCAACTCACCATTGTCGTCGGTAGGTACTGGTCCCCATTCTAGGACCGATGGTACCATTGGAATATGCTGGACAGGCCATTGTAGGGCACACGGGCCCACAGCAGGGTCCGCAACATCGGGATACACTTCCTCTAGGGCACACGGGCCAACAGCAGGCTCTGCATCCGCCGAGATAGTGTGTTCATTGGTGTCACTAAAATGGTCAGCCGGCAGGCGCATCACCACAAGTGACTGGTCGCTGGTTTCACTAGAAGAAGGTGGGGTATATACACCTTACCCTGTAATTCCTCTGTATCATCGCTGGGGTGGTTCGCCGATAGGCGCATCGCCACCGATGGGACTTCAACCTCGTCCTCTGCTGTTCTGCAAACTGGGGCACAATAGGCTTCAAGAACCGGGCACCGCAACAGTCACACTTAGGCTCCCACGCCAATGCCTCCCTAGAACAGTCACAGGTAGGACTAAAATACTGTATACTCAGCTCTCCGTCCACTGTGCCGGTCTTGCACTCCAGCCGTAGCTGAAACAGGTCGGCGCCTTGGACATAAGCCTTTTGCAGGCAAGTGCACATTATAGTGTAAGGGCTTTCACTCCTGGCACATACCAAGCCACATACACATTGGGGTGTATCCCCTTACAGTCTGTCTCATCCACGTTTGGTTGAAAATCACAGTGCTTGCTCCCCCTGGTGGAATCTGAAGGAGGGGCACTTTCTACAAGGGAGTGGGTCTGGCTCTGCACTGACTCACTCGCATTGCAGGGGCGGGGCTTAGGTTTTCCCGCCAGTCCCGGACAGGTTTCTGCAACGTCCTGCTGTGCCTTGCGCGCGGCACCACGTGCCTTCTGCCAACTTGGGGAAAGTTGCCATGGCGCGGGGTCAGCATAGACTAAAGGGCAGCCCTCAGGGGGGCAGCCAGGCATAAACAATGAGGATGGTGCCTCTGCCAGGCATATATCTTCGTCGAATGACACTGTAATAAGCAGCGCTCCCCACGTGGACGGGGAGCCTAGACATATATCCATCGTAAAGGCGTTATGCCACCCGGGGACTTTATACATATGCTCATAGAGCTCCCGCAGTGGAACAGTGCAGGAAAACCTTCTACAGCCACCACACGGCGGGGATTTTGGTCCATCCTCAAGGCCCAGGCGAGGACCTCGTGTCCGGATATTACAGGCATGATGACAAAAATAGAACTTGAACAGTTTAAAAAAAAACACAGGGCACCCCAGGTCTATCTCAGCAGCGCCTCCAAATGTAACAGGTTCCCCCCCCCCCAATCGCAGATTATACTGTGTGGGTGCAGGAAACATATAATGTTACGCGGTATTTAGTGCTATACCTGTTGGCTCACAGGAGGGCTGAGCTTCCGCCACGGGGAACCTGGGGTAATTATACTGTGGACAACCACTTACATTCGGTGCAGCGCCTCCACCTGCGATGGCTCCCACCAGAGGGGGAGTGGTTCCTCGCAGGACAATCAATAAACACATAGACAGTGATTTATATTAACTAAGGACTTTACTACATGCATAGAGAATATCATCACATCAATCATAACCTGTGTCCCTCTCACGAGGAGACACTAACCGTGACGTCTCGCAGGACGCGTCCCCAACACCAGGTGATCCCACCCAGTGTCCAAAGAAACCCCACCCAATGTCCCGCACTCTTGCAGAGAGTCAATGGGTGACTGCGCAGTCACTATTTAAGCTAAGGGCCCGGTGGTGCACTTAGAACTGTAGATACCTGCCGAGCACTCCGGTGCTCGGATCAGCAACGCTTCACAAAGGGTCAGACGTGCAATGAATCCGTCTGATCCTATCCTGGCGATATTCTCTGTGGACTTAAACGTGGGTCTGAACTCCGTCACTGGAACCGCAGCATCCGCTGAGTCCCTAACTATCTAAGTGGCACGTGCTACACTATAGGCCGTCCCTATAGTACAGCAACCTGTAGTGGCTTTGGGGAAACTCCTAGGGGCCTACAGGGGTAATGACCTGTCCCACTCCCCTAACTCTCCAAGTCCCCTAAGCGTCACTAATCCCAGCGCCTGCAGCAACAAGCTGTGACCCTCTGGATGTTGCCAGCCAACGTGCTGCGCAACAAGGTGCCTGCCTGTCAGACCTCACAGCACTGACCGCTGTGACTCTGACAAGGCAGCACTCTAAACTAAGGGCAGCGTCCCTATCTTGGGCCTCCCTCAGCAATTACCCACTACCCTAGTGGGGGGTTGGGGCCTACCTGGGGTGTGGGTACCTATAGGGCCGCAGGAGCTGTACGCGCTCCCCGCACCCTTCCTTCCCTCACAGCTCCCCTGCTCCAACGGCAACTCCTGAGTGACTGGGTCCCACTCTCTAGAGCAGTCCCTGGCAACACTCTCTCTCAGAGTAACTAGCTACCTCAGACCCCGGGGGTGCTGGCCTAGTACAGCGAGTCCGTGACTCCTGTACCCTACCTCCTTCCCTGGGCTGCTCCGGTCTCTGACTGCTCCCTAACGTGCTCCAAGCCCGCCAATTGTATCTCTTCTGCAAGGGCTCCCTAAGCCCTATTGGCTCCCTGGTGTCACGTGGGGCGCGCAAAGGCTCTTGGGATATGTAGTCCCAGCTCAGAGCCTTCCCTGGTAGGCTAGGGCTTTGCGGGCTTTTCCTACCCTGCACTGCGCTTGCACAAGCTTTCCCGGGCTGTCTCAACCTTCCCTGAGCTGTCCCTATGCTCGCGCGACTTTGCCCTGTCTCTGGGGCTCTCCCTGCGCCTACGCGTCCCTGCGCATGTGCAACCCGCATCGCAATGGCGGCGCCCTGCTTCACCGGCCGCCGGGACCTTAGAGACGTGATCGCGGCCTTAGCAATGGCCCGATCACGTCCCTGGCAACCGGCCGCATGTGGGGAAAGCCGCGCTGCTCCCTGCTCCAGCCCCCACCCTTGGAAGCAGCCGTCGGGTCTGTCGGCACCTGCGACTGAGCTGCTCAAGGGGAGGGGGGTCTCCAGGAGCCACGGGAGCTCCAGGCTACATATGTATATATGTATATAATGTGGTTAGCAGGGATGGGTGCAGTGTGTAATATCCCCCACAGTGGTTGTTTATGGGTTGCGGGTGGGTCGCTTGAGGGCTTAACCCCTTCATGACCGTTGCGGTATTAACCGCTATGGTAATGAAGGGGTTACGTTGACCCACAACCCCCCTGGAAACCATAAACACGCCCCAAATTCCAACTACCCCCTTAATCCACTGCCGCTCCCCACAGAAAGCATGGTAATGGATTGTTAACCCCTTCATTGCCTTAGCGGTTGCCCGCTAAGGCAATGAATTGGACTGTTAATGCATTATTCCTGCTTCGGATGCATGGGGGGGGGGCTTCGGTGCTGATATTACTGGGTATCAGCTCTGGAGCCCCCCTGCATCAATCCGAGCCAGGAAAAGGGACAGATTTTTTTTCAATGTCCCCTATCGCCGCTCAGCACCAGTTTCTTGCCAACTTTTGTTGCCGGAGCTATTTGGAGAAAATCTCTCCATTTTTTTTTCAACCAAAAAAGTTTTTATTGAGTGCATGGTACAATAGTCACATTATCTCCCAACCCACTGTCTTATACAATAGTACCCACAACAACTCATATTATAAGTAGACTCACATAAGACATACTGGGGTTACGTACAGACCAACAAGACGTACAGACATACTACACCAGGGGGGAGGAAGGGTGGGTGGGGGGGGGGGGTTGCCACAGAACGATTTCAACTCAGCTGGGCTCATCTTGGAGGCTACGGTTCTCGCTAAGTTCTGGTCTTCTTGGGCTTTGAAGACTTCTGGTCCGAAAGATCTCCCAGTAACTGCAATCGTAGCGTTGGCTTCTGATCTCTCTGATGTATCCTGGCCCCTGCTTGTCCTTTTCTCTACCGAATTTAGTTATCCCCTTACGTTGGTAGGATTCTATGTCTCCCTGTCCTCTACACTTCATCCAAGGAGAACGCGCCTAGAGCTATTAGAGCAGTATGTTGGAGGCATTGACCCCTGGGATATCGTTCAGGTCTAGCCATGGTGACCAGACTTTGAGAAAGTTTGTGCCGGTGTCGTTGACCAGACTCGTTAACTGTTCCATCCGGCAAACGTGCCAAATTCGATTTCTGATTTTTGGGATATTTGGTAGATCCGGTTGCTTCCACAATGCTGCGAGTTCGCACCTCAGGGCAGTTGCAAAATGTGCAATTAATTTGTGCTCCGACCTGTTTAACCCCGGGGTGCGTCTGGCCAGTAGAAACAACCAGGGGTCCAAAGGGATCGTGCAGTCGAGAATTCTCTGAAGCCAATTTCTGATCTCCTCCCAGATTGGGAGTACCTTGGTGCAACCCCACAGCATGTGTAGCAAGTCTGCCTGCTCCCCACATTGTTTAGGGCACAATGGGGGGTAACCTCTGACAAACTTTGATAATTATGTTGGAGTCAGATACCACCTCATTAGGACTTTATACGCGTTCTCCTTTAATGTCGTGCAAATCGAGCTCTTAGCTGCCGCCAAGATGATTTGATCCCAGTCTTTGTCCTCTAATGTGTCTCCTAGATCTCTTTCCCATCTGTTCCTATATTTTAATGTCACGTCAGCGTCAGGATTCGGACAGACCACCGCTTTATACATCGTAGAGATAAGTCCCTTGGTTCCTGTTCCAGTAGAACAGAGCTGTTCAAAATTAGTGCGTTGAGCTCGAATGGGAAATTTATCATAGAAAGCTCTTAGCTGGAGGTATCTAAAGAATTCTGAATTTGGAATCGATTTTTCAGACTTAATTTGCTCAAACGGTTTGATAGATATTCTACCCTCCAGGTGTCGAAGGCGAGTATAGCCCTTCTGTGTCCATGTAATAAAATCTTTCTTCTGCAGGCCCGGAGCGAAATCAGGGTTTCCCAAAATTGGGGTCATGAAAGAGTGTTGTCTCATCAAGACGTGTTTATATTTGCTTTTGTCCCATACTGCCAAAGAGCTGACAACCGCGGGGAGCGGGTGTGTGAAGTCCTTGCGGACCTTATTTGGGAGCCAGATCAGGTCCTGCAATGCCACCGGGGCACAGCAGGCCGTTTCCAGTTCTACCCAACGCCTCTGACTAGGGTGGGTATGCCACTGGATGATTTGAGTTAATTGGGCCGCTCTATAGTACGACAACAGGCAAGGTACCGCTAGTCCTCCTTTTGTAGTGGGTCGAATTAGTATGCTATTTTTGACGCGGGGGGATTTATTACCCCAGATAAATTTCACCATTGCGGACTGTAACCGAAGGATCTCTTCCCTGCTTATAGGGACCGGAAGAGTCTGAAATAGGTACAGAATTCTGGGAAGGAGATTCATTTTTAGTGATTGGATCCTTCCGATCCAGGATATGTTGTACCCTGCCCATTTCCAGAGATCTTCCTTCAGTGTCCAAATTAGTCTGGGGTAATTAGCTTTATAGAGGGTGCCTGATTGTTTTGTGATATTTATTCCTAGGTATTTTATGCAGGAGGTTTGCCATTTGAATTCAAAATTTACCGTGATCAATTTCTCACTAGCTTTAGGTAAATTGATATTTAGGGCTTCTGATTTTGCCTGGTTAATTTTAAACCCTGATATCGTATTAAATTCCCCTAATAATTGGAAAACGTTCGGCAGAGAGGTGAGGGGCTGTGATAGTGTGAGTATCACGTCATCAGCATACAGGGCCACCTTATGTGGCTGGTCACTGATTTGGATGCCTGTTATATTTGGGCTAAGGCGGATGTGCGCCGCTAAGGGTTCAATACAAAGCGCAAAGAGAAGGGGTGACAGAGGACAGCCCTGTCTGGTGCCGCTCTTTATCTGAAATTCTTCCGAGGGGAAGCCCTGGTGTCTGACCTTCGCCGTCGGTCCCTGATACAGAGCGAGAATGGCCTCTATCATTCTCTCTCCCAATCCGAACGCCCCAAGCGTCTCCCTCAAGTAGGCCAGTCAATTCTGTCGAACGCTTTTTCAGCATCTAAACTAAGCACCATAGACGGGATACGTTTTTTCTGCGCCAGATCAATTAAGTCAATAATCCGTCTGGTGTTATCAGCTGCTTGTCGACCACATATGAACCCTACTTGATCAGGATGGACCAACTTGGACAACACCTGGTTAAGGCGGTTAGCTAAAAGTTTGGAAAAGATTTTTGTATCCGAGTTTATTAACGAGATGGGCCTGTAGCTTTTACAGTCCGCTGGGTCCTTTCCTTGTTTGTGGATTACTGAGATAGACGCCTGGAGCATCGAGCCCGGGATGGGGGCACCATCCAAGAAGGAATTACATAGTTTTAGTAGATGAGGAGCTAATATTTTACGAAATTTCTTATAATAGAGATTGGAAAAGCCATCTGGGCCTGGGGCCTTGGCTGCTTTCAATGACTTCATTACCTCTAGGAGTTCCTCGATAGTAAATTCTGCCTGTAGTGCGTCCCTCTCCTCTCTGGTCACTGCAGGCAGCTGAGCCTCAGTTAAGAACGTCTTTAGTCGTGCTTTTGTGGTTGGCGTGTGTGCCACCTTCACCCCATCGTATAGGGTCTCATAATATTTTTTTAATTCATTAACTATTTTTTTAGGGTCAGAGGTCAGATCCCCTTGTTTTGTTCGAATTGTCTGAATTTGGGAGACTTGGTTTTTATCTCTTAGTTTGTTGGCAAGTAGGGTATCTGGCCTGTTTGCTTTCTCAAAATATTTCCGCTTAGACCATGTCAGCTCCTTTTCAGCGCGGGAGGTCAGCAAGATATTAAGTTTGGTTTTAGTGTCTAGCAACTCCTTAAGGGTCATTGCGTCTTTATTCTTTTTATGCCGAGTTGAGAGGACTGCCAATTCTGCTTGTAACTGATTGATTTTTTTGTCCTTCTCCCTCTTTCGCCTGCTTGCAATCCTCATGAGCTCTCCTCTCAGAGTCGCCTTATGGGCCTCCCACAAGGTAGCCTGCGAAGTCACACTTCCTATATTCTCCTGAAAATATTCCCTGATTTTATCCCCTACATTTTGTGCAATTTCGGGGATTTTTAGTAAGACTTCATTGAGCTTCCAGTTCGCTCCTGGTCTGTCTAGAATAAAATCAGTGCACCGCAGCTCGATCGGTGCATGATCTGACCACGAAATATCGTGGATTGCCGTGTGGGAGATCTGTGAAAACATTCTACTGGATACAAACAGGTAGTCTATCCTACTATATCTGTCATGGAGGTGGGAGTAGAATGTAAAACCTTTATCTTGCCGGTGTTGTTCTCGCCAAATATCTAATAGGTTATTGGTGCGCAGCCCTCTATTCCAAGTTTGTCTTATCCTTGAGCTATTTTTACCGCTCGGGGTGCATCTATCTAGTATTGGATCTAGCGTTTGGTTAAAATCGCCCCCAAGTATTACACATCCCTGCGCTAACCTTTGGAGTATAGCGAAGAATCTTTCTAGGAAAGTTTCCGTGCCTTCACTAGGAGCATAAACGTTTGCCAGCGTGATTGGTTGACCTCTTATTTCACCGCTTAAAATGAGAAATCGGCCGTTGTAGTCTTTTTTAATGGTCTTAATCATCAAGGGCAAACGGTTATGCACCAGAATGGCTACCCCTCTCTTTTTTTTAGTGGCTGAGGCTGAGAACCAGTTCTTAAACCTATAATCAATAAATTTCGGTGAACTAGATTTAGAAAAATGTGTTTCCTGTAAGAGGATGATGTCAGGGTCAGTGTTTTTGTAGTCCGTCATAGCTAGTCTGCGCTTCCCTGGATTGTTAAAGCCTTTCACATTATGTGATATGATAGTAATCCCTTTATTCATGATTGCAGTTCCAAACCTTTACTCTTGCGTAAGCAACCGTCTGAGCCTCTGATGTCGACGATGAGGGTGTCAGGTGTTCCTGTGTTTGATTCCGCCTGTCAGCAAGCTGGAGCCATGGCATGGGAATACAGAGGGGAACACACTGGGAAGACATAAAAATACACAATTCAACATTCATTTCAACATGTAATAACTGTCCGGGGATTGGGCGGGGACTAGCTCCCCCAATCTCCTTCTTTGCCATTTCTAGGTGTGCAGCCTGGACGGAGTTCGGGATGGCCCTCCTTCCCCCTCTCCCGTCCTGCTCGGCTGGCCTAAATGGGACTTCCATGGGCCACTCGTGGGTCTTCTCTCCCACGCCCATGAGGAGACTCATGCACAAAGCCTTCGCGAGGGATAGCATCCCTCCCCCCCTCTCTTGCCTGTGCGGTGTAATGGTGTAACGACAACTTTTTGTTACTTGAGTTGTTAACTGTAAGATCAACTACAAACTTTTAAAAGTAAAGTGTAAAGTGTAGAGAATAACTTCTTGCCCCTGATCGCTAGCCTCTCCTGTGCATTCCTGCCTGACTCAATGTCGGTGCATATCTCAGCCATCTGTTGCCCTGGGATTCGATATGATTAGCTAGTGTTCTGCTCCTTATCTGGGTCTCCTTGTTTATCTAGCTATGGCCCCTGAGCTAAACTGCGTGCCGTAAGTGGTGCAGCCTTGTTTAATGCCTGCCGCTATAGAGCCCTTATTGTTATGTCCCAGACTCTCCTATCTCCTGCTATCTGTTGGATAGCCGTGTGGGCCTCCCCTCCCTCGTCGCCTCCACTGTCCGGTCGGCTCCGCTGTTCCCTGCGCTCTATGTGGCTCAGCGCGCCTTCCGCTGCATGCCGCCATAAAGGTAGGTCAGTGGTCTAGCTCCGTTTTATTAATGCGCGCCGGTAATCTGCAGATTGGTGGCCTCTTCCGGCGCTGAGAGATGACGACTTCCGGTATGGCTTTCAGTCTGCCTCCTCCAAAATGGCGTCCGCTCCATTTCCGGCGTCGTGTTTCCGGCGGCCGCCATTTTCCCCCAGTTAGCCCGCGAAGAAGGACGTCTTCTCACCTGCTCCCGCGTCTGGAAGCACTCCGCTTCCGCAACGAAGCCATGCGGTGAGACGCTTGCTGTGGCGCCATGTTGGGTGCCTTGCGTTCCACCTCGGATCGCCATTTGCAACGACAGGTAAGAGTTTGAATTTTCGTTTTCAGGCAAGCAGTATATTCCTCTTAGTGGCATTAACATCAGGATAGTGACTTTGTCAGGTATTGTGGCAAGCTCTTTGTTTGGCAAACTGGTGGGTAAACCTCTACCCCAACTTTTAGACTGTGTATTCAGTCAACTGGATTTAGGCATTCGCCTCAGAGTACTGCGGGGATCACCGGGTCTCAGGGGATTTTGAAGGACCTACGGTGCTCCACTCTGGATCCTCTCGTGCCTCCCTCCTGGGACTTTGTGTCGGGCCCTCCTTCAGCCCCAGTCTATTGAGGAATTCCTCACTTTCTCCCGGGTCCTTCATTGATATGGCCTTTCCGTTCCTTATGACCAGCAGGCCGAACGGAAAGGTCCAACGATATCGAACTGCCCGGTCCCTCAGCAGTTTAGTGACAGGATGCAGTGCTCTTCTCCTCGTGAGAGTGATCGGGGATAAGTCTTGAAACAATTGCATTGTGGCTCCCTCGAACCGGCATGCCCCCTCCGCTCTTGCGCATTTAAAGATAGCGTCTCTTGTTTTAAAATAATGCAACCTTGCAATAATATCCCGCGGTTGTTCCATTGCTGCTGGGCGGCTTCTAAGGGCTCTGTGACAGCGGTCCATAGCTCTTTCTGTTGCAGGTATGTCGGGCAGTATTGTTTCTAGCCACCTGGCTATGAATTCTTCTACATCCGTGATTGCCTCTGGGACACCGCGCACTCTGATATTGTTTCTGCGGTCCCGGTTTTCGGCATCCTCCTGCCTGTCTAGTATCTCCGCTATCTGGGTTTGTATGTGCGTGGTTCTTTTATCTGTTTTCTTTATTTGTTTGGATGCGGCCGCCATCTTTTCCTCTAGGGCCCCCGTTCTCTCTTCCAGACCTTGGACCTCCTTCTTTAAATCCTGGAGCCCAACATAAATCATTTCTTTCATATCTTGATATAAGCGTTCAAAATCGCAGATTCGGACAGGCATCTGGGTGGGCTCATTTGGGGGGTCCTCTTCCCTCTCTGAATCAGATCCCGCTGTTGATTCTGGCGGCCTCGCTGCAGCAGCGTCTCGTGGGGTAGAGCGACCCAGATATCTTCTTAAATCTCCTTCTTTTTTTGTTGTTGCTGTAAGTGGGGCCATCACGGGAGTATCCACTACTCTGTCACTACTTTTATTTAAGATTTTTTCCGTCGATTATTGCCGTTTTTGTACTGTTATGGGAGGTGGGGGACGGAGCTCTAATTTTATGCTGCCATCCGCTCCAGCCTCGCGCATGCGCCTCAAAATCTCTCCATTTTATAGCCGCAATCAGCGCCGAGATGCTGATCAGGGCTACTAGAATACAGCGGGTTTTAAAATTGGCGAGATATTGCATCTCGCCACCAGCGCGGCGAGTTTTTTTTCACGCCAAAAAAATCAGCGGATTTTCCTCATCTCGCCAGTTTTTCGCCATTTACTGAATTGCTGTAGGCATATTTGGCAAAAAAACTGGCGAGATAGGGCTTCTTGCCGGTTTCTGCATAGGCCCCTTAATATGATATAAGCATTTTTCTGAGCACAGATACATAGCTTGTCTCTAATGTTGCTTGAGTCCCTCATGGGCTGGCTGTTCAGGAAACATCAAGAGGCCTCAATTAACAGTGAGCCAGCACCATCCAGAGGCCTGGGATCCTCTGACCATCATGCATCCGCTGTGTATAACATCTGTAGTGACTGCAACAGCCAAATAAACCCCTTTGATT
Source organism: Ascaphus truei (assembly GCF_040206685.1). Lineage (NCBI taxonomy): Eukaryota > Metazoa > Chordata > Amphibia > Anura > Ascaphidae > Ascaphus > Ascaphus truei. Next base: position 27,374,111 of record NC_134484.1, on the reverse strand, counting down.
TTATATACCACAACCTGAGTGTTCAGTCCATTTGGGCAAAGGGGGAAAGAACTGTGTTTTAGTGGGGGCTGACTCTGGATATCCTGGAGCCCACTGAAGCTGGAGGCGCTGACTCCCTGCGGTACCATCATGATCATCAAAAGCCTGTACTGGTCCCCACAACATCGCGGACCACTCAGCTCTCCTGGACCCTCACAGGTATGAAAGCACCAAAGACACCGGTAGTAACAGAAACCTCTTCCAGAGGGTGGGGGAACACGTGTTACAAAACATTACCCGTCGTTGCTTTAGTTTTTTTTCTATTACTTGTCACTACAACATCTAGATGCTGGCATTTCAATCACCGTTAGTTAACCTGTTATTTCTTACCACTATTTATAGCAATTCATTATTTGATATCTATATAAAACCAGATACATTACATGAGAGGGGAGATGGATATAATTAACTAAAGTAATGTATGTATAAAGTTACAAGGATACTTCTGACCTTAATATCTGGGAAGCCATCTTGGTCCCTGGCAGTAGACACCTCACTTCCTGCTCTCACTAACAGGCTCCGCTGTCACTAACCCCGCCCCCACCCTCTGCAGTCAGACCGGCCTCAGCTCTGTTCCTTCTCTCCTCTCTGCCTGCAGGGGATCGCATCAAACTGCTGGTGCTCCTTTCTTAATAGGTAGAGGGGGTTGGGGGGCATCACAATGCTAGCGCTCGGCAGAGTGGGCTCAGGAGGGGGTCTGCAGAGCGGGCTGGGGGGGGGGAGGAGGGCATCGCGGGCCGCACAGTTGTGCAGGCCTGGCTATCTGCAGCAATCCAGATATACAGCAACAAGAGAGATGATCCAGGGCTCCATGGGTTTTTCAGGAAAATAATTTATTCATGATACACAACGTGACTGATAAAGGCCTAAGTGAACCGAAACGTTGTGTATCATGAATAAATTATTTTGCTGAAAAACCTGTGGAGCCCTGGATCATCTCTAAGTTGCTTTATTTATATAGCGCCATTAATGTACATAGTGCTTCACAGTAGTAATACACATGACAATCGTATGCATAACAAATAACTGCAAATACAGTAACAGATCATGGGAATAAGTGCTACAGGCATAAAAGTAACATTGTGGAAGAGGAGTCCCTGCTCTGAAGAGCTTACAATCGAATTGGTAGGGAGAACATAGAGAGTTGGAGGGCATTCTAGTAAGTGCGTCTGCAGGGGGCCAAGCTTTATATATCGTGTATAGTATTAGCCACAGTGCTACTCATATGCTTCTTTAAGCTAGTGTGTCTTGAGGTGGGTGTTAAAGATGGATAGTTATGGTGCAGTCAGGTATTGAGGGGAAGGGCATTCCAGAGGTGTGGGGCAGTCAGTGAGAAAGGTTTAAGGCGGTAGAGGGTTTTAGAAGGGGGTAGAGAGAAGACATCCTTGAGAAGAATGCAAGAGTCAGGATGGTGCATAGAGAGCAATTAGGGCTGAGATGTAAGGAGGAGCAGAAGAGTGTAAAGCTTTAAAAGTGAGGAGGAGAATTGAGTGTGAGATGCGGTATTTGATAGGAAGCCAGAAGAGTGATTTCAGCAGGAGAGATGCTGAGACAGATTTAGGAAAGAGTAGAGTGATTCTGGCAGCAGCGTTAAGGATAGATTGTAGGGGAGACAGGTGAGAGGCAGGAAGGCTGGACAGCAGGAGATTACAATAGTTGAGACGGGAGAGAATGAGGGCCCGAGTCAAGGTTTTAGCAATCGAGTAAATGAGGAACGGGTGTAACTTTGTAATATTGCGGAGGAAAAAGCAACAGGTTTTAGATACGTTTTGAATGTGAGGGGAGAATGTGAGAGAGAAGTCTAGTGTGGCCACTAGGCAGCGTGCTTGGGCTACTGGGTGAATGATGGTACTTCCAACAGTAATGTGGAAGGAGGTAGTAGGGCCAGGTTTGGGAGGAAGTATGAGCTCTGTTTTTGCCATGTTAAGTTTAAGTCGGCAGAGCGCCATCCAGGATAATATCACGGAGAGACATTCAGAAACTTTGGTCTGTACAGCAGCTGTAAGGTCAGGGGTTGAAAAGTAAATGTGTGCGTCGTCAGCATAGAGGTGATATTTAAACCCAAGAGATGTGATTAAGTCACCTAGAGAAAGTGTCAGGGCCAGTCCAGCACTGCTGATACTTTCGCACGATCCATCTCGAACCCAAGGGAAGAGATGAAATACCCAAGGAAATAAATCTTCTGTTCAAATTGACACTTCTCAAGCTTGGCAAAGAGGGAGAGGTCCCGAAGTCTTTGGAGAACCAATATAACCTGTGTCCGATGTCCGGTCAAAGAACTGTAAAAGATAAGGATATCATCCAGATATACCATGAGAAATTGGTCCACTAGATCCCAGAAAATCTCGATGATATTTTGAAATATGGCCGGTGCGTTGCATAAGCCAAATGGCATGACAAAATATTCATAATGGCAGTCACAGGTGTAGCCCTCTTTCCCTCCCCCCCCTAAGTGAGATTGGGGTGGGTACGTGTATCTGACTACTTCTCAGTGTGGTGCGGTACCTGTTTGGAAACCAGGAGAGCTGAGCTTCCGCCACGGGGAACCTGGGGTATGTACTTAAACTCGGTGCAGCGCTTCCACCTGCGATGGTTCCCAGCAGAGCGGGAATAGTTCCTCGCAGGACACATGCAAATAATCAGCACACCGTATATATAATAACCAACACCTTTACTGGTGAACATAGGAACCATATACTTGGGCATATAACATCAACAGAACAATAATCAACAGGTCTCCCTCTCTAGAGGAGACACTGAATACTGCGTCTCGCAGGACGCTCCCCCCCTACACCGGGTGATCCCACCCCGTGTCCAATAATCCCCACACAATGTCCCGCACTCTTTCAGAGAGAGGATATGTGTGACTGCGCAGTCACTAATGAAACTAATAGAATCGTTGGTGCACTTGTAGATAAGGGGGTTACCTGCCGAGCACTCCAATGCTCGGGCCTGCAACGGGCTTCACAAAGGATCAGACGAGTTCCTTCACGACATCCAGGATCCACCGTCCGGAGCGATCGCACCAGGATGGCCTCTGCAACCACAACGAAGATATACGCCCTACCTTCTGAACGGATGCACAGCGTCTGCTGAGTCCCTGACTGACTCTATGAACTACGGTGATGCTCGCTGTACTATAGGCCGTCCCTACAGCACAGCAACCTTGAATGGCTTTAGGGGAAAACTCCTAGGGGCCTACGGGGTAGCCTATCCTATGCAAGTGGGTCCCTGACCCCCTGCACCCGCACTACCTCTTCCCGTACCGCCCGAGTCCCCTATGCCTCACCCCTACCTAACCCTTCCAACCCCTGCAGCAACGCACTGCAACCTTACACGGTGCCCACTTGTCAGCCCTCACAGCACTGACCGCAAGAATGCACACCACAAACCGAAGGGCAGGGTCCCTAACTTGGGGCCGTCCCTTATCACTTACCCACTAACCTGGTGGGGAGTTGGGGCCTGTCTGGGACTTAGGGGAACCTTACCTGGTGCAGGAGCTTCACTTGCTCTCTACACCCTTCCTTCCCCTTCCTGCTCCCAGCTCCAACTGCCGTTCTCAGAGCACAAAATGTATCTTTACCTCTCTGTGCAAGGAATCCTTGGCCCTTATTGGCCACTATGAGGCACCTGGTGTGCGTGGCCCTAAGCCTCATGGGAGTTGTAGTCCCGTGGAGGCTGCAAACACATTGGGGCCGTGTGCGTGCTTTCCCTGCGCATGCGCGAACACCTAATGGCCACCGCAACCTTTCCCTGGCTGTTCCCGCATTCGCGCGACTTCTCCCTGGCTCCTGTGAGCTTTCTGCGCATGCACGATCACTGCACATGCGCGAGTATTTGCAATGGCGGCCCTCGCTAGCCGGGTGCGCCGCCGAGACTCCCAGCGCACCCTGCACTGGCCCCCACCCTCGTGTTGTGCCGGCGGGTCCGTCGCTGCCTCCGGCGGCACCCGCGACCGCTCGGCACCACGGGAGGGGGGTCTCCGGAGCATGGAGGGCACCGGGGCTACACTGGTATTAAAGGCTGTTTTACACTCATCACCCTCTCTGATCCGGTTTAAATTGTAGGCTCTTCAAAGATCCAGTTTGATGAAGATCGTAGCCTTGCGTAAGCGGTCGAACTATTCAGGTATCAAGTATAGCTCAATGGAAAATAAATATACCATTTAGATTGGCACAATTGCACTAATGATGGAATAAGGATAGTTTAAAAAAAATCTGATGAAAATAATCATTCATTCCGAATGCATAAAATATATAATGTATAACATTTTATAAATGTTGATTTTCTCTTGGAATACGCTTCACCGTGTAGGCTTCCTCAGGGGTATATAGTGGTGCTGTGTCCTATGTTTTTTTATTCAGGTCAGATATGGAATTACAGTCCTCCATTTAATCAAAACTTTGTATCTTATATAAAATAACATAGGACACAGCACCACTAGACACCCCTGAGGAAGCCTACATGGTGAAGCGTGTAGGGTGGAACCTTTTGGGGTTTTTTTACCTTTGGATCATCCGTAGAGGCTTGACACTGGCTCTCCTCATACACACGGATTAGTCCATCTGGAACGCTAGTGCATTCTCACATACATGCAACACGTGACTCTTTCCCCAAAAGATCAGATACAGCAAGGGGACCTCTAACTATGGTCCACTGAAGCTGGTGCGCGTGTGCTGCCCCTGACCAGCAGAGAGGCATTCGAGCAACTTGGTCTGTCCACTCGAGAGATGCCATTTGGATGTGACAATCTAAGAGGAACGATCGAGGGCTCTGGGCCTGCTCTGCCGAGCAACACGGAGGACATCGCATTTTGAGAGGTACTATTTGCCCCACTGACTCACTGTCAGTGACTTACTCAGTTATTACGCTCAGCGGTATTCAACTTTGAGGAATTTGAAGCTGCTTCGCTGAGCTACCCCATTAAATATATGAGGCAAGAAACCTCCACGTTTTCTCCTCTAAACTGGACATTTATCTGAGCCCTGAGGAGGCACTGAGGAAGGTAGAATAACTCTTCTAAAGATCCAGTGGATCAGCACAGACATTGCGACTGGAAAAAACGGAGGAAGTCAGCAACACCATTTTAAAACCTTCTTTATGTGAAATGAAATAAAAAACAACAACTCTGCAGTGACGGAGATTAAATCTTACATATTGGCAGTCCCAACATCGGACAAATAGAGCAAATCAGAAATCACAGAGGAAAATATAAGAGTCAAAGATTTCTTATTAACTAAAATCTGGATATCCAAATTTATCATAAGGGACACGTGAGACTTTTTAAAATGTTGCTTATTGTTTTTATTTATGCAAGGGTCAAATTGAACTTTAATGTAGTTCTTCTACACCAGTTTTGTTTTTAAATAAATGTGCATATCTTTTATTGAAATATAGATGCTTGTTGTCCATTTAGGACCTTTACATAATTTGTTCTTGCATTTAATAATTTTGTTTTGCATCTAATACTTTGTACCCCACCATCAATTTCAGAGTGCAAATTATTTCTCCAAGCATGTTGAGAGATAATTGAAGAACTGAAGCACATAAAAGTTTGTAACCACAAGGTTCCTCCTATAAGTGTAGCAGTGGCAAAGGTTGTAACTATGGAGACAAATAAAAAGTATATTTTAAATCAAATGTAATAGGAGATTATTTTAATATTAAACCTTATATTAACTACAAGTGTTCTGGAATGTCCCTTTGCTGTGAGCTTCAATGTCGGGAAGACCAAAACAATGCTTCAAAGACACTATAAAGAACATCTAATTCAGGGGTGCGCAAAGTGGGGGGCTGTTTTTTTTAGGGGGGGATGTAGCAGTTGCAGAGGCCCAGCGCTCTTCCCCGGGTGCATTTAAATTAAAGGCAGAGGACCGCGCGAGGCCTCTGCCACCTCAATTTACCAGGATTCAGCCGGCATCTGGATGCGTCATCATGGCAACGTGCGTCAAATGATGCAGCATGGTCATGTGACATCACATACCCCCGGTGAACTGGCGTCATTTGGAAAGGGAGGTGCGAGCACTGGGGATGCCAGGCAGGGGGGCACAGCGCAGAAACTTTGCGCACCCCTGATCTAATCAATAGTGCTAATCTAGTTCTTTAGGTCAGGGCAGACCGTGCAGAAATCCACTGTTAATATAATGGAAAAACTGAATGTTCTGCTCACATGAGGAGGCTCATTGCTGAAAAGCAAATTGGCCAAAATGCTTGCAGCTCAAATGCTGCCCATCACCCTTGTGGAGGGCAAGGGCATTAAAGAGCTCCTAAACCTTGCTGGAAAAAAAACTAGTAGGGCTTATTTTTCCACTGAGGCTATTCCATATCTGTAGGTTGTTGACGTAAAAAAAAATTATACAGTAGGAGGTTCAGCTTATAAAAGAAATTTGAACAACTGGACAATGTGGAGGGGACAGGATTACAGTTACCTGGGTTTTTGGCATGTTAAGTTTAAGTCAGCGGAGGGCCAACCAGGATGCTATTGCAGAGAGACATTCAGAAACTTTGGTCTGTACAGCAAGTGTTAGGTCAGCGGTTGAAAGTAAATTGGAGTGCCGTCAGCATGGAGGTGAAATTTGAACCCAAGAGATGTGATTAGGTCACATAGAGTGTGTAAAGAGAAAAGAGGAGAGGTCCCCGGACAGAGCTCTTGGGTACCCCCACAGAGAGATCGATAGAGGAGGAGGAGGTGTTAGCAAAAGAGATACTGAAAGTACGCTTGGAGAAGTAAGAGGAGATCCAGGCTAGAGCTTTGTTACGAATACCAAGAGAATGGAGAATGTTTAGGAGGAGGGTGGTCCATGGTATCAAATGCAGCAAAGAGATCAAGTAATATGAGCAGAGTGTAATGACCTTTTTCTTTGGCAGCATGGAGGTCATTAGTTATTTTAGTGAGGGTTGTTTCAGTGGAGTGAGCAGTGCAGAAGCCAGATTTTAAAAGGTCTAGCAGAGGCTCTTATGTAGAACCTCATAGTTAGTTGTGCTCTTTTTAACCCATTTCTGTTATGTATCTTGATGTAGATTTACTCAGTGCAAGAACTATTTAACCTATTAGCTGCCAGAGAGGTATCCCAGTTTGTCAGGAGTCCTTCTCGGCATCAGTGTCCAAAAGTTGCTGATTTACTCATGGGTCTCCAGGACATGGCCTTGAAATAGATGAGGTCCCACCAATATATATATATATATATATATATATATATATATATATATATATATATATATATATATATATATATATATAAAGATGTAGAAAGTAGCGCCACTCGTGAAACTAGTGCAAAAATAATATGATTCTACCAAGTGCAATAAACATTATACAAACAATCCTATAATAAGTGATTAATAATAAAAAATATATTAAAAAAATATAATAACAAATTAGATTATACACTCTAGTGCAGCGGTGCGCAAACTGTGGGGCGCGACCCCCAGGGGGGGCGCGACATTGCCGACGGGGGGCGCGGGGTTTACAGAGGCCCCGCCCGCTTCCCGAAGGCACTTAAATTAAGTGCCGGGGGAGCTGCAGGGCCTCTGTAAACCTAACTTACCGTGGCTCCGGCGGCTTCCTCCCTGCGGCGCCATGGCAACGCGGCGTCAAAATGACGCTGCGAGGTCATGTGACGTCACGTTGCTATGGCAACGTGACATCATTACGCCGGAGCGCGGGTAAGTTGGGGTTGGGGGGGGCGCGGGAGTGAGGGGACAGCCGTCAGGGGGGCGCAGGGAAAAAAGTTTGCGCCCCCCTGCTCTAGTGCATGAGTTGAAAATATTCATGCACATACATAATATAATTAAATAATAAAAAGTCCAAGTGTAAATGTCCAAACCCTAGAATGAGTCCTGATGGGTAAAACAGAACAATGTACAAAGTCCAGGGGTCCACGGCTGCTCTCAATTGGAATAATCAATTCCAATAAGGGATCTATAAGAACAAATAGAAGACAGAGAGTGCACGCCCCGTAGTGTATTATTGTACATTTAATATAAGGAAAGGGATGGAGGAGGGATTAAAAACACTCACAAAGTAAATGAAAAAAAACAAGCAATTTGTGATAAAAATCACCACCGAGGCTGGCACCGTCTCGTATCACGTTAGCAGTCCAGCAGGAATACTCCGAACGATTCACCCGATAGTGTTCATCCTCTGAATGATCAATGAAAGTCCTCCACGCAGTGTGGTATTGGAGTAAGGCCTCAATAAAACATCATACACGCTCCGGCCGTAAAGTGTGCATATGACGTGATGACGTAATGTTGTAATGTACGTCCCTGACGCGTTTCGTCACAATAATGCAACTTTATCAAAGGGGATGGTCATGAACAGTGATGGCTATGCATATATACTAGAGTGTCTCAGTTGATTGGTACATCAATTTAAAATTGTCAAGCCCCTTAAAGAGCACAATTACCTAGGATCACGTGACGACGGAGAGGTGAATGGCTGCTTAGTACCTGAGCTCAATTCCCACCGGCACTAGTTATTTAAATAACTACAGCAAAAACAGTGACAACAGCAACACAACCAGCAGTAAAGAATCTCTAAATATATCAGAATGGCATCTAATAAAACAGTTCGAAGAAAAACTCAGACAGTCTCTACTTATTTTAAAAAAGGGGAGGCAGCACAAGGAGACAGGCCTGAATCCCCTGCACAACCCACCATGGCAGACCCTGAGGGAGAAAATGCAGTTACTACATCGGACGACATGGAGTTAATGAGGCGCAAGGATATGAAAGCCTTCTGCGCTGAAATGAAGCCATTTTTTAAAACTGAGCTTTGTGCTCTCAGGAAAGATATTGATGCCCTAGGTGAACGGACAAACTCCCTAGAGGCTAAATCTGATGACACTGTCACTGCACTGGCACAAACCCAGAAACAAGTGACTAAACTTGGGGACCAGGTCAGGTTTCTAGAGGAAAAGATCGAGCACTCTGAAAACAGGGACAGAAGAAGTAATATTCGTCTAAGGGGGGTCCCTGAGTCTGTCACCGATCCGGAGGAATTTGCCACCAAGTGGCTAGAACAACTCTTCCCTGACAAGACGGACCGTGAGCTCCTGTTAGACAGATGTCATCGCGCCCTGAGAGGAAGACCTCAGACAGGGGACCCCCCAAGAGACATTGTTATCAGGTTCAACCATTAGTGCACAAAAGAGGAGGTCTGCAGGATCTTCCGGGACACTAAACATATGGAGTTTGATCAAGTGAGATTCCAGGTGTTCCAAGACCTGTCCCCTGCCACACTGGCCAAAAGAAAATCCCTAGCCCCCATTACAAAAATTCTGAGGGACCAGCAGATTAGATAGCGGTGGCTATTCCCATGTGCACTGATGGTGCTGCGGGACGGGGTAGCTAATACCTTGAGGCGTCTGGAGGATGGCGAGGGATTCCTCGGCAAGCTGGGAGCAGTGGAGGTTCTGCAGGCATCCCTACGAGCAGAGGCAGGAGAAGCGGTTGCACCCTTGGCCACGTGGAGCAAAGTGGGGGCTCATCGATCGGCTGCAGGGTAAACGGGAGCAGCGGCAGCCCACAACTGAGTCCTCACCCCATCCGGCGGACGGCACAACTTAACCCAGGAGGGGTCAAAACCGCGTCCTCCGGTGACCCAGCTGTCCCACAGATCCTGCGGCTGCTCTCTTCGTCGCGAGCGGGTTCGTCTCTGACTTTTGTAGGGAAGCCATCTTGCCTCGATCCTCCCCCATGCTCGGCGGGAACGGCTCTGGCTTTCGCGGGCTTTGCCGCTGATGTCACTGTCAGGCGACGGGCCAGGAGCCGTTCTCTCGCGAGAACACGGCGCGGCCCCTTGTGATGCGGCACGCACGGCGGAGAGACTCTGCCCAGGAGGCAGGAGGGGTCCGCAGCCGTGGGAGGGACAAAGGAAGGAGGGGAGGATGATACTAATGAAAGGGGGGGATGATACTAATGAAAGGGGGGGGTGATGCTAATGAAAGGGGGGGTGATGCTAATGAAAGGGGGGGTGATGCTAATGAAAGGGGGGGGTGATGCTAATGAAAGGGGGGGGTGATGCTAATGAAAGGGGGGGTATGATGCTAATGAAAGGGGGGGATAATGCTAATGAAAGGGGGGGTGATGCTAATGAAAGGGGGGATGATGCTAATGAAAGGGGGGGTGATGCTAATGAAAGGGGGGGGAGGATGATAATGAAAGGGGGGAGGATGATAATAAAGGGGGGGGATGATAATGAAAGGGGTTGTGATGCTAATGAAAGGGGGGGGGATATAAAGAAAGGGGGGAGATGATGAAAGGGGGGGGAGATGAAGAAAAGGGGGGGGATGAAGAAAGGGGGGAGATAAAGAAAGGGTAGGTGGAGGATATAAAGAAAGGGGGGGAGTTAAAGAAGGGGATAAAGAAAAGGAGGGGGATAATGAAAGGGGGGGGATAACGAAAGAGGGGGTAAAGAAAGATTCAATTTACTTGTCACCATCTGACGTTGAGCCCTTCCCAATAAAGTTTCAATGAGGCTCTGTATGTTATATGTTTGTAGGTTATATGGTATAAAATATCTGTTGCGTCTGTTGTATATGTTATAGGTTATATATGTTATTTATGGTTCATATGTTATATAGGGTTAATAGGTTAAATATGTTAAATATGTTTATTATAGCATTAAATAACTGGGTTCATTCAAATGCTGTATATATATATATATATAATATATATATATATATATATATATATATATATATATATATATATATATATATAAAAATATATATAAAAATATATATATATATATATATATATATATATATATATATATATATATATATATATATATACAGTGGTTGACAAATCACCAAAAAATCTACTCGCCACACAAAAAAATCTACTCGCCACCTAGTACCAAACGTGTGCTGCTTGGGCCAATATTTACTCGCCCGGGGGTTAAATCCACTCGCCCGGGGCGAGCAAATGTATAGGTTTGTCGAACACTGTATATATATATATATATATATATATATATATAGACATAGATATATGGATATGCACTCACTATAACTTAGGTACTGCTGTAAGTCGTTATGAAGTTAAAAATCACGCTGCAGTTTAAGGTTAAGTTGGTTATCAGTTTTACGCCGGTGGGATTCACCCACGACGTACATGTGTTCCTCACATAGGTCCCTGACGAATCAGGACCTTAAGCAAGACCCAGGGGGGTCGGTCCCGGGAAGGGAAAGCCGGCCGTTTTGGAAGGTCAGGCATACCGACCTGCCCATTGGGCGTCAGACTCCCACTCGGGGGACCCCGAGGGGAGCTCTGGTTTTTCTTATTTTTTTTTTATTATTACAAAGCTGTTTAACTTATGTTTTGAATTTTGCTTTACCCCTTATGTGTTTTCCCTTGTACTGTCTCCTCCCTCCCTACCCCTCCCAATCCTTTCCCCATCCGGCCGGGGAGGATGCCGGCCTGGACGGAACACAAGAACTTTGCCGGATGGCAACACCAAAAACGTCCGTCAGTTGAACAAGAGACAAAGTGGACAGGGTGAGTCATCAAACGTTAGCTTGTTACACCTCTCACACATTAAGTGATGGCGTTAACCCTTACACTGGCGACACACTTTATTCGAGCTCGGCTAGTCCCACGAATTCGGGTATACCCGGGTGTATTGAGGTTTGTGACTGTTTTCTGCCCGAGTGCATTGAGTTATTTTCCGGCAAGGATTGAAGCATTTTATTCCCGCTGGCTGCAATACTGCACAGTACATATATATATACTGCATTACAATTCATGAATTTATGCCATCTGGTAGACACGCGAAGCATTGCAGCCTATTAAATCCTAATCATTATCATTTAACAGATCAGCCGCCCGTCAGCCAGGCATGAACCCAGGCTGGGAAGGCAAATGCAACGGGGCTTGTCAGAGGTGAGGAGCGGCGCATTCCAGGTATCTGCCAGGTACATACCGGGTATTTGCTCGAATAAAGTGTGTCGGTGCAGTATATCACATAACGTTAAGGGCTTTAATAGCCCAACCAAGAGAAAAATAGCTTTCACTGACTATAAAAGAAAACACGCAGATGTCCTAATGTTACAGGAGACTCATTTTAGCAAGGCCAATGCACCTAAATTCCTAGAGAAAGACTATGCCAGTTCTACCTTTCCTCCGCACCGGTTAAAAACCGTGGGGTGGCCATCTTGTTCCATAATAAAATCTCATTTGTAGCCCAAACTATTAAAAGAGACACAGAGGGACGTTTTGTTATATTAGTGGGCATGATTCGGGAGCAATGCATCACAATAGCCACAATCTATGCCCCCTGCGAGCAGGACTCAGTCTTCTTTGAAGACTTTTTTCGGACTCTATGCGCCATGCGAGGGGCGGCGTAATACTCGCAGGGGATATCAACATGGTCATGCAACCAAATCTAGACAGATCAGGGAATTCGGGCGCGGTACATAAAAAAGTGGGGACCTCTTTACGCAAGGGCCTCAAAGACAACCAACTGACTGACATATGGAGAGAACTACACCCGACTGATAGGGACTATACGTTCTATTCCCACCCACATGGCTCATACAGCAGAATTGACTACTTTTTCGTCTCTTGCCAACTGGTTCCTCTGGTCTCCCGAGCTGGGATCCATGATATTTCATGGTCTGACCATGCACCGATAGAGCTAAGGTGCGAGCACATCCGAACAGGCAGACCAGGAGCGAACTGGAAGCTCAACGAATCAATCCTAAAAATCCCTGAGATTTATGAGACAATAAAAGAAGAAATAGTTCAATTATTCCACACAAACACAGGCTCTGTAGATTCCCAGTTTGTTTTATGGGAGGCTCACAAAGCAACGCTGAGGGGCATACTAATTAGCACCACAGCTAGGAGAAAACGGGAAAGGGACTCTAAAATTATGAAGCTTCAATCGAGATTACACTCCCTTACATCACACCATAAGAGTAACCCAGACCCGCAAACCCTACAAGAATTGAAAGATACAAAAATTGAATTAAACATGTTGTTGACCTCCAGGGCAGATAACGCGCTGAGTTGGTCTAAGAGGAAATTTTACGAAAAAGCAAACAGGCCGGATACTATGCTGGCTCGAGCGTTAAGAGACAGACAAGTGAAGTTTAATATCCAAGCTGTACGCTTAAAATCAGGCATCCCCACAACCCTAAGAAAATAGTAGAAGAATTTGGTTCGTTCTATGAAACATTATATAATGGAGAGAAAGTGGCACATAACGCTAAAACGAGCGAGAAGCTGAGAGATTTCTTAGCCAGCTCAAAACTAGGGAGATTGACAGAGGCAGAGAGAGAGGCCATGGGCACTGATTTCTCTATAGAGGAGGTGTCAAAAGCCATTAAGGAACTCAAACCCTCAAAAGCCCCAGGGCCAGATGGCTTCTCGGGGCTATACTATAAGAAATTTGCCAAAGTACTAGCCCCTAGGTTGCTCCACGTGTTTAATGCAATATTAGCAGGAGCCCCCATCCCAGAGAGATGTTACAGGCGTCTATATCATTAATCCATAAACCAGGTAAAGATCCGCTGGAATGCAAAAGTTATAGGCCCATATCCCTAATCAATACTGATATTAAAATATACGTTAAACTATTGGCCAATAGATTATGTCTAATCCTACCCAGACTTATACACCCAGATCAGGTCGGATTCATCAAAGACAGACAGGCAGCGGACAATACCCGGCGATTTATTGATCTGGTAGAATTGGCTACTAAAAATAACACACAAAGTATGCTGTTAAATCTGGATGCAGAAAAAGCTTATGATAGGATAGACTGGCCTTACCTGGAGGAGACGCTTGCGGCATTTGGCTTTGGGGATCAGGTGAGTAGAGCGATTCACTCGCTGTACTCAGGACCTGCTGCCAGGGTAATACATCAGGGATTTCCATCTCTCCCCTTCCAAATTAAGAATGGCACGAGACAGGGATGCCCATTATCCCCTCTTCTGTTCGCTCTATGTATAGAACCACTGGCGGCGCAAATTAGAGGCAACCTGGACATCTCAGGATTAAACGCATATTCTCAAACACATAAAGCGGCCCTGTACGCAGATGATATCCTACTAATTATCTCAAAGCCCCTCACCTCCTTGCCAAACCTATTGGATTTATTGGACAGATTATCGAACATTTCGGGATTTAAAATAAATCAAGCTAAATCTGAAGCCCTCAACATCAATCTCCCTAGACACGTAGAGAAGTTATTGCAACTGAATTTTAACTTCCACTGGCAACAGAAATACATAAAATATTTAGGAGTCCACATAACCAAGAACATCAAAGACATTTACAATGCAAATTATCCCAACCTAATTCGGACGTTGATAGCTGACCTCCATAAATGGTCCTCTATACGAATATCCTGGATAGGTAGGATACATAGCGTCAAAATCAACCTACTCCCCCGTATCTTATACCTTTTCCAGACGTTACCAGTGCCACTCAGACTGAAGGATTTGCTCTCACTTCAGTATGAAATCTCTAAATTTATCTGGGGAGGGAAAAAACCGAGAGTCAACAAATTAAATATGAAAAGATCTGTCCTAGCGGGGTGCCTAGCGGTACCCTGCCTGCTCTCATATTACAAAGCGGCTCAATTAAGCCAAATTGTTCAATTGCAATACAATCCACATCTTAAACGGTGGGTGGAATTAGAGAGTGCTGCCTGCGCTCCTTTGAAAATACGCAACTTGATTTGGCTACCTAAAACAGCACGACGATCTGCTGACATGCCGCTTTCCTCAATGACCAACTCATTGTCAATCTGGGAGGCTAATAAGACTTAATACTCCCTCACGACGAGTAGTTCTTCAATGTCCCCAATTTGGAACAATCCCAAGTTCGCTCCTGGCCTACTAGAGGGAGATGCATCAATGTGGAAACAAAAAGGTTACATATGGATCAAAGATCTGGAGGGATACAATGGAAAGATTAAAACGTTTGATCACGTCAGACTAGAAAAAGATATACCCCACTCAGAATTTTTTAGGTACCTCCAGCTCCGAGCATTTTATAACAAATTTGCCCCTTAGCCCCCCTTGACGACATTCGAAAAGCTCTGTCTGGCAGAGACCGACACAAAGGGACTCACATCACAGCTGTACAAAGAAGTAGTTGATTCTGTGAGCTCTAGACAACAACCACCGTCTTTTAGAACCCAATGGGAAAGAGACCTGGGAGAGACATTAGAAGACAACGAGCGGAACGCAATATACCTGGCCACGGCAAATGCTCCATATGTACCACACTCAAGGAGAACGCATATAAGGTCCTAATGCGGTGGTACCTCACCCCAATGAAATTAGCCAAGTTCGTGCCTGGATCCTCCTCGCTATGCCCCCGGCAGTGCGGAGGATTGGCCGATCTGTTACATATGCTGTGGTCTTGCCCGCGGATCTCCCCACTATGGGAAGAAATTAGAAATTGGATACAGAGGGTCTTCGACCTCACTATTCCTCCAGACCCATGGCTATTCCTCTTGAATAGACCACTAACGGGCCTGTCCAAAGCAAACAATAAACTAATAGCACATTTTGCAATAGCCACGCGGAGCGAGATCGCAGCACTATGGAAACGCCCCGAAATTCCAAGTATCCCAAAGATTCGAAATCGATTGTGGTTTATCTGCCAGATGGAAAAGTTGACGAGTCTAGTTAACGACACTGGCACCAATTATCTCAAAGTATGGACGCCTTGGCTGGCGCAGACGGATATCCCCGGGGTTGAGAGGAACACAATCTGGCTATGATAGATGCAGGTGCGTTCTCCTTTAGGAGTGGAAACTCAGCTCACGACGACTACACAGACAAATAGACAGAAAGCCTACAGAGGTGATAAACTGGAGAGGATGAGGACACAAAGAGCCTTACTAGGAGGCTCCTCTCTCGGCCGCGCCGCCCCTTACTCTCTCCCTCCCCTCCCCATCCCTTCCTACCCCCCCCCCTTTTTTTTTGTCTTTATTGATTTTGTTTTTTGTTTTTGTCAATTTGAATTAATTGTATTATGTGAATTATGTTATTATCTTTATTGCTAGTCCACCCAAAACAACCCGGTCGAGTAGGGCCCGAAAAACCGGGATATGTCTCACGAGCTGACATACGGTACTGTCTATAGCGGAGATTAACACTAAAAATGAATGTAATGTATACTGTATTCTGTATCACTTGCAATAAAATCTAAGTTACAAAAAAAAAAAAAGAGCACAATTACCTTTTGAAAGATGTTTATATTCAAGCTCTACAGAGGGAAAAATTAACGAAACACCCTAGCATTCCAATAACATTATACATAGTACAATAATAACAATCAATAGCAAAGAAAGACTATGCTGCTATAAAAACATAATACAAAAGTAAAAATAGTGTTCAATAGTATTCATTTACAAACAAAGGGGCAAAAAGAAAAAGAAAAGAATTCAATTACCTATATGCATAAATGTGTATAAATAAACCTGTAAATAGCATATATTATAAATTAATAATTGATTAACATAAAACCTGGCGATATCAACCAAAATTGTCTTTTTTTCTGTGTGCACATACACATATATATATATACACACAGATCTAAATATGCATGTACAAATTAATACATACATACAACATGCATGTGCACACAGAAATGAGGTGTGGATGGTAGTATATTAACTGGACAGGATAGGGGATATTAATGAGGGGAGCGGGGGGAAAGGGAGGGGGGAAGGGGGAAAGGGAGGGGGGAAGGGGGAAAGGGAGGGGGGAAGGGGGAAAGGGAGGGGGGAAGGGGGAAAGGGAGGGGGGAAGGGGGAAAGGGAGGGGGGGAAGGGGGAAAGGGAGGAGGGGAAGGGGAGGGGGGGAAGGGGGAAAGGGAAGGGAGAGGGGAAGAAAGGAGGGGGGAGGTGGAGGGAAAGGGGTATGGAAGGGGGTAGAAATAAAGGAAGGAGACCGGAAATGGAGGGGATAGGGGATGTATATGAGTAGCAGGAAGTGACCCAGAGGGCACAGAACCAAAACCGGACCTAAAAGCTCATACCAGAGTACTGGTATCCAAACATTCATTTAGACCACCGGGGGTAAGTGTCCCCAACCGGTGGATCCAGAATGTCTCCCTTCGACACAAAGATTTACAACGATCCCCTCCTAGAGCAGCAGGAGGAATGTGCTCAATGCCCATAATGGTCAAAGAACCAGGATCCTTGTGATGTATACAAGTAAAATGTCTAGGTAGACTATGGGTAGTAACACCATTGATCACATTCCTCCTATGCTCCAGGAACCGAGTGCTAAGGGATCGAGTGGTGCGGCCAACATATTGAAGGCCGCAACCACATTACAAGAGGTAGACAACAAAGACGATGAAACTGTCCCAGGGGAATGCTTTTGAGCCATTGTGCATGATGGTTGCTAGATGCATGAACGTAATTGTTAACTGAGACAGATTTGAAGTGTGTGGTGGTAATGATGTTACCCTCTGGATCTGAAGTTAGAACAAGATCCAGAAAAAACACAGAAATGGGACTAATGTCGAATGTAAACCTCAAACCCATATCATTCTGATCTAAAGAACTCAGGACATCAGAAAAAACTGTGACATCACCCTCCCAAATAATAATAATATTATCGATGAAGCGGCCATAGTATACGAGGCCGGCCCCCAGCTCCAAATTTTGCCAGATAGATGTTTCCTCCCAATATCCAATTAAGAGATTGGCATAGCTGGGGGCGAACCTCGTACCCATGGCCATTCCGCAGATTTGTAAATAAAATAAATCCTCAAAAGAAAAATAATTGTGAGTTAGTATAAACATAATGCTTTCCAATAAAAATTTCTTGTTAATGGTGGGAATAGAGGAATCCATGCTCAGCCAGAAGGCAATGGCTCTGATCCCCCTGGAATGATCTATACACGTGCACAAAGATGACATGCCACATGTAGCCCACAAATTACTGGGCTTCCAATTAATCTTGGAGATTCAGTCGATGACATGTAGAGTATCCGAATATGTGACCTAAGCTTAGCTACAAAGGGTTGAAGATAATAATCCACATACTGGGATAGGCCAGAGGTCATCGACTCAATCCCCGAGATGATAGGTCTTCCAGGGGGATCCACCAAAGACTTGTGGACTTTGGGCAAATGATAAAATATAGGAGTGCGAGGGTGATCAGAATAAAGAAATTTAAATTCAAATTTGGTTAAAACACCCTCTTCCAAGGCTGAAGTCAGGTGTTGTTTATAAATCACCTGACCCGTGATGTGGGATCATCTGGCAAGGGGGAATAGGAGGCAGAGTCACCCAGGAGTCGATGGGCCTCTAATAGGTAAGCCGATCTATCCTGGAGGACAATGCCCCCACCCTTGTCAGCCTGTCTAATGACGATGTCCTGATTATTCTTCAAATCATTAAGTGCATCCAATTCG
The DNA here is from genome assembly GCF_040206685.1 of Ascaphus truei. Taxonomy (NCBI): domain Eukaryota; kingdom Metazoa; phylum Chordata; class Amphibia; order Anura; family Ascaphidae; genus Ascaphus; species Ascaphus truei. The sequence continues at coordinate 27,355,676 of NC_134484.1, read as the reverse complement.
CCTTTAGATAGATTCTGATTGAATCTATAAGGTTTTGTGCACAATGACTCAAAATCTTTTAATACTAGATTGTAAAATGCATCAATGTATCCTCCCTTAGATTGATAGGGAAAGAACAGCGACTTAGGTCTGAATGGAGAATGCATAATAGTTGCATCCCCATCCAGACCCACATCCAATGCATGCATAGAGTGCACAGAAAGATCAAAATTATCAAGAGCACTGTTGATGGAACCCGGTGTTCCTTCTGACTCAATCAGCAAGTCTGTAAGAGCCTCTAAGCAAACCTCCTCCTGAGTATTAGTAACAAATGTGGATCCTGCTAGTTTTTTATTTTTATCTTGAATATTAAAATGACGTTTAAGTGTAAGTTTTCTAATAAAACTGTTAAGATCCACAAATAATTGGAAGGCATTAGGGCCTGTGTTGGGTGCAAAGGAGAGTCCCTTCTCTAAAAGTAGTGTTTGATAGAGAGACAATTGAAATGTAGAAAGATTAAATATCCCACTACTTTCTGGAAGGGTTAAATTTCTTCTGTTCTCTTTTTTTCTCTGGATGACTCTCCCGCCTCTAAATCCCCTGCCCCTTTTTTTCGAAAAGGGCTGGTTTGTTGGAAGTCCATAATGGATAGGGTTTCCCCTTTTCCTTCTCCTTTATAATTTTCTCCTGATGTGGAGTCCTGTCTAAAAAATGTGTAGATCTCATGTGAATCCCTACAATCCTTAAGCCTAGCACCTCTATCAGCATCAGGGGGGGGGGGGGCAGATTCACTCACCCCAATGACAGGGAGCGTCTCTACCTCTAGCACAGAGAATCTGCTCCCAGAGGCCTGAGTATTTCCTGTACCTTTAATCAAGGTATGTTGTTCCGGGCAATATACCAGGCCACCAGAACCAGATCCTCCAGCCTCCCCAGATCTTGACTGATGCTTTTCATGGCTTCGCACCTGTGATTGAGATAGATATTTGCCCTTTTTGTTAAAATTCTTTGGTCGTTTCCAAACCCTCACTTTATCAGTGGCATAATCTTCCTTGTCACGGCTAAGCTTATTCTGTTTCCTAGCCGTTACCTCCTGTTCAAAATGTTTTACTCGTTTAATAGTCAATTGATCTAATTCTTTAAACTCTTGATTGTCTGAATAAGGTGACAATAATACCTTATTTATACACATGTATGCATATAGGTAATTTAATTATTTTCTTTTTCTTTTTCTTTTAGCCCCTTTGTTTGTAAAGGAATACTATTGAACACTATTTTTACTTTTGTATTATGTTTTTATAGCAGCATAGTCTTTCTTTGCTATTGGTTGTTATTATTGTACTATGTATAATGTTATTGGAATGCTAGGGTGTTTCGTTAATTTTTCCCTCTGTAGAGCTTGAATATAAACATCTTTCAAAGGTAATTGTGCTCTTTAAGGGGCTTGACCATTTTAAATTGATGTACCAATCAACTGAGACACTCTAGTATATATGTATAGCCATCACTGTTCATGACCATCCCCTTTGATAAAGTTGCATTATTGTGACGAAACGCGTCAGGGACGTACATTACGACATTTAGTCATATTCACGCTTTACGGCCGGAGCGTGTATGATGTTTTATTGAAGCCTTACTCCAATACCACACTGCATGGAGGACTTTCATTGATCATTCAGAGGATGAACGCTATCGGGTGAATCGTTCGGAGTATTCCTGCTGAACTGCTAACGTGATACGAGACGGTGCCAGCCTTGGTGGTGATTTTTATCACAAATTGCTTGTTTTTTTCATTTACATTGTGAGTGTTTTTAATCCCTCCTCCATCCCTTTCCTTATATTAAATGTACAATAATACACTATGGGGCGTGCGCTCTCTGTCTTCTCTTTGTGTATATATATATATATTAGTGCCTACAGTGTATTCTGAGCTTATTCTGTATTCTGTGTATTCTGCAGGGAATTATAATACAATAAGTGCAACAAAAAACAGGAAAAGGAAATCCCTGCCCCTAGCTTACACTCTAAGTGGTATTTTGGGAGACTTACAGCGTGTCACGGACCATAAGGTGCAGGACGGACCTCAGTGGCTGGAACAGCAGCCATCAGCGAAGATGTAACAGAGTTACAGACAGGGCTCTGGAGCAGGCAACAAAGTAGAATTGTCGGGATCTCGGGCAGAGGTCAGAGGAAGGCAGCAAAGAGGCGTCATCAGAGTCACTCACAGAGGATAGGGCAGGCAGTAAAGAAGCATCGTAGCAGGAAGGAACAGGACTGGGACATGGGGACAGGACTGGGACATTGTATTCGACCATTGTATTTGGTCTCTGCTCACTTATGGATGTGAAACTAGGGCCCTAAATGTGAAGATAATTCAGAAGAATCAGACAACTTGAAGTACTAGAGAAAGATGCATGCTGGGTATTACCTGAAGAGACAGATACCCAGTAAGCTCATATAAACCCCCAAAATTACCATATTGTACCATATATATATGATATGTGTCAAAAAGGAGTACTACTGAGTGTGTGTCACGCCTGTATGCCCACAGACCAAGCTAGACCCCAGTACTGAGGTTGGAACAGTATGATACCACACACCCACAGCAGTGGGAGCAAGCCCGGAGTGTGGTATAGCGTTGCTGGGTCTGTTGGAAGAGTTGTTAGAGTATACTTGCAACGCTTTGGAATGTCCGTGAGAATAGTCGTGTCCGTTTGCCAATGTTCAGGGATCCAGAGGGTAGAGTTGTCAGAGGGCAAGCCAGGTCCTAGGAAGCCAGACGTCAGCGGAGTCGTATGTGTAGCAGGGTTCAAAGGGATACCAGAGAGCAGAGTAGTCCAGGGTAAGCAGGGGTCAAAGCCAGGGAAATCCAAAGTAACACAGGAGCAGGTAATCACAGGAGCACAGAGGGAGCACAGCATAGGTCAGGTACACACAGGGAAATAGGAACTATGCAGAGCGAGGAAGAGGTGGACAGACAGGGATTATAAAGGAAGGTGCACCAATGACAGAGAGGGGAGGAGTAGAGAGAGAAGTGGGTCTATTTTGATCTGGTTTTGACTGATTGGCCGGCAAAGCCGGCCAATTCAGTTAAACAGCAATTCTACTTGTTGCCAAGTAGAACAAAGAAAAACCAGTCAAACAAATATTAAATTAAACCAACAAGTGCACTCTAAATAAAATAAAGTGCACTAAAAATTTAGGATCAATTCAACAGAATCCATCATAGGGGACACCGAGCAGAGCACCCCACCTGACGCCCACTGGGAGGCAAACTCCGAAACCGTCCCAGTGTCATATTCTCTAGCCTGCTGTTCCCATGCTTGGCCACCGGGACTGCTGCCACTCTCAATGTCTGGTTCTAGCCTGCAGTACCTATACTTGCCCACCGGGAGTGCTGCTGCTAAACTAAGGAACATTCCAGACTCTGATACCTGACACCTCTGCACCTGTGCTCCACCTCCCAGCCTGCCTATATAAACCTCCCTTTCCTGTTCCTCTTTGCCTGTTTATACTGGTTCCTTAGCTTCTGCAAGGTTCCTGTGTTTACTGCTGTGCTAGCTATTGCTATCATCCTGTTCCAGTTTCCTCGTTGCCGACCTCTGCTTGTTTCCTGACTTCGCTACCTGCCGCCTGCCTCGGACCCCTGCTTGTTTCCTGACTTTGCTCCCTGCTGTTCCTGCCACTGGGATCCACTTCAGCCGAAGTCCAATCCTTGACAGAATAAACAGGCCCTACCATGGATTCCGCCAGAACAGACCTGGCCAAGGCTCGGACACTGCAGGACTTACAACGTATCATGGTTGGTTTCCAAGAACAACAAGGACAACTTATCAAACGTCTTGGTCACGTGGAAGAACAGGATACCCTCTGGAAAGAACGGGATGCCCGCCAGGTAGAACGTGATGCCCGCTGGGAAGAATGTGTCGTCCGCGCGGAAGGATGTGCCCTCCGCTCAGAGGAACGAGCTGCCGCCGCAGAAGCTGAAAACCATGAACTACGTGCAGCTTTAATCACCGCATCTGTTCAAAAGACTCTGAGTGTGCAAACCGCGCCCCGTGTAACCCTTCTGGAAAAATTTGGAGGAAAAAGACAATCTTTTCGGGATTTCCTTAATCAATGCAGACATGTGTTCAAGCTTCAGCCTACCATCTATAATACCAATGAAGCCCAGGTTGTACTGATCATAACCCTGTTCAAGGATGAGGCCCTTGCTTGGGTCTCCCCTATGTTAGAACAGGATAGCCCACTACTAAGGGACCTGGAGGAGTTCATCGATGCCATGAGTCTTATTTTTGATGACCCAAATCGTAGTGCAACCGCTGAGGCAACTCTGAACAATCTTCGTCAAGGAAGACGCTCGGCAGCTGAGTACGCCGATGAATTCCGCAGATGGGTTAACGATACTGAGTGGAATGAGGCCGCGCAGAAATATCATTTTCGGCAGGGTCTCTCGGAGCATGTTAAAGACGAACTAGCCCGGGTGGAGACCCCAGAGAGATTTCAGGACTTTGTCCGTTTATGCATCCAAATTGATCGCAGGCTTACGGAAAGACGATTGGAGAGACAGGGGTTCATGCCAAGCAACCCCAGGTTTAGAGATGTCAGTACCCCAAGACGTTCCAGGGAGACTGAGGAGGAGCCGATGCAAGTAAATACACTGCGGGGACCCATCTCAACCGGGGAAAGGAATAGACGCTGAACAGAAGATCTCTCTTTATATTGCGGAAACGATGGGCACTATCTCGCTGATTGCCCAAACAAGTCCAGACGGTCTTCTTTCCAGAGTCCTAGAAGAAATCAGCTGCACGCTATTTCAAAAACTGTTCTCTCTGCTTCTCAAAGGAAAGATAACCCTCCTTCGCTACACCCTCACCTCCTGGTTCCTATTATCATCGAGGAAGGAACACATCGTTTTTCAACCACAGTAATGGTCGACTCAGGGGCGGCAGGGAATTTTATAGACATAGAATTCGCCAAGAACAATTCGGTATCATTTGTAGCCAAGGAATCGCCAGAAAGGATGGAAGTTGTTGACGGTTCTCCCTTGAGCTCTGGACCTGTTACCCATGAAACCAGTAACTTAACACTAATCATGGAGCCCAATCACCAGGAGAAGATTTCATTTGGTCTCATTCCATCACCTTTGTTTCCAGTGATTCTGGGAATTCCATGGCTCATGATCCATAACCCACTAATCGACTGGAAGACCAAGACACTCACGTTTCCCTCGGAGCACTGTCAGCTAGCCTGTCTACCTAAAACTCCTATACCAGAGTGTGTAGGAATACATAAGATTTCCTCGTCTCAAGAAAATCTTCTGCCGGCTCCTTACTCTGAGTTTTTAGATGTGTGTGACAAGAAGAACGCGGATACGCTTCCCCCACATCGCTCTTATGACTGTCCCATTAAATTATTACCGGGTGCTGCTATTCCGTTTGGAAGAATTTATTCCCTCTCAGAACCGGAATTGAAGGTCCTCAATGACTACCTACAGGAGAACCTATCAAAGGGTTTTATCCGACCCTCTACTTCTCCAGCAGGCGCTGCGCTCTTCTTTGTGGGAAAGAAAGACGGTTCTCTACGCCCCTGCATTGACTATCGGGAACTAAATAAGATAACGGTGAAGAACAGGTACCCATTACCTCTGATTCCTGAACTATTGGAAAGAATTCGGTCAGCCAAAATCTTTACCAAATTAGATCTCAGAGGAGCGTATAATTTGGTCCGCATTCGACCTGGTGACGAATGGAAAACAGCCTTCCGAACCCGTTATGGGCACTATGAATGTGATGCCTTTCGGACTCTGTAATGCCCCTGCTACCTTCCAGCATTTAATCAATGATGTCCTCCGAGAGTTATTGGACCAATTCGTAGTGGCATACCTGGATGACATCCTAGTCTTCTCAGATAACATCATGGATCACCAGAGACATGTCCGAATTGTCCTTGAGCGTCTCCGTAAGTACAAATTATACATCAAGTTAGAAAAATGCGAATTCGAAAAAACCAGCATGCAATTTCTCGGTTACATCATCTCTCCCGAGGGTTTGAGTATGGACCCAGGCAAGATTCAAGCCGTGGTGGAATGGCCAATCCCTCGGAATGAAAAGGACATTCAGAGATTTGTGGGTTTTGCCAATTTCTATAGACGTTTTATTAAAAATGTCTCTGGCATTATTGCCCCAATCACCCAACTCACACGGAAGGAATTCCCCTTCAAATGGTCTCCTAAAGCAGATGCGGCATTCGAACAACTGAAGTCACTCTTCACATCTGCCCCTATCCTCATCCATCCAAATCCAGAATTACCATTCATCTTGGAAGTGGATGCATCCGACTCCGCTGTTGGTGCCATTCTGTCACAAATAATTGGACCCAAGATGCTCCTTCATCCATGTGCCTTTTATTCATACCAAATGTCAACAGCTGAACGAAATTATGACATCGGAAACAAAGAACTCTTGGCTATAAAAGCTGCATTCTCTGAGTGGAGACATCTACTGGAGGGGACCAATCACCCAATTACGGTCTTTACGGATCACAGGAACTTAGAATTCATTCGATCCGCAAAGAGACTGTCTGCGCGACAAGCCAGGTGGGCTCTCTTCTTTGCAAGATTTCAGTTCCACATCTCCTACCGCCCTGGCTCCAAGAATGGAAAAGCCGACGCCTTGTCACGGTCCTTTCCTAATCCTAGTTCAGACAAAGAGCAGGAAGAAACTATTCTTCCAAAAAGAATTTTTTTGGGCGTCACATTCTCCGCCGATCTCCTCATACGAATAAAGGGAGCCTACTCAAATGACTCTTTTCTTAAAAACCCTCCTCTGGAAGCAGAACTATTTCTATGTGATGGTCTCTGGAACTATAAGGATCGTCTGTTCGTCCCTAAGGAGGTAAAATTAGAGGTGCTCCAATTAATGCACGACTCCCGACCCGCTAGTCACCCAGGTGTCCTCAAGACACAGGAACTGTTGTCTCGCTCTTTGTGGAGGCCTAAATTAGCACTATGTCCTCTCCTGTGAGACCAAGACCCCTCGAGCATCACCTGTGGGTTTACTGCAGCCCCTTCCGGTTCCAACTCGTCCTTGGGGGTCCATATCAATGGATTTTATTGTTGACCTGCCCCGATCAAGTGGACATAATACCATCCTGGTAGTGGTGGATCGACTTACAAAGATGGCTCACTTCATTGCAGCACTGAATCTTCCTTCTGCAGACCAGACAGCCAAGTTGATTGTGAAAGAGGTGTTTCGGCTTCACGGGGCTCCTGATGAGATCATATCCGATAGAGGGGTACAATTCACTTCAAAATTTTGGAGGAACTTCTGTTCCTCTCTAGGAATTCGTTTAAATTTATCGTCTGGCTATCATCCACAATCCAATGGCCAAACAGAAAGGACCAATCAGACTTTGGAACAATACTTACGATGTTTTGTTTGTCATCTCCAGGATGACTTGATTGATTTCCTACCAATAGCTGAGTTTTCATACAACAATTCACATCATTCTTCGACTCAGAAGAGCCCCTTTTTCTCAAATTATGGATTTCATCCAACCTTTATTCCTCGTTTTCCATCTTCGGGCCCCATTCCGGCAGTTACAGAGAAACTGGAGACTCTGCGAGACATCCAGGAACCCTCAAAGAGACACTTCGTGAGACTCAAGTAAAGTACAAAAGAGCAGCAGACCAACACCGCAGACCCTCCCCAGGATTTCAAGTCGGGGATAAAGTCTGGCTTTCTACAAGAAATCTACGTCTAAAGGTTCCAACCATTAAATTGGGCCAAAAATACATCGGGCCATTTCGCATCTCAGCACTAATAAATCCAGTGTCCTTCAGATTAGAGCTTCCTGAGACCATCAAAATACACCCTGTGTTTCTTTCTTCTCTGCTGAAACCTTTCCGTGAGAATCCGTTTAACTGGACGGAGACTTCCTCCCCCTGAACCCGTCCTCGTGGATAACGAAGAGGAATTCATTGTGGAGAGAATTTTGGATTCCAGGTCACACCGAGGGAAACTACAGTACCTGGTTCACTGGGGGGGCTATGGCCCAGAGGAAAGGTCTTGGGAACCCAAAGATTTTGTACATGCTCCACGACTAGTCAAAGCCTTTCACCGGAGATATCCAGACAAGCCTAGCAAGGATCGTCCGGAGAACGCTCTTGGGAGGGGGGAGTAATGTCATATTCTCTAGCCTGCTGTTCCCATGCTTGGCCACCGGGACTGCTGCCACTCTCAATGTCTGGTGCTAGCCTGCAGTACCTATACTTGCCCACCGGGAGTGCTGCTGCTAAACGAAGGAACATTCCAGACTCTGATACCTGACACCTCTGCACCTGTGCTCCACCTCCCAGCCTGCCTATATAAACCTCCCTTTCCTGTTCCTCTTTGCCTGTTTATACTGGTTCCTTAGCTTCTGCAAGGTTCCTGTGTTTACTGCTGTGCTAGCTATTGCTATCATCCTGTTCCAGTTTCCTCGTTGCCGACCTCTGCTTGTTTCCTGACTTCGCTACCTGCCGCCTGCCTCGGACCCCTGCTTGTTTCCTGACTTCGCTCCCTGCTGTTCCTGCCACTGGGATCCACTTCAGCCGAAGTCCAATCCGTGACACCCAGTGGACTCGGCATACATGTACTCTGCCCGAATAGGGGAGTGCACCAGCGCCCAGAACATGGCCACGATGTTCGTTGGGACCCCCCCCCCTCCAAATACTGCTTCCTGGTTTTGTGAATGGCTATCTTAGCCAATGCCAGGAGCAGGTTGATGAGGAGATCCCTAGGCTTATTGTCCCGGGACACTGGGCACCCAAAAATAAAGAGATGAGGGGAAAAATGCAGCCAGAACCGCAGGACAAAGCTCCTCAAGATGGAAAAGAGGGGCTGCAGTCTGGCGCAACTTAAATAAATGTGATACACGGACTCCCGCTCGCCACAGAAGGGACAGGTGGCGGGGGAGTCCGTGAAGTGTGCCAAGTACTCTCCCGTGCTCAGTGCACCGTGGAGGACCCTCCAACTCAAATCCCCAGCGGGGCGGGGAACCAAATCCGAATAGAGTTCCCTCCACCGGGGCCTCTCGCCCTCGTTCGCAGGAAATACCCGCCTCCAGATGGTATCGGGGCGGGTGACAAGGGCGAGGTAGTACACTATATGGAGCACGAGAGAGTACAGGCCTTTCCTCGGCATGCCGCGGAAACATGGCGGAGACATGTCCCCCAACTTCCTGAGGTTGGGGGAGAGAGGAGCCCTAGGGGGTTGCCGTGGCTTTGGTTCCACGCAAAGATCCGGAGAGCTGAAGTTGATGGGTTGACAGGTCTCTCCGGTCTGCAATACCCCCTTAATGAAGGTGCGTGAGTCGGGTGGATCGCATCTTTGATCTCCCGGATCAAACGATGAGGGACACGGGCAGTACGCAGACCCATACGGGGCACGAGCACCTCTGCCCTTACCCAGTCTCGCCGTTCATAGTCCAGGATATCCCCGACTCTGGTCACCTGCGCCAGGATTAGCCGGCGGCAAATAGAGGGTGAATCCAACATCCGAGCCCCCACTGCCAGATTATACAGCAGGGGCTCGGCGAGGAAATAAACCCCCACCGCCTGTTCCTTCCTGGTCGCGGAGACCAGTTTCCAGGCCTTTAATAAGTCCCGGTAGTATGCCGGCAGCTCCGAGAGGTCTCTACCTAACCCCTCGGGCTTGATGATAAACAGTTGCCGGTCATACCTCATATTGCGCAGCTGGCGAAAGAAACTGGTCGCCAGCTGGCACCACTGCGGAGACGGATCTGCGAATAGGTATCTCTGCAGGTATTGGAGGCGGAAAGTGTGTAACTGGGAGCGAGAGTAAACAAAACTGTATGGTGCTCTAACACAGACCTGACCATTTGCTGGGTTATTTTTGCATAATAAACATAATTCCATATCCTTGAAGTATCCCACACTATAATGGACCATCTATAGATTGTAACACCATATCCATTGCATCAATAAACCGGAAGAGCAACACCTCTTGATTGATGAATACTCACACTTGCTTGTGTCCAGTCTCATACATTGAATAGGATTTCTGTGGTGTATAAAGGAGCAAATCACTCACTGTTGTGTAGATGGGTCTTCAGTGGGTCTTTTTCTTCACAGGTGTGTGCTCCCGGTTCTCCAGAATTTCCACAGGTTCGACAGGGAGAGATGGAGCACTACAGGAAAAAATTGGCTAGAGAGTGTGTTCCCAATAAAAAGGTTTATTGGATCAAAGCATAGTGCAAAAAAATGAGCCCTAGGCCCCCCACCAACGCATTTCAAGCTTCCGCTCTTTCTCAAGGTGCATCTAGCCAATTTTTTCCTGTAGTGCTCCATCTCTCCCTGTCGAACCTGTGTAACTGGGAGCGGACACACACCACTCCCTGTCCACCCTCCTCCAAAGGGAGGCACGCAACTCCCGCAGAAACCCAATGCTTCCCCATCCAGAGAAAATCCATCAACCTCCTCTGGATCTTGTTGATAAATTCGGGGGTCGGACCCATGGCTATCAGCCGGTGCCACAGCTGACTGGCCACCAGCTGGTTGATCACCAGGGTTCTTCCCCTGAGGGAAAGCATTCTCTACAGATACACCCAAGACCCCAGACGAGCAATGACTCATTCCTCAAGATCACTGAAGTTTTCCGGGGCCGGGTTCTCCGCAGCAGACAGGTAGACTCCCAGATATTTGAGAGTATCGCTCCCCCACGAGACATTACGAAACGTGGGGGGCAAAGAGTCCACCTGTAAGGGACCCACCAAAATGCCGGAGCACTTGGACCAGTTGATCCGAGCAGAAGAGGCCGCGGTGTAGACCTCTTGGCACGCCTGCACCCGCTCCAGATCAACTAGGTCCTGGGCCACGAGGAGCACGTCATCGGCATAGGCCGACAGGACTACCCGCATGTCGGGCTCCCGCAGCACCAGCCCAGTGAGCTCCTCCTCAGTAGGCAGAGTAAGGACTCAATGGCCAGCGTGTATAGTTGCCCAGACAGGGGGCACCCCTGATGTACTCCCCGACCAAACACAAAAGGTGCTGTCAGGGACCAATTAAATTTTACCAGACACTCTGCAGAGGCATACAGCATCTGGAGAAAGCCGACAAATTGTGGGCCAAAGCCAAACGCCTGCAGGGTCTGCATGAGGTAACGGTGATCCACCCTGTCAAACGCCTTCTCTTGATCTAGAGACAGGAAGGTGAGTGACAGACCAGTCCTCTGCGCGTGGTGCAGCAGGTCCCAGACCAGAAAGATGTTATCGTGAATGCTCCGGTCCGGGATAGTATAGGACTGGTCGGGGTGAATCACCTCTGCCAGCACTGACTTGAGCCTGAGCGAGAGCGCTTTGGCTACGATCTTATAGTCCGTGCTTAGCAGTGAGACCAGTCGCCAGTTAGAGATCTGGCGGAGATCCCCCTTCTTCGGCAGCAAAGACAGTATTGCCCGCCGACACGAAAGGGGCATCTCACCGGTCCCCAGGGCTTCGGCCAGGACCTCGGTGAAATCAGGTCCCAGCATCTCCCAGAAAAACCGGAAGAACTCCACAGTCAGCCCGTCTAGCCCCGCCAATAGGCGGCCGAGGGCGCTGCTCGTAGTAGCGCCACCGTCACGGACGCACAATTGTGGTCCGAAAACGGCGCCAGCCTAATGGTACTGGACTGGGCTCGCGACAGGCTGTGGCTGGATATATACAGCCTGTCGATCCGGGACCAGGACATCCGTTCACCCCTAAACACCCTAACATGGGTGAACTCAGTGGATGCCTCGGGATGTTGTTCTCGCCAGACGTCTACCAAGGAGTAGCGGGTGATGACCTCCCGCAGGGCCGACGCAGAGCACGGGTGTGGCTCCGGACCATTCCGGTCTTTCAGAGCCTCGAGGGTGCAGTTAAAATCACCCCCAAGCACCACGTATTCATCCGCGTCGACTGTCTCCAGGTAATCAGACATTCTGACGAAGAACTGCCTTCTCAGGGGTCCGGTGGCAGGAGCATACACATTCAAGAAATAAACGTGTAGTCCTCGTGCAGGACCCTGAGATGCAACAGGCGACCTGGAACAACAGTTTTGGCAAGCAGTAGCTCTGGTTGAAAGGACTCAGAGAACAGGGTCACCACCCCACTAGATGACGAAGTGAGGTGGCTGAAGAAGACCTTGCCTCGCCACTCCAGATGCCAGCTGGCTTCAGCCTCTGGAGTGGTATGGGTTTCCTGCAGGAAACTCACAGAATACTTTCCCTTCTGTAAAAAGGAGAGTACCTGGAACCTGCGAAACCCGTCCTTACAGCCTTTCACGTTAAGTGTAACCGATGCTCAAAGCCATTGGTAATCAGGAGTTTTTCTTGTGCTTTCCACAGGCGCTCAGGGTGCTACACCCCGAGAAGCCTTTATGTGGTCTCGCATCAATTTATGAAATTTCAGGACACGAAGATGGATAGGCCCAGAGATTTTGGCCTTGTGGTTAGCCCTGATGTATACTAAGAGAGAGTGGAGAATGACCGAGGCATCCTTCCACCTTCCAAGGGCCAACTGCACCTTTGTGGTTCCGTGTTTGAAGAGGGTATCCTCCAGGAAACCATCTAACTCCTGGGAAGGGATAATGGGGGTGAAAGAGTCCACCGCCTCCGCGGTGCCAGAGGACTCCTCACTGAGCCCCAACTCCCCGAGCTCCTCTTGACAGAAAAACTCAAGACCCCCGCCCTCCCCTGCGGGGGCCTTTCTCAGCCTTAGAGTGGGTCCCCTCTTCGGTGTTTCCACGAGGGGGTCCACTATGTCCTCCTCATCCAACCCCGGGGTAGGATGTTCAGGGGTAGCTGGTGGCGGTATGGCGGAGGTAGCGGTCTCCCTAGTGTCCTCGGGGGCCAACGAGGCACACAGTGCCCTCTTGGTCTCCTCTACCGCCATGCGAACAAACGGGATGCCACGGGTGTTCGTATTAATCGCGGGAGGGCACTTTTCAGAAAGTACCCCATAGGGAGGATCCAGCCCAGCAGTCGCCTCCAACAAAGTGCCCGACCAAAACTCCTCACCAAGAGAATTCACATCTGGCATCTCCCAGATGCAAAGTGAAGTGCTCGCTAAAACACCCTCACCCACACCTGCCTCCCCCGCTCCATCCTCCAAACCCCCAACCACGGGGGTCAGCCCTAGCCCACCTCCTCCCTCCGGTGACACAAACCGGGGCTTTTTAGCCCTAGGTGTGCCACCCGAAGGCGGTACAGCCGGATGGGGATTCTGGTCAACCCCCAAGTCTCCGAAGACAGCTACTTTCGGTGTGACAGGTTCACCGAAGCACAAGTCCCCGGGGGATGTTCTCCAACTGGGAGGGGTGTTGGAAGGCTCCCCAACGTCCATTTCTAGGGGCAAAGCTTCATGTTGTTGAGCACTTTGATCTTCCACCCCAGGGACGCTGGGTACCTCCTCTTCCCCTTGCATTGCCTCCAGATCTTCGAGGGGGGGGCTGCATATTTAGGGAGTCCGGCTCACACTGGCTAATCCTAACCTGTGGGCTGGACAGGGCCACCCTGTACAGAATTGATGTTGCATTCCGCTTCGGAGACTTCGGGGGTGAATGTAATACGGTTCACCCTCCTCGCCCTCCTCAATCACCCTCTTGTTCTTAGTTTTTGATTTCCTCTTCCTGGGGATTGATTCCCCAAAAAAGGGTACCGCTACCTCCTCAGCAGGAGCCTCCCACCGCTTCCCCGCACCCTGTATGGTGCTTACATTGGGGGTAGGGTGCTCCTGGGGGGAGACAGCGACAACAGAGGGTAACTTCTTCAGGGTTACTTTTTTCTTCTCCCTCTTTTTTTTGGGGAGAAGTGCAGACATCACCGCCCGAGATGGGGCAGCGACATCTCCTGCAGTTCCAGGGGGGACCTGGGCCACCGAGGGCCCCGCCCCGGTGGGCACAGCGGCACAGGGTGTCTCCTCCCGGGTGGGGGACAGTGCCAACAGAGGATGGCCGCTCCAGGGCGACCCCCTCCCTCCACTCCCCGGGGAGAGGTGCAGATTTCACTGCTCGAGATGGGGCAGCAACATCTCCTGTGGTCCTAGGGGTGGGGGGAACTGGGCCCCCCTGAGGGCCCCTCTGTGTTGGGCGCAGATGTCACTGTTTGAGATGAGACAGCGGCATCTCCTGCGGTCCCAAGGGGGGCCTGGGCCCCCGAGGGCCCCGCTGTGGTGGGCGCAGACGTCACTGTTCGATATGGGAAAGCGACATCTCCTGCGGTCCCAGAGGGGACCTGGGCCCTCGAGGGTTTTTCCTTCTCCCTCTGTTCTTTGGAGAGAGGTACAGATGTCACTGTTCGGGATGGGACAGCGACATCTCTTGCGGTCCCTGGAGGGACCTGGGCCCTCGAGGGCCATGCTGTGGTGGGCACAGTGGCACCGGGTGTCTTGGCAGAGGGAGGGGTGGGTGCAGGAGCTGGGATGGGTCCTCTGTTCCCTTTGGGGCAACTCCTCCGAGTGTGCCCCAGCTCCTTGCACAGATAGCACCTAACCCCCTCCGTGCCATAGTACACGGTGTATGTTATGCTCTCGTAGGGCACCCCAAAAGAACCGTCCACAGATTCTGCGTTCCCTGGCAGCAGCAGTTGTACCTGCCACCTAAATGAGAGCACATGCCTCAGCGCTCTATCCCTGCAGCCCAAAGGTAATTTTGTTATAGGAGACTTAATGTCTCCCAGGGCTTGCAGGGGTGGGCGTATGAGGCTGTCTGGGAGGAAGCACATTGGAGAGAATAACCCTGGTGCCTAACCCCTCCATGGGTTCTATGGGGATGTAGGTCCCTCCTACAACAATGCCTTTCTGCACTATGGTGTGGGTGGCAGCCAGCGTATGGAGGAAGAAAACGCCCCTCCCATACATCTTGCTGGCTGCCACCACAGCAGAGGGACCGACAACGTCTGCCACAGCCCTTACATAGATCTCCATGCTTAGGCCAGGTGACATTGGGCACCTCACGCCAAGCTTCCTGCTCACACAGGGCGTGGCCCCAGCATTGTTGTTGCTGGGGTCAACGCCTGCAGCTGTCACCTGCACCCATGTTGGAGCTGGGATTGCAGGGGTTACACTGCTAACAAGAGTTGGGGGAGGTGCAGCCAGGGTACTGGAAGTACCAGGCCTAGGGCTGTGGCTAACGCTATTTTCCTTAGGTACCCCAGTTTTTGGGGTCCGGTATCCGGGTGTGGCTCCCGTTACCGCACTACTCCTATTCCCCTTAGGCATGATAATAATAAGCCTCTAAGTAAAGGGAGGAGGTAGCGTTTAGAGAGAGAGAGGTGCAGAGAGGAACTGTCCCTTTAAGAACCAATTAACTATTTCTCTGCAAAGGGAGGGAAGGAAAACAGCTTTTAAAACCGCTGCAATCTTCTTTTTTTCCCTTTTTATTTACTCACTCTCTTACAATAAGCCACACCACAATTTTATAGGTTTTAAAGAAAGACACAGAGCTCCCAAAAATGCAAATGACAAAGGAAAGAATCAGGCTTAAATTAAAGTAAATTAGAAGTAAAACAAACAACCAAGGGTGGGGGAGGAGAGAGGGGTTAAGACTACAGTTACCAGCCAGCTAAAGTGTAGCTTTGCTGGGTTGAAACACTGCAGCCTCTGGGTGAAAACCAAAAACGGTTTTTAAAACCTCAAAATACACCCAAAACCCTCTACAAAACTCACAGTATACTCACAGTATACTCCCCCACAAATCCACACCAAAGTATAACAAATAAAGAAAGAATAAAGCTGATTCCTTACCAAATGCCTGGGAGCTCTGCACACACGCTTCTGAGTCTGAGAAGCAAGAGATAGGTCAGGGAGAGAAGAGGAGGAGACAGAAGGGGCAGTCAGGGGAATGGCCTGTACAGCTTGGGAGGCGGAGACAGGGGGAACCTGATAAGAAGCGTCTGTGCGCGTGCCCCCTGTAAGCTGGGGATGCGCGCGCACAGGTTGCAACACAGGCGCGGCCTGCACGGAGCACAGGTTGCAACACAGGCGCGGCCCGCACGGAGCAGGGGAAGACCGCAGGAGGGGGACGGAGCCAAGAGGAGGGGAACGCACGTGAGGCCTGTGCCCGCGTGATGGCCATCAAAGGCAGGGAGGAGCATGCACGCGCGTCCTCCGTGGGCTGAGGGGGTGCACGCACAAGGTGTCACCAGGCGCGCGGAACGCCGCGCCGCGGGAACCATGCGAGGAGGAGGCAACGGGACGGATGGCACCACAGGGGAAGGTAAAGGAGCTACCGCGGGGGAGAGGGAGCGGGGAGGATCAAGGCAAGGGTTAAGGGAGCGCGTGGGTATGCGGGACCTGCAGGGAACGTGCTGCGGCAAGGGGAGAGAGGTAGAAGGTGAAGGAGAGGAGTGGGAAGGAGTAGAAAGGGTGACAGGAGATGGGAGAGAGGGACAAGGAGAGGAAGGAATCTCCTGAGTCGTCACAGTGTGGCACTGTATACTACAAAAAACAAAACACAAAAGGAGCCCAAAGCTACATCCAATATGACAAAAATACACAGTGAAATACACAGTGATACATGGGTAAAAGGGGACGATAGACAGCACTCTGATAGTGTTAAATTTATGCAATTGCAGGGTGCACGGAACAAAAGGGGACACTTATTCCCCTGTATAGTACTAACAAATCTATGTAAGTACCAGCACTCACTGTCTAATAGCTAAATGATGAAAACAGTTGTAATGCAGAATAAACATTTAATAATAAAACGAACCAGAAATAAAACAAATGTGTTTGCAGAAACCAGTATCACAAATGGGCATGTCACAAAGTGAGGGGTGGGGGGGGGGAAAGGAAAAGGGGAAAAAACATGAAACACAAGGAATATACACAAAAAACGGAGAACAGAAAGTATGCTAGGGGGGCAACATTTCGAAGGACTACCTCGACATCTGGCCCATTCCCCCTGGTCCAAAAGGTCCCAGAGGTACTTCCCTAAGCCTCCCTTCCCCTATAACTGGTCAAATCAGACACCCCTGAAAATAGATAGCAAACATACAGTGTAGGCTAAATACAGCTAAACAGCTAATAGCAGGGCAGCAAGAATCCACTAAAGTCAATGCCAGTAGTTCAAGTACCACAAGAAACTGTGGGCAATGGTACAGTAAAGGCTGAACACAGCTTGCAAGAAAGCAACTTCCAAAGAAGTACCAGGAGTCAACAACAGTCAACGAAAGGTTAATGGGAATAGCAAATGAAGACAGTAATCAAACCCTCTGTGGCTCTGCTCCTTGTGCTCGTGTGGAGTGCACTCCACAGTGATATATATATATATATATATATATATATATATATATATATTTATATATATATATATATATATTGTCAAAGGGGTAATTTAGTTTAACCCTTTGGCCAAGCATTATAAGCCTGCGAGCCACTTCAAGGCATGACCAGATATCAAAGGTCCTAACACTAACTGATTAAAATTCTTATTTACCTGATTGCCCCACAACTCTGGAATTCCCTTCCCCTCAATACCCGACTAGCACCCACTCTATTCACCTTTAAGACCCACCTTAAAACACACCTGCTTAACGAAGCATATGAGTAGCTCCCTGGCTAATACTATACACCTGATACATAAAGTACTGAAGAAAATCCAGCACACCCTAATAATAGATACAAAGTCACTGGTATATAACCAATTTGAAAATTTAATCAGTGCACAAATAAGTCAAACAACTGACAACGGCACACTAGGAGAACAGATAACATATAGGTAGGGCCATACGTGGGATGTACAGGAGGATAAGGGATAAAGGAAAAGTAGGATGGGACAACGAAGGGAAGGTTCACTAATACATTGTAGCTGTTTGCATGTAGTTTGTCCCTGAATATATCTATACAAAAGTTAAACTGTGGATTTATTTTGCCAATTAGTTTAGGGATACTGTATGTGTATTTAATTAGAATATTTCTTAGAATTTGTGGAGGGTCTTCTATTGTTTTTACTTAGGGTCAGTTCTGTTGTTGTGGGTTCTGGGGCTAGGGAAGTACCCTCTTATCCCCTTGGGACTGAGGGGAACAGGTTTGACGAAGGGACAAGTCCCGAAACGTTGCCCCCCTATACTCCCCCGTTGTGACCCACTTTTTTTGTTTTCTTTGTTCCCCTTCCACCATTCACCTCACCTTCCCTTCGTTGTCCCATCCTACTTTTCCTTTATCCCTTATCCTCCTGTACATCCCACGTATGGCCCTACCTATATGTTATCTGTTCTCCTAGTGTGCCGTTGTCAGTTGTTTGACTTATTTGTGCACTGCTTAAATTTTCAAATTGGTTATATACCAGTGACTTTGTATCTATTATTAGGGTGTGCTGGATTTTCTTCAGTACTTTATTGTGTTTGAGAGGGATTGGGCCCTCTCTAGTCCGTGGCACCCCGCCTTGTGTATATTTATCTACTTTGTGTGAGTGCTGTCTATTACTTTTGTCTATACCTGATACATAAAGCTTGGCCCCTTGCCGACGTACTTACCAGAATGCCCTCCCACTATCTCTGTAAATTCTTCCTACCTACCAATTAGATTATAAGCTCTTCGGAGCAGAGACTCCTCTTCCTAAATATAAATTTTTAAGTCTGAAGCACGTATGCCCATGATCTGTTATTTGTATTATTTGTTATTTATATGAGTGTCACGTGTATTACTACTGTGAAGCGCTAAGTATATTAATTGCATTATATAAATAAAGACATACATAGGGCAGTTACTGTAGTGCCCATGGCTATTCTAACACAAACCAGTGGCAATCGCCAAAAAGACCCAGGTACACCCAGGTACATGGTGGATACATGCCTTAAACTTGCTCAAAACTAGACCCAGCATTTCTGCATTGATTAATGGCCCATCAGATTAACAGCGGGGGTCCCTGGCAGTCCCATTCAAACTGAATGGGACTGCTAGGGAACCCTGCTGTGTTAATCCTATCGGTCATTAGTCAATGCAGAAATGCCTTAAACTTGCCTTAAACTAGCCATGTTACACCCAGCACATACCCAGAATGTAACCGGGCTAGTTTAAGGCAAGATTTAGAATACTCGTGGTCTCGTCTGTATATGCAGTTACACTTGTGTATCGGGTGAAGCAAGAAAGAGGGAGAAGAATCATGCTTGTCACAAAATGTTGTGTTCGTACCTTGTCTGCACTACTACTTAGTTAACAATACCTAAGAGTAATTGTTAGGAGCAACCAATGACTCTTCTGAGTAGCACTTGGCTAACATTTTTCTTCCTGTTTTGAAGAAATGTCTACAACTATTACTTCCTTGCTGTGCAGTTGGGTTACAAAACATTGCAAAATCTGGAAGGTATAAAGCACATTTGCTTTGTAGATCAAAGTAAAGTGCACATGTAGGTACTGTATGCTAATGTTATCTAAACTGTATTTTCTCACGTTTTCAACGATACTACTGTAGATCTGTGCTGAGATCTACATTTTATATTTTTTTTTACTGATTTAAAACTTCTGTACTCACACTAATTTCCGCTTTACTTTATATATAAATGATTAACTATATGGTTAACGTGAACATATTTGGAGAAAACTAACAACAGATATGTCAATAAACAATCAAATGAATATAAAGTGAGTATATTCTAACTAGCATTACAAATAAACTAGAAAACATTCACTGCGAGCAATACTAAATAAGCATATTTTCAGACATGGGATGGCAAAGCGGCGAGTTCACTTTTAAAGCAATGAGTCCCTATAGACCATGAATACATGCATCATAAATTAAATCTAAAGCCTTTAAACCCTCACAAGGAAGCATATAATGCACAGTAAGACTCCTCTCATGGTGGTATAATTGAAAAGCCAGCAATTGCACACTGTTGGATCACTGTGCAGATAACAAGTGTACTTAGGTATTCAGTCACACTCACGTTGCCATCAAACAAATATCTTTTGGTTTTATGGCCGCACACATTCCCTAAATGATGTTCTTGTTGAGAAACATTTTAATTGATGTGGTTGTAATTTTAAAAGATTGTTGTATATTGCTTGTCCCTGATCAAATATAATAAGAGGAGCCAGCTACGAGACTGGCATTTTAATTTAATACTGCATGGGGTATACATGAAAGAACTTTGGCCCAGATCCACAAAAGCGTGTTAAAGTTTAGCACACCTTTACTCTCATTCATATGAATGGGATCTGAGGCATGCTGAAGTTTAGTGGATCTGGACCTTTGTGGAGATTTGTCATGTGATACCTCAAGAAGAGATGTTGGGAATAGCGATATGAATAGCTAAAGACCAGTTACTGTACGTCAGACACCATACATGTGATAATGGCATGCATTTCTTCCTATCAATGTTTCACCATTTTTGTGTGACAATTAAACTATCTGGACTCTAACCTCCCTTAGAAATTGACTTTAATGTAATAGATTTTCTGATCAGTTTTCTTTAAAATGACGTAGGTGTAAATGAATGGAACAATAAATCAATGATACATTGTATGCAATTAATAGTCTACTTTATACACAGGTCCCTTATTTTCTCTCCGTATTTATTGAATTATGTGACTTGTCAACCTCCAAAAGAATACATAGGCTAAAAACATAGGATAAAATCCTTTATAACATGTAAATGGAGAACATAAAAAAAGACTGCACTCACAAACACATATAAAGAAATGTATTTGCCTGGTATATGTAGTTAATAACTCCCACTGAGAGAAGACTGCTCATGCTCACTGCCCTCCTTCTGGCCTTCCGATCACTTTGATGGCAAAGTACATCCAGTGCCTCGATCTTCCCACACTCTTGGGACTGCAATCACCTCACATGGTTGAGCGGAAAAGTGGTGAAGCCATTTGTGGTGTCCTGCATTTAGAGCCTTATGGATGAACTGAAACATTAATAGAGAGAGAGCAGGCACAAGCTCTACCTGCTATCTCCTCCTATCCCCTCGGTTGGCCACTTCACAGGTCCTTCAGCCATAGGACCATTAGGTGTTCCCAATAGAGATGGATAAACCAATACAAATCCGTTTTTAAGGGGTTTACCCATCCCGAAACCCTTCCAGGAGGCCTAACCACCCACCTTGGGGCAAATACAGTACACCCTTCACCCACCCCATCTACCACCAACAAACTCTACTTCAGTTTGGCCCCTTCATTAGTTTAGCGGTTAGTCACTCCTGGCTGAACCACATTAATTTCAGTTCTGGGTCCCCCTGCTTCCAGAGATACTTACCACCTCCTAATTAGGTGCCAGTAGCAGTTCTCCTTAGCTGCCAGGGTTCACAATATGTCCGCTGTTGAAAGTTTTCGTATCCTGCAGGCCAATAAGAAGTCGCAACGTCATCGGTGCGGCTTCCTCATGGGCTGAGGCACTAATCCAATCCAGAGAGGCCTAACAATTACCAGCAGGCCAGTACCATCCAGAAGCCAGGGATCTACCTTATCAACTAAAGCATTAGCTTAAACAACATCGCAGTGTCTGCAATAAAGATCACCCTCATTTATACTTCTGGCTCCGCGGCAGTCTGTGTGGAGGGAGTATTGTGAGTAAGGACTGTCATAGGAGACTTCAGCAAGGCTGAAGGCGTTCACCGCTATGTCTGGAGGTGCTGTCACCAAGATGAAGAACCAGAGGAATCCCTAAAAGTCTGCCTGTCTTCCCCCACATCATCGCAGGTACCTCAGTTCTCCTGTGCCAACCAGGTAACCAGCACTACCCCTAGCAATAGCTATGACTAAAAAAAAGAAAAAAAACACAATTATTTTTTAAAGTGCGGTCAAAAAATGCAAGATTTTTGTTTATGGGTGTTTAGGTGCTTGTTGTATCTGTTTTATTATTGTGTATTTTTGACATTAATGCTTTTTTATTAGAGTGACCATTGACTGCTATGGTAGCATATCATGCCCATATTATATGGGTATGATGTACTATTATGCCAATCAATGGGTACAGGGTGGGTATAGTGGGTCTGGGGTGGGTGGTTAAGCCTCCTGGATGTGTAGCGGGGGAGGTTGGTTTAACCCCTTAATTACTATAGCGGTTATTAACAGCTAAGGTGATTAATGGGTTAGTGGCCATTAGATTGTATTTTTTATGTATACTTTCTGGCAACAGAGGACATGGCCCTGCAGTATGCCGACGAGGACGCCCTTCATAATGGCAGGGGAAAGTAGAACGGTTTTATACTTTATTTATGCTGCCTGGCTAATGTTGTGTTTAATAATGGCCAAATGATCTATTATCCATATCTGGATAATAGTTATTTTGCACACTTAACGGTACTGTATGTGTTTGGGGGGGGAGGTGTATTTATTGAAATGGAGGCCATCTTTATTTTTTTTCCCTCACAAATGTACCATATGAGAGTGGGGACCCACGGGACCATCCGAGGAACCCCAGACACATGTGGGGAAAACCCGGGGATCCTCGCCAGCCTCTGGTATTAATTCTGTGTATAAAAAAAAAAAATTATGGTTTTATGTGGGGGCACAGGGGGTGGGTGGGTTGTGTATTGGTGTTTATTACATATTGTAATGGTTGGTGGCCTAGGAGGTGGGTTGTAGGGCTGTTATGTGTATTTTTGTTTTTTGTGGGTAGCAGGGGTGGGTGAAGGGGATAGTAGACCCAAGGATGGGTGTTTAGGCCTATCGGGTGGGTAGCGGGAGGGTTAACCCCTTCATTACCTTAGCGGTATTAACTATTTATGCTGCGATTTGGAGAGAAATTCTCAATTCTAGAGTGGCGATCAGCCTCAATAAGCTGATCGGGGCTACTAGAATTGAGCGAGTTTGAAAAACTGTCGATAAGTGGCTTATCGCCGCGTGTTTGGCGATTATTTTTTTCAGCAAATTTTTTTTGACAAAAGCTCTTTTATCACTGACTTATCGGAGCTTACTGAATAGTAGTAGGCTTTTTTGGTGATAAGGTGGCGAGAAGTGGCTTATCGCTGCTTACTGCATAGGCCCCTCAGTGTTACAATTCATACATGCACCTGATATTTTTAGTAGTTACCACATTCTACTGTGTTGGTTTCAACATCTGTAGTTCTAATGATTTAAGAACTTGATACCTGACTGTCACTGATTAAAAGTGGTATTGTCCATGGAGGAAACAAGAGATATGTCCCTACTTTGTTGTAGCATAAAACAAATGCATTTTGGGTCTAATCTAATAGACCTCACTATCATAAGCGATACTAAGATCAACACATTCATCCAACTACCAGTACTCTGTGTGATTTTCATTAATCTGATTGGAATCATTAAGGGTTAAGATAGATATATATTTATATATACCCAATCTTTTCAGATAATACCTACCATGAGCCACCCTATTTGGGAATTTTAATATTATTGTGTTATGTATATATTTTTATCGTCGTTGCTGTTGATTATTAAAAATAAAATGTTATTATTTTTTGCATCTTTGAGAATAATACTCACTCTAGTGTGTCATTTGGAAGGTAGTAATAATTTAACTCCTATAATGGGACAATTGATTACCCTGAATATTAAAGTCTACCAACATATTATACTTTGAGGGCTGCTACCTGGGTTCACCGTTTACTGTTGTTTCTCAAACTTGATACCCTCCACAATTCAATATGCCATTTTGTTCTCCAATGCAATTGCAACACACATCACTGCGAAATACTCAAAGAACTAGATTGGTCATTATTTGTGTCTAGGTGCAAAGTTCATCTTTCCTGTCTTGCCTTCAAATACTTTCTGATCAAGCTATCGGCCTATCTGAACAAGCTCCTCACCCCTACCACATGCAGCACTTATCATCTGAGATCTGACTACAAAAGACTGTTCATGGTCTCAAGGTTCAAGGATCCGTCCGCTCCTCCTCTTACCGTGCATCCCACAACTGGAATAATCTACCAGAGACTCTCACTGCCGCCACCAATTTACGTCCTTCTGGACGTAATCTGTCTGTATCATGTTATCTCCTCCCTTGCACCATAGCTAAAATCTCATAACATTTGTATCAGGTGAGCGGATTAGATCTTCCTTTTTCTATATTGAAATGACCAACCTATGGTTTGGACAATGAAGCATTTCTCAATGATTGACACACCATTATGGATGAGTGCTCTTTCAGAATTATGCAACTTTTAGTTGATGAGAGAAGTGCAACTTTGACCAACTTGGAGGGACAAATTAGTGAGACACTTCAGTTAGTGATGGCTTAATTGGAGAAAGATAAAATTATATTGTTTGGGAATTAATTAAAAACTAAATTGGATGAATATGAAGTTCATCAAATGAACTTAAAAAAAAAATGAGAAATACATTCGAGACAAATTGGACTGTGAGAATAACAAACAATACAATTGGGCGTGAGGACAAACCTCAGTAAACGAGGAGGCGATTGAAACCAAAAACCCCAGTACCCTTCCAGTTGAAAAAGATAAACAAAAAGAGCAAAGTGAATACCCTCAGAGAAATGGATATCAAGCAAGGGGATTTCATTATTCACCATCAGGTGGAAATAGATCCCAAGGGTATGGGAAGAAGGTACATTTTGATAATAATAATAATAATAATAATAATAATAATAATAATAATAATAATATGAAGAATATGAAGAATATGAAGAATAATACTTATAAAAATAATAAAAACCTTCAAAGTTTAAGGAATGGTATGGGAGAAGAAGGAATCAGGACAATTGGCGAGGTAGAGAATCTGAAAGATTTAATGAGAAAAAGGGTACAGGAGATTCAAGTACCTTTAGAATACCGGTATCCAATTATTTTAATGTTTTAAGTGATGAACATGATAAAGAACCTGAATCAATCACTTGCATGGCCCCTGTATCACCTTCTTTTTTAGGGGTGGGCCATCATCACCAGTTGATGGGAGTGATACCCAAGAAAAGACCACCCCCGATAGAATTGTCGGATCCTTTGCCATGGCTCCGAGGGAGAAATCGAGATATCATAGAGGGAGGAGAGGTAAGGGACAAAGACAAGAAATAGAGATCTCAGAAATGACATTAAGAGAAAATGAAATTTATAATTTATCATAATATTCATTAACTCTGGCTTAGTTGACTCTTCTCAAAAAAAGGCTTATCTTTTGCACCAACAAAGAAACCGAGTGAATTTAATCTCTACAACATAGATTTAAAGAAATACCTATAAAAATTACTCTAGATAGGCATTTTTCAAAATACACATCGAAACCAGATTCATTTGAACCCACTGTAGAGGACCCAAATATGGGCAGATAAATAGATCACATATTGATTTAGATATATCAATTATACCTGACACTATAGATGGGAATCAGAAAAATTTAGGATCTACGAATGACTGACTTCAAATATTTGGCGAAAATATAGTGAATAATCTAGGTCAAATACAGAAGGTCATCTAGACCAAAATGTTATGGGAGAAGGTGACCATACTTTGTATAATTTAATTGACCTATTTCAGGAGAATGACCAGGTGAAATATATTAAACACACTCACCTGAGACCTAAATCTATATTTTATCCATATGAGTCACAAGGGCCATATTTAGAACTTTTTGGCAAACTCGTAGAGTGGGAATTTCAACATCTGTGACAGGGCTGCCTGCACTTTTGTAGAAGTTAAATGCATGTTTGCTTTCTGGCATCAAGTGCACCACTTTTCTCTCTTTCTTTCTGTTTCTGTCTTTTTTTTTGCTGGGCCCAGCGATCTTTTTTGTTTTTCCTTTATCTGATACTTTACTAACCTTTAATGTGGTGTCCTGAGGTCAGTCAGTACAATACAGGTCTGGTTGGAGTTAAACACAGTTTGATGTTACACAGCCATGGGCAGTCTCTGTTAAAAAAAGAAAAGGGTGTTTCCTTCCTGCATACCATCCAGGGTGGATTATACATGGTATGGAGGAGGGGGGAATTAAAGTAAGTGATACTGAATGTCATTTATTTTGCAGAGTAAAGACATGCATGGGATGTTTGTAAAAGGTACTGTTGTTTATTTTGGGCTTGCTATAGAAAATTGTATGTTGTGTGAAGGGTATTATGTTTGCTAATTGTGAAAGTTTTGGGAGACAACTCCCCTGTGTGGTTTACCTAATTTGGTTTTGTCCTAATTAACCAGTAATAAAAGGGAGGAAGTTTCTTTCCCTGTGTGGTTCTGCACTCCTTGTTGCTGCTATGTGATATGAGGTTGTCTTTTTCTGCACGCCTTGTGGCTGCTATGTGATATGAGGATGTGGAACTTCAGTGAAAGGATGCAAACTTTCTAATGCAGATATTGCTGGCTACTCTGTGGCTGGAGACACCACGTTGGGAGAACTGGTTGTTGTACACCTGAATGTGGAATTCCTAATAAAAAGAAGGTTCACAGAACAGCAAAAGCCTCTTTCATTCTTCCCAGGGTCTGATGCTGCTTCTTTAAATAAAGGCTGGGACACAACCTTTCACACATCTATGTCACAACAGATATTTATTAATGACAATTTGACTCGGTTTGAGAGACAGGCTCTAAAAGAGCTAAATAAAAATGGGGATTTGATCATCTGCCAGATGAAGGAGGTGGTATAGTATTACAAAGCAGATAGGATGACATTAAACAGGCATATCGCCTTTTAGGCGATACGTTGTCTATAAAAGTTTGGACATAGATCCTACTGTACCGTTTTGTCTATTTTGAAAAAACATCTAGAGGATGCCAAGACTGCTGGGGTGTTAACAACTAAGTAGTTTTAGTATATGTATGTATGTATGCTTATATATATATATATATATATATATATATATATATATATATATATATATATATATATATATATATATATATATAAATATATATATATATATATATATATATATATATATACACAGTTTGGTCCGGAAATAATTGGACACTGATACAAGTTTTGTTATTTCGGCTGAAAATTTGAGGCTTTTGTCCGATCGCAAGTGTTATGAGGTCCTAGGCAGTGACCCCACATTAAAATATAATCAAATCTTACTGGGCATTCTTAATGAAGGTCTTGTGTCGAAAGTTATTTCCAAACAGGAATTTGAATACCTCTATAATAAAACACCAAGAGTGGCAACCTTTTATAGCCTCCCCAAAATCCACAAGAATAGATCTCCCCCCCCCCCAGGCAGACCAATTGTGTCTGGCATTGGTAGCCTCACTGAACGAGCCAGTTCATATGTGGATCAGATTTTGCAGCCCTTTGTGGCCACTTTACCCTCATACATCAAGGACACCAAGGACATTCTAAATAAAATCAAGGGAATATGTATCTCGGAAGATAATCTCCTGGTGAGCCTTGATGTGGAGGGCCTGTACACCAGCATACAACACAAGTCAGGTCTAGCGGCAGTGTCACACTTCCTATCAACAAGGGGACAGTGGCATGCCACCCACAATAAATTCACTTTAAATCTTCTTGAGTTTGTCCTTTGTAACAACTACTTCATATTTGACAACAAATATTACCACCAGATACAGGGTACGGCAATTGGGACAAAATGTGCGCCCTCATATGCTAACCTGTATCTGGGCTGGTGGGAGTCGGAGGTAGTCTTCTCAGAAGATTTGGAGGAATACAGTAACCATATTGAGCTCTGAACTAGATTTATTGACGATGTGTTCCTGCTATGGTGTGGCCTTCTGGATAAACTTAAAACTTTCATCAATATTCTGAACACAAACATACTCAATCTCAAACTGACCATGGAAGCAGACCCCTTGAGTATCTGTTTTTTGGATATCAAAATATCCAGAGGTTCCACAGGTGACCTAAGTACCACAATCTATCGGAAACCCACGGCTACCAATAGCCTACTCCAGGCGACAAGCCATCACCCAAGGGCTCTGATACATGGTATACCAGTTGGTCAGTTTTTGAGGCTGAAACGTAAATGCAGTACCAATGCAGAATTTGAACATCAAGCCACTTTAATGACTAAGAGATTCCTTGACCGTGGGTACAGTAGGAAGGTGGTCAAAAGAGCTTTTAAACGAGCCAAATTTACCCCTAGAGCAGACCTCATTAAAGATAAAACAACACACACGGAACAGAAATTGATACGCTTTATTGGTGGATACAACAATCAGTGGCATCAGGCACGTAACATCTTCCAAAACCATTGGCATATACTAATTGCAGACCCGGATTTACAAGGAGCACTGTATACTTACCCGTCAATGGTGAGCCGTAGAGCTAGAAACCTACGCGATTCCTTGGTACACAGCCATTATGTTGAACCACAATCTAGCAACTGGCTCACAGTAAAACCAGTGGGCACTTTTACCTGTCAAAAGTGTAAAGCCTTTAAGAACATCAAAGTCAGTAAGACATTCAGCAACCATGATGACACCAGAACTTACACTATACGCAAGTTCATTAATTGTGTCAGCATGGGAGTAATCTATATGGGCACCTGCCTATGTGGCAAAAAATACGTCGGCAAAACGAGGAGACAATTCAAACAGAGGGTTCTGGAGCACCTCGGAACCATCAGAAATAAAAGTGATACTCCGATTACCAGACATGTTAATTTCTGCCAAAATGGCAATACTGATTCAATTAGCTTCATAGGCATTGATAAGTATTCACCTGGTATTCGGAAGGGGCACTGGGACCTGGACCTCCTTAAAAAAGAGGCGAGATGGATCTACACCTTGGGTACCATGTCTCCCAGGGGCCTTAATGAAGGGTTCATGTACTCTCCATTCATTTGAACAAACTATAATGGTCCTCACTACCCCTATACTATCCATCCTGTTAACTTGTCCTCCAGACTCTCATCTGACCTCCTGTCTTGGGCTTGGGTTAAGTTCTAGGATCCATGTCTGAATTATTATTATAATTTTATTAAGATACACAGTTATGAACACACAAGCACTACCATACTTTACACTAACAGCACTTTTCCACACCCCTCACTCAGGACTTATCCAGTCCTTAATGCCTATTTGTGCCTAACCAGCATCACTGTATGCTTTAACAGGGTTTTGAGCACTATCCCTTAGGCACTTCTGTGTAAACACTGTGGGTAGCTCCCTCTCCTGGCAGACTCACTGACTGTTCAGCCAATGAGCCGTGATGTCACTTCCAGGGGGCGGGACTTAGTGCTCGTGATAGAAATTTGTATGAACTCAGGGCTATTTAGCTGCACACCTTTTTGTGTGTCCCTCCCCCCCTTGTACTGCCTTGAGGAAGCGGCTACGCGAAACACGCACGTCGGCAGATGGGTGCACGCGCAGGACTCCTTCACACACATGAGTCAGCTGACGGCAGTGTTCGTCAACAACTGCAGGGCGCTATTTTTCAAATTAGGTGCTTCCCTGCGATCGGATGCTCTATAGGGAGCCCACACGAACCAAGATACCCTTCTCCCTGCTGTCACACAGTAGCAGTAAGCTGTTTATTTTATTTCAGCATTACCATGTATTTATCTCCTACCTCTCACTGAGTACTGATCCTTTAGAGATCAACTCTGACAACAGAGTTGGTGTTGGGTCAGTACTGTTTACTACCTTATAGATTGGTTATTATAACACCACCTACCTGAAAGACGCTGAACAGACTTTATACCTACCTGATCTGAGTCAGCCCTACCGTTGTTACTATGTATGTGAGCCTAGTACGTTATACCCACATTGTGGTTAGGGACTTATTGCTTTGCTCCCTAGACTCAGAATCACTTCTCATAGGGTTATATTTATAGCCAGTGATATTGAGCTGATTATATACAAACCCTATATTCTATCATCTATCTACAGTATTCCTAGCTCTGTATTAGCTATATTATTAGCCAGGATCCCATTCATTCAGCCAGTCACACTACCTCGTTGTTTTTTGGCAGACCTGGCTAGGGTTCCTTATGTATGCTAGAGTGCTGTATATTCTGCGTATTAGGGTTTGTTTATACTGGCACATACTGCTACAGCAGGGCCTTTAGGGTGCTTTGGTTCATCTGGACAGTGACTCACCATACTCACTGGTCAAAACTGCAACATACATTAATAGAGGATATTTGCAGTCAGCATTCATTGATCCAGAACACCACATTCAGTGTTCATATGAAGGATCTAAACGTTTAATTCTTATTTTATCACCCATTATTTTAAAATTATTTGAATAAAGTGTATGTTTTAATGTCTTCACCATACCACCTATGTGTTTAGAGTGCCCTTACTAGGTTCTTTTTCTCTGGTCTGTTGTTATATTTCGGCTGTGTACCAAAATAAATTCAAGTTAAAATTAAATAATGAATATGGGCTTAAAGTGCAGTCTATCAGCTTAATTTGAGGGTATTCCCATCCAAAGTGGAGGAAGAGTTTAGGAATTACATCTATTTAATATGTAGCCCCCTCTTTTTCAAGGGGCCAAAAGTAATTGGACAATTGACTCAAAAGCTGTTTCAGGACAGGTGTGGGCTATTCCTTCGTTATTTCATCATCAATTAAGCAGGTAAAAGGTCTGAAGTTGATTCCAGGTGGGGCATTCACATTTGGAAGCTATTGCTGTGAACCCACAACTTGCGGTCAAAGGAGCTCTCAATGCAAGTGAAACAGGGCATCCTTAAGCTGCAAAAAAAAAATCCATCAGAGAGATAGCAGGAACATTAGGAGTGGCCAAATCAACAGTTTGGTACATTCTGAGAAAAAAAGAACGCACTGGTGAGCTCTGCAACACAAAAAGGCCTGGATGTCCACGGAAGATTGAGGATGATCATAGGATCCTTTCCATGGTAAAGAAAAACCCCTTCACAACATCCAGCCAAGTGAAGAACAATCTCCAGGAGGTAGGCACATCATTATCCAAGTCTACCATAAAGAGAAGACTTTACGAGAGCAAATACAGAGGGTTCACCACAAGGTGCAAACCATTCATAAGCCTCAAAAATAGAAAGGCCAGATTAGACTTTGCCAAACAATATCTAAAAAAGCCAGCCCAGTTCTGGATGTACCAGAATGATGGGAAGAAAAAATTATGGCGAATGCTTGAAACGGCTCATGACCCGAAGCATAAACACATCATCTGTAAAACACGGTGGAGGCAGTGTGATGGCATGGGCAAGCATGGCTTACAATAGCACTGGGTCACTAGTGTTTATTGATGATGTGACAGAAGACAGAAGCAGCCGGATGAATTTTGAAGTGTATAGGGATATATTGTCTACTCAGATTAAGCCAAATTCAGTGAAGTTGATTGGACGGCGCTTCACTTTACAGATGGACAATGACCCAAAACATACTGCGAAAGCAACCCAGGAGTTTTTTAAGGCAAAGAAGTGGAATATTCTGCAATGGCCGAGTCAATCACCTGATCTCAACCCGATCGAGCATGCATTTCACTTGCTGAAGACAAAACATAAGGCAGAAAGACCCATGAACAAACAACAACTGAAGACAGCTGCATTAAAGGCCTGGCAAAGCATCACAAAGGAGGAAACCCAGCGTTTGGTGATGTCCATGCGTTCCAGACTTCAAGCAGTCATTGTCTGCAAAGGATTCTCGAAGTATTAAAAATGAACATTTTATTTATGATTGGGTTAATTTGTCCAATTACATTTGAGCCCCTGAAATAAGGGGACTGTGTATGAAAATTGTTGCAATTCCTAAACGTTTCATACGATATTTTTGTTCAATCCCTTGAATTAAAGCTGAAAGTCTGCACTTCTATTGCATCACGGTTGTTTCATTTCAAATCCATTGTGGTGGCATACCTTTGTATCCCCCTGAGGAAGGTCCCATTCTGTAGGACCGAAACGTTGGGTTTCTGGATGTATTTTTGCTTTCACTAATACACTTTGATTTTCAACACTGAGTGCTGTCTCTTGTTTACCAATCCTTGGAACGGTAACGTATAACTATATATATATATATATATATATATATATATATATATATATATATATATATATATATATATATATATATATATATATATATATATATATATATATATATATATAAAACACACAAAAAAGTATGTTGCTCAACACAAATATAAGTGGTTAACTCAGGTCCTAAAATAATACTAACTCATATATATAGCCCTGTTTCCTATGACTACAGTGCGCTACGAATGCTGTTTAACCTGTTGGCTCGCAGGGCCAAACCACGGAGAGCCTGGGGCAACACATGTGAATACAGATAATCTCTTACCAAGTGCAGTGCCTCCACCTGCGATGGCTCCCAGCAAAGCGGGAGTAGTTCCTCGCAGGACAATAATGTATTACCACGCACACAGCATTTAAAAGAAACAGTGACTTTACTACGGGTAACCATAACCTTGCATGTCATACAATAAGTGTCCCTCTGTATAGGAGACACACTAATAACTAACGCGTCTCGCAGGACGCGACCCCTCACCGTGTACCCACACCGTGTCCAACTCCCCCCACCACACAACCCCACCCCCAAAGTAAGGTATATGTGTGTGTGACTGCGCAGCCACTATGTTCTGGTTTTATAGTTGGTGCACTTAAGGATGTTACCTGCCGAGTGCTCCAGCACTCGGGCCTGCAAATGGACTTCGCAAAGGATCCGACGATGTAGACACTCCCGGGGTACCTTCCGGGGCGATCCCACGCGGTCGGCTGCTGCTGTGCTTGCGGAGGTCTGAGCCCAAACCTCTGTATAGTACCGCGGCAGTCTCTGAGTATAATACCTTTTTGGGCTGACACTAAAGGGGCTGTTTCCTGTCCTAGGGCTTGTCCCTGCACCAGCTCCACTCACTGTGACTCAGGGCCTAACTGGGCCGGGGGTATGTGGCCTAGTGTAGGGGGCTACTGGCCTCCCTACACGTAGAGCTTCCTCCTCCCGATCGTCTCTCCCCGGCGTGCTCCCCTGCGCAACCTCTTACCTCTTCCTCCCGTGAATCCGCTCGCCCTATAGGCTCCCTGGCATCACCTGGTCTCGCAAAGGCTCCTGGGACTCGTAGTCCCATCCGCTACATCCCATAGGATTGGATCCTATTTTGCGAGCTCTAGCAATCACCTACCGCACATGCGTGACCTCTCCTCCATCACCACCTCCACGGGCCCACCGCGCATGCGCGAACATTCAACATGGCGGCGCCCTGATCGCTCGGATCACTGCGGAGCCTCCGGTGCACCGGAGCGCTCCCTGCATTTGCTGCGACCTTCCCTATTCTCCCAGCATGCAAAGATAAGGGTAGGACCTGGGGAACCTGGCTACATCCTCCCCCCTGTGGACTCCAACGTCCCCGCTTGGAATACTAGAACAACAACTGGCACAACGGTTATATAATAAAAGGCATGAATACGTACAACGATACATTTCACATTCTATATCAGGTTATACATTTCACTGAACATAACGATAACTGACTTTACTCGATTGCGAGCCCACTGCTGAGCCTCAAAATGGGGTGCCCCGAACTGATCATAGGTCATCCTCATTGGAGGCTGCCCAACTCTCTGGCTCCGTCGGAGCTGTTCTTCTGCCACTCCCTCGGGAGAATGACTATTATAGTCCTGAGGCGCAGCCTCTTCCCTGGTGGGGGTTATAGTCTTTGCATGATCATGGGAGGGCACAAAACATGGACTCTGCGGGTCCAAAATGGAATTCTCGGGAGCCACCGTATTAGGCGTTTGTTTACCGAGCCCTTTACCCGTAGCTCCTCCGGGAGATGCTCGTCGCATTTGAGAGCCCCTTTGAGAGGGTCCCTCCTGGGGATCTGCATAGGTCGTATTATTGTTAGTCTCTGGGCCAACCTCACACGGGGTCGTTTCTCCATCCAATGGAGTAGCTGATATTTCGGGCTCATTCTCCCCCACTTGCGAGATAGGAAGCAAATGGTTTCTGTGCCATACCTTTACCTGGTCTTCAGAGTCCTTAATACGATAGACCGGGAGGCCAGGCATCTGAGACTCTACTTCATAGACTCCTTCTCACCATCAGTCAGCCAACTTGTGTTTTTCCGGTTCTCCCAAGTTGCGGAGAAGTACCGCATCACCCAGGTCGAAAATCCCGATGTTTGACCTTGTGGTCATAGCGCTTCTTATTACCAGCGTTCAGCTTTTCCGTAGTTCTTTCAGCTTGCTGATAGGCCTGTTGCAGATTCTCTTGTAGTCTCTGTACATACTTGAATTGGGTGGCGTTATGAACCCCGTCTGTGGAGACCCTCAACAGTATATCTACCGGTAGTCGGGCTTCTCTCCCGAACATCAGAAAGTAGGGCGAGAATCCGGTAGATTTGTGTCTGGTACAGTTGTAGGCGTGTACTAACGTTTCGACATGTTGGCTCCACTCAGTCTTTTGCATCCCAGTTAAGGTTCCCAGCATATCTAGCAAGGTCCGATTGAACCGTTCGGGCAAGACATCTCCTTCGGGGTGGTTGGTGATTTGGTGATATTCAAGATCTTTAGTAATTCCCGGATTAGTTTGCTCTCAAAGTCTCTGCCCTGATCTGAATGTAGTCTGTTGGGAAGGCCATAATGTATGAAGTTTTTTTCCCAAATGACCTTGGCTAACGTGATCGCTTTTTGGTCTTTTGTCGGGAAGGCTTGAGCATACCGAGTGTAATGATCTGTGATGACCAGCACATTGCAGATTCCCCGGCTATCCGGTTCAATACACAGGAAGTCCATACACAGTAAGTCCATGGGACCCGTGCTTTTCAAATGCCCCATTGGGGCGGCTCTGGTGGGAAGTGTTTTGCGTTGGATGCATCGGCTACACCGTCGACAATGATGCTCCACTGCCTCTCTCATTTTTGGCCAAAAGAATCTATCCCTCATGAGTCCAAAGGTTTTGTCAATGCCAAGATGGCCATGCTCGTCATGCAATGAGCTTAGCACCAAATGTTGTAGTATTTTAGGTAGGACCAGCTGCCGCCTACTTGGATGATTATGATAATCCACAACTCGGTATAGTAGATTGTCCCGTATCTCGAATTTATCTGCTTCTCTCATCAGAATACCCCCCACATCACCAGGGGCGTGCTTTAGTAGATCGGTACGATTTCTCTGGATAGCGTGGCGGATGGCGTCAGCTATCGGGTCATGAACCTGGTAGCGCACCATATCTCTCCAGGATATGATTTTGTCAGGAGTGATGTGCATGCCGCTGGGGTCACAGTACGCAGCCGGGATGGCTTTGGACGCACACCCTAGAGAGTCCGCCACCCTTAATTCGGCGAATGCTACTTGATCAAGTAGCACATGGCACATGGCACGCATCCCGGGGCCGGGGATATCTTCCCATTGGCCGTCGTCAGGAGTGGTGACCAGCCCTGGTCTTCTGGATAGGGCATCAGCTCCCACATTCAGAGGGCCAGGTTTGTATTTCAGGGTGAAGTTGTAGTTGAAGAGGGCAGCCAACCACCTTTGCCCAGCTGCGCCCAGCTTAGCTGAGGTCATAATGTACGTGAGGGGGTTATTGTCCGTCCGCACCTCGAATGTAATTCCATAAAGGTAGTCATGAAGCTTGTCCACAATAGCCCACTTTAAAGCGAGGAATTCTAGCTTAAGCACTGGATAGTTTTGCTCACTGGGAGTCAGACTGCAACTAATGTAGGTTACCGGCCGCAAACCCTCTGGGTGCTTCTGATGTAGTACTGCCCCTAGTCCGCTGAGACTAGCGTCTACATGTAGGATATAGGGTTGCTCAGGGTCAGCATAGGCTAACACCGGGGCCGCTGTCAAACTCTGTTTCAGGTCCAGGAAGGCCTGTTCACACTCAGTAGTCCACTTGTCTCCGAAGGATTGCCCTCAGGGTATATTTTGAGGAGGCTGTTGAGGGGTTTGGCCCGACGGGAATATCCCTCCACGAATCTCCGATAGTACCCGCAGAACCCCAAGAAAGAGCGCAATTCCACCACATTATCGGGCCACGGCCAGCTTACTACGGCTTCTATTTTGGCGGGGTCAGTGGCTATTCCTTCGGCGGACACTATGTGTCCCACGTAGGTCACTGAAGTCCTACAGTATTGACATTTATACAAGGACAACTTGAGCTCCTCTTGGGTGAGACGGTCGAGTACCTTCAGGAGTCTAGACTCATGTTCCTCCAGAATTCTGCCGAAAACAATGATATTGTCCAGATACACCAAACACTCTCTGGGATTCAGATCTCCCAAAGTTATCTCCATTAGTCTTTGGAAGGTGGCAGGCGCTCCACAAATGCCCTATGGCATTCGGGTGAATTGATAGAATCCCAACGGACAGATGAAGGCAGTCTTCTCTTGGTCCTCTGAGATTCAACACACTGAACCATTTGCTCCCATTGAGGGCATTCAGGATCTTTTCTATGCGAGGCAGGTTGTAATGATCAGGAATCGTGCGATTATTCAAGGTCCTGTAATCCACACACAGTCTCACAGTCCCATTCTTCTTCCGCACCACCACAATGGGGGACGCGTATGGGGCTCCTTGACTCCGTGACGATCCCGGCCTCCTCCATCTCGTGAATCACGGCCCGTCATCATCGACGTCCCTAGGAGTGATGCGCCGGGAGCGCTCATGAAAGGGGGTCGTGTCATTCATCCGAATAGTGTGCTGTGCACTGCGACTGCACCCCACATCCATCTCACCAGTAGAGAAGACTTCCCTCCGGTCCTCCAATTGTCTTCTTAACCTCTCTCTCCACTCATCGGGCAGCCCGGACGACCCGAAGTCGAAATCTAGCCCTTCTTGGGAGCATCCGGCTCGGCTGGCTTTGACCTGGACAGGTTCGTCAACTAGACTGACCGGGTAGATTCGACCCAATTTTTGCCCAGCATCTATAGCCATGGTGAAGGGGGATAGATTCTGCACCAACACATAAATGCGACGAGGAATGGCGGCGGTCCAGTCCCAAAACTCAGGTATTATTCGGTATCCTTTTCGGGCGTCTTCTTCAGGAGTGCTCTCCAAGGAGAAGAGATGCTCGGTGTCTTCACGTTCGGCATATGAACACCAGATGGACACCCGCTGCATCGCTCCAGGCAGAATTTCCGTTAGGCCGGCTCGACCGCAGAACAACAGTCCGTAGTTCTCTGGGACCAGGGCCGAGGGGTCCTTTCCCACCTGAATGAGCTGTAGTTCCAGACTGGACATAGGCAATTCATTGGTCTCTTGCAGACAGGCCCAGATAACGGCCTGCACAATGTAGGCATTGGTCCCCAGGATGATCGGGTATTTGGTTTGGTCCTTGGATTCCGGGCACACTAGGGCGTCCACTTTCATGGGATGGGACTTCCCAGTATTGAGCTGTTGAATCTCCAAAGACACCGTCACTATGCCGTCGATAGGATAGTCTTCGTTGCTCAGGCCCCTCACTTTTATATGTTCAGCCGACTTCAGAGGCCTCTTCTGGAGATGCTGATCATAGAACCCTTGATATATGATGGTCACTTGCGATCCCGTGTCCAGCAAGGCCGAGGAATAGATACCATCCACTAAAACGCATATGAGGGCTACTGGTCCCACTCGATTGTTCCACTGGAGGGAAGAGTCGTCATCACCGGCCGTGGTGGGAACGAGGTCATTGGTGGTCCAGAGCTCTGGTGGTGCTGGGATGTCCAAGGCCTCCCCGTCGGCAGTGTATACTTCCTGAAACCGTAGCCCTAGGCGGGAACTTCTTGGGAGAGGGGCTCCAGTCACGGTATTCTCCCATGCGGCAGTCATAAGATAAGTGTCCCTTTTTCCCACACTTTTAACACGGCAGGTCACGGGGCGGCGTACGACGGCTGTAGGGGGGAGAGGTTCTGCCAGAGTACTTCGGCCGCTCTGACACGGTTTTGTCCGGGAGATCCTCTTTCTTGTCACCAGCTCCCTTATTCCTGGGGGTGGAGGCCCCTTTTGATTTCTGAGGAGAATGAAGCAATAGATGGGCCTCGTGCTCCTTGACTTGCTGCAGTAATCTCGTGAAGGTAGGGGGTGCTCCCCGAGTGAGATTATCACGAATCATGTTGGCAATGGGATGACTGGGGCTGGACCCACACAGATATTGTTCACGTAGATACTCATCCATCTGAGAGGCCATAATGTATTTGTGGTGAAGCAGAGGTCCCAACGCTATCTGCACCCGATGGACGAAGGCCGACAAGTCCTCCCCTTCCTTATGATTGACGGCAAAGTACTTGGCCCACAGGGCCCCATCGTCTTCTGCCACGCCATAAGTCTCTGTCAAAAATTAAACTATCATCCGGGAGGTTAAGGCAGGATGCTGCTCCCTGTGGATACTGACTAGAGTGGAAGCTGGGGGTCTCAAACATTCCATGATGCGTTGGCGTTTGACAGCGTCGGTAAAGGACCATTCCTCCATTACACCACGAGTGTGTTCCTTCCATAGTTCTATCCTGTCCTCTCCCACCGGAACGGGTAGGGTTCCGGAGAAGGCCTTTAGCTTCCTGTAATTTTGAGAGTGTGATGCCAGGGTTAGTGCTTCGACTAAGGGTGGTAGGCTTGGGGGGGCAGACAATTGGCCTATCTTGTCAGTAAGTTTCTGCAACATATCCCTACACAGCCCCGCTTCTTCGGACGCACTGGAACCAGGACAACTGAATTCCGACCGGCAACTACCCGCATCACTTTCAGGGTAGTGGACAGATACGGGTGTATGACAATCTCCTTCGAGCACATTGGTGGGTATGTCTCTCAACGGGTAGATGAAGGGGCTTCCGTCTGGTGGGGAATTGGGGAGCTGTAGATATTGGGGAGCAGTTGGCTCCAGGACAACTAAGTCTCTGCGACAGTCAACTAGTAGGGTATTCCACTTGGCGTCTTTGTCAATTAGGACATCCACCAGACGGCTTTGGAGAATCCTGGTATTTGTCTTACGGCCGTTTGCAATGTCTCTAAAGGTAAGGCCATAGGGACTTGGCTCACGGCCACCACACGGCGGGCGTCTGCATTTGCCGCGCCCATTCGCTCACGCTCTGACGCGAGGGGAGAGTCATTCTGAGCGGATTGCTGTGTGAATTTGGAATCGGGGCACCCCAGGTCTGATCTCAGCAGCGCCTCCAAATGTAGACCTGTTTCCTATGACTACAGTGCGCTACCAATGCTGTTTAACCTGTTGGCTCACAGGGCCTAAGTCTCCGCCACGGAGAGCCTGGGGCAACACATGTGAATACAAATAATCTCTTACCAAGTGCAGCGCCTCCACCTGCGATGGCTCCCAGCAAAGCGGGAGTAGTTCCTCGCAGGACAATAATGTATTCCCACGCACACAGCATATAAAAGAAACAGTGACTTTACTACGGGTAACCATAACCTTGCATGTCATACAATAAGTGTCCCTCTGTATAGGAGACACACTAATAACTAACGCGTCTCGCAGGACGCGCCCCCTCACCGTGTACCCACACCGTGTCCAACGCCCCACACCACAACCCCACCCCCAAAGTAAGGTATATGTGTGTGTGACTGCGCAGCCACTATGTTCTGGTTTTATAGTTGGTGCACTTAAGGATGTTAACTGCTGAGTGCTCCAGCACTCAGGCCTGCAAATGGACTTCACAAAGGATCCGACGATGAGGGGCCTTTCGGGGCGATCCCACCCGGTCGGCTGCTGCTGTGCTTGCGGAGGTCTGAGCCCAAACCTCTGTATAGTAGCGCGGCAGTCTTTGAGTATAATACCTTTTTGGGCTGACACTAAAGGGGCTGTTTCCTGTCCTAGGGCCTGTCCCTGCACCAGCTCCACTCACTGTGAATCAGGGAATAACTGGGCCGGGGGTATGTGGCCTAGTGTAGGGGGCTACTGGCCTCAATACACGCAGAGCTCCTTCTCCTTCCTCCTCCCGATCGTCTCTCCCCGGCGTGCTCCCCTGCGCAACCTCCTAACTCTTCCTCCTGCGAATCCGCTCGCCCTACTGCACCGACACACTTTATTCGAGCAAATACCCGGTATGTACCTGGCAGATACCTGGAATGCGCCGCTCCTCACCTCTGACAAGCCCCGTTGCATTTGCCTTCCCAGCCTGGGTTCATGCCTGGCTGATGGGCGGCTGATCTGTTAAATGATAATGATTAGGATTTAATAGGCTGCAATGCTTCGCGTGTCTACCAGATGGCATAAATTCATGAATTGTAATGCAGTATATATATATGTACTGTGCAGTATTGCAGCCAACGGGAATAAAATGCTTCAATCCCTGCCGGAAAATAACTCAATGCACTCGGGCAGAAAACAGTCACAAACCTCAATACACCCGGGTATACCCGTATTCGTGGGACTAGCCGAGCTCGAATAAAGTGTGTCGCCAGTGTATAGACTCCCTGGTGTCACCTGGTCTCGCAAAGGCTCCTGGGACTCGTAGTCCCATCCGCTACACCCTATAGGATTGGATCCTATTTTGCGGGCTCTAGCAATCCCCTACCGCACATGCGCGACCTCTCCTCCATCACCACCTCCACGGGCCCACCGCGCATGCGCGAACATTCAACATGGCGGCGCCCTGACCGCTCGGATCACTGCGGAGCCTCCGGTGCACCGAAGCGCTCCCTGCATTCGCTGCGACCTTCACTATTCTGCCAGCATGCAGAGATAAGGGTAGTACCTGGGGAACCTGGCTATATATATATATATATATATCAAATGGAAATATAACAGTATGCTCATTTGCATGTCTTGGGCAGGTCTGCAACCCCACCTTTCACCATTATCACCCAGCACACAGCACTCCACACTGATGAGACCCATTAAGGTCGAAACAGCTGTCTGTGGGTGGGTTTACTGGTTTACTGCCTAGTTTTGCTGACAGCTGTGTTTTGCAAGGAGAATATTGCGTCGCCTGGCAACATGGGATGCCTTCTTGCTCTTTGCTCTGACTGGTCAGGCCGCGCATACGCTCCAAATGGCGCTGTGAAGTATCCTCCAAAGCACTTTGGTGCCGTGATTCACGCAGCGCGTTGCCAAGGCAAAACAGGATGCGACCAAACGGCACTCCAAGTGGCCACCAGCAGCAAGAGCATGTACACTGTTTGATGCTTCCTTCCACACAGCTGATCTTATGACGGCTGTAATATGACTCCTGACACTTTGGAATTGATCATGGGACTAAGTAGCGTGTTCTCTAGCACTACCCCGAGGAAGGTCCTACAAGGACCGA
Source organism: Ascaphus truei (assembly GCF_040206685.1). Lineage (NCBI taxonomy): Eukaryota > Metazoa > Chordata > Amphibia > Anura > Ascaphidae > Ascaphus > Ascaphus truei. Next base: position 27,314,672 of record NC_134484.1, on the reverse strand, counting down.
AACGTTGGTCTTGTTTGTGCTGTACCACCTGAATACAGGTTTTTTTGTTGCCATTTATCCTTGAGTGCTGTCCTTTATCTTCCCTTGCTAGGGATGACTGCTTTCTCTATTTCTATAGGACAGGCACCAAACAATTTCACTTTGATGGGAGTACCAGTTGCCCCTCTGTTTTATTATATATATATATATATATATATATATATATATATATACAGTGTTCGACAATTATATACATTTACTCGCCCGGGGCGGGTGGATTTAACCCCCGGGCGAGTAAATATTGGCCCAAGCAGCACACATGTGTTTTTTAAATATCCCGCGCTCGCGCTGCTGCTTTTCCCGCGCTCGCGCTGGAGAAAAAAAAAAAAAGCCGGAGGCGGGTTCATGTTGTTGGCGGAGATTACCCCGCCTCCGGCTCTCTGAGCAGTGGCTTCCCTCCTCAGCGCTTCCACTCCTCCCCCTTCCGGCAGCCAGCCCTTCCACGCCTGTCTGCCTCAGGCCCCTGCAGGGCCATCTGTCGCCCCCCCGCCCTTCCATCAGGCCATCTGTCGCTCCCCCCCCCTTCCTTCCATCGGGCCATCTGTCGCCCCCCCTCCCTCCCATCGGGCCACCTGTCGCCCTCTCATCGGGCCATCTGTCGCTCCCGGCCTCCGTGACAGCTCGGATCAGCCCGTCGTGAGAAGATGGTCTCCTCCTTCACCACTGAGCTGAGGCTGCCGCTGCCCTCATGTCCCGGCCGCATCACTAGCCCCCCCACTCCTCTCTTCCCTGTGTCCGGATCCTTCACTGCCACCCGGTGACCCGCGTGACAGCCGCCGAGGGCGACACCCGGCCTGCCGGTTCCTCGCCTGTCACAGAAACCGGAGACCACAGCGATCCACTGTGAGTAAGGGGGGGGGGGGGGAGAGAGAGTGTGTGTGTGTGTGTGTGTAGGGGGGAGAGAGTGTGTGTGTGTGTGTGTGTGTGTGTGGAGGGGGGAGAGAGAGACCACAAGTAGTCAGTCACCCACCCAGTCAGTCACCTACCTACCCACCCAGTCAGTCACCTACCTACCCAACCACACACCCACCCACCCAGTCACCTACCTACCCAACCACCCACCCAGTCAGTCAGTCACCCACCCAACAAGTCAGTCATCTACCCACCCACCCAACAAGTCAGTCACCTACCCACCCAACAAGTCAGTCACCTACCCACCCACCCAACAAGTCAGTCACCTACCCAGTCTGTCAGTCAGTCACCTACCCAGTCTGTCAATCAGTCAGTCACCTACCCAGTCTGTCAATCAGTCAGTCACCTACCCAGTCTGTCAGTCAGTCAGTCACCTACCCAGTCTGTCAGTCAGTCACCTACCCAGTCAGTCAGTCACCTACCCAGTCAGTCAGTCACCTACCCAGTCTGTCAGTCAGTCAGTCAGTCACCTACCCAGTCAGTCAGTCATCTACCCAGTCAGTCAGTCACCTAACCAGTCAATCAGTCACCTACCCAGTCAGTCAGTCACCTACCCAGTCAGTCAGTCACCTACCCAGTCAGTCAGTCACCTACCCAGTCAGTCAGTCAGTCACCTACCCAGTCAGTCAAGTCAGTCACCTACCCAGTCAGTCAGTCACCTACCCAGTCAGTCAGTCAGTCACCTACCAGTCAGTCAGTCACCTACCCAGTCAGTCAGCCAAGTCAGTCACCTACCCAGTCAGTCAGTCTCCCTCTCTCCCCCACTCTCTCCCTCTCTCTCCCTCTCTCCCCCACTCTCTCCCTCTCTCCCCCACTCTCCCCCACTCTCTCCCTCTCTCCCCCCTCTCTCCCTCTCCCCCACACTCTGTCCCACTCTCTCCCTCTCTCCCCCACACTCTCTCCCTCTCTCCCCCACACTCTCTCCCTCTCTCCCCCACACTCTCCCTCTCTCCCGCACACTCTCTCCCTCTCTCCCCCACACTCTCTCCTCTCTCCTCCCCTCTCTCCCTCTCTCCCCCACACTCTCTCCCTCTCTCCCCCACACTCTCTCCCTCCCTCCCCCACACTCTCTCCCTCTCTCCCCACACTCTCTCCCTCTCTCCCCACACTCTCTCCCTCTCTCCCCCACACTCTTTCCCTCTCCCCCCCACACTCTCCCACTCTCTCCCTCTCTCCCCCACACTCTCTCCCTCTCTCCCCCACTCTCTCCCTCTCTCCCCCACTTTCTCCCTCTCTCCCCCTCTCTCCCCCACACTCTCTCCCTCTCTCCCCCACACTCTCTCCCTCTCTCCCCTAGCACTCTCCCTCTCTCCCCCACTCTCCCCCACACTCTCTCCCTCTCCCCCCCCCCACACTCTCCCTCTCCCCCATCTCTCCCTCTCTCTCCCTCTCCGCCACTCTCTCCCTCTCTCCCCCACTCTCTCCTCCACTCTCTCCCTCTCTCCCCCACACTCTCTCCCCCACTCTCTCCCTCTCCCCCCCACACTCTCCCTCTCCCCCTCTCTCCCCCAGTCTCTCCCTCTCTCCCCCACTCTCTCCGTCTCTCCCTCTCTCCCCCACTCTCTCCCTCTCCCCCACTCTCTCCCTCTCTCCCCCACTCTCTCCCTCTCTCCCCCACTCTCTCCCTCTCTCCCCCACTCTCCCCCACTCTCTCCCCCACACTCTCTCCCTCTCTCCCCCACTCTCCCCCACAATCTCCCTCTCCCCCTCTCTCCCCCACTCTCTCTCTCTCCCCCACACTCTCTCCCTCTCTCCCCCACTCTCTCCCTCTCTCTCCCCCACTCTCTCCCTCTCTCCCCCACTCTCTCCCTCTCTCCCCCCTCTCTCCCTCTCTCCCACACTCTGTCCCACTCTCTCCCTCTCTCCCCCACACTCTCTCCCTCTCTCCCCCACACTCTCTCCCTCTCTCCCCCACACTATCTCCCTCTCTCCCCCACACTCTCCCTCTCTCCCGCACACTCTCTCCCTCTCTCCCCCACACTCTCTCCCTCTCTCCTCCCCTCTCTCCCTCTCCCCCACACTCTCTCCCTCCCTCCCCCACACTCTCTCCCTCTCTCCCCCACACTCTCTCCCTCTCTCCCCCACACTCTCTCCCTCTCTCCCCCACACTCTTTCCCTCTCCCCCCCACACTCTCCCACTCTCTCCCTCTCTCCCCCACACTCTCTCCCTCTCTCCCCCACTCTCTCCCTCTCTCCCCCACTTTCTCCCTCTCTCCCCCTCTCTCCCCCACACTCTCTCCTCTCTCCCCCACACTCTCTCCCTCTCTCCCCTACACTCTCCCTCTCTCCCCCACTCTCCCCCACACTCTCTCCCTCTCCCCCCCCCCACACTCTCCCTCTCCCCCATCTCTCCCTCTCTCTCCCTCTCCGCCACTCTCTCCCTCTCTCCCCCACTCTCTCCTCCACTCTCTCCCTCTCTCCCCCACACTCTCTCCCCCACTCTCTCCCTCTCCCCCCCACACTCTCCCTCTCCCCCTCTCTCCCCCAGTCTCTCCCTCTCTCCCCCACTCTCTCCGTCTCTCCCTCTCTCCCCCACTCTCTCCCTCTCCCCCACTCTCTCCCTCTCTCCCCCACTCTCTCCCTCTCTCCCCCACTCTCTCCCTCTCTCCCCCACTCTCCCCCACTCTCTCCCCCACACTCTCTCCCTCTCTCCCCCACTCTCCCCACAATCTCCCTCTCCCCCTCTCTCCCCCACTCTCTCTCTCTCCCCCCACACTCTCTCCCTCTCTCCCCCACTCTCTCCCTCTCTCTCCCCCACTCTCTCCCTCTCTCCCCCACTCTCTCCCTCTCTCCCCCCTCTCTCCCTCTCTCCCACACTCTGTCCCACTCTCTCCCTCTCTCCCCCACACTCTCTCCCTCTCTCCCCCACACTCTCTCCCTCTCTCCCCCACACTATCTCCCTCTCTCCCCCACACTCTCCCTCTCTCCCGCACACTCTCTCCCTCTCTCCCCCACACTCTCTCCTCTCTCCTCCCCTCTCTCCCTCTCCCCCACACTCTCTCCCTCCCTCCCCCACACTCTCTCCCTCTCTCCCCCACACTCTCTCCCTCTCTCCCCCACACTCTCTCCCTCACACTCTCTCCCTCTCTCCCCCACACTCTCTCCCTCTCTCCCCACACTCTTTCCCTCTCCCCCCCACACTCTCTCCTGCTTCCTTCCCTCCCCCTCTCTCCCCCACTCTCTCCCTCTCTCCCCCACATTCTCTCCCTCTCTCCCCCACTCTCTCCCTCTCTCCCCCACTCTCTCCCTCTCTCCCCCACACTCTCTCCCTCTCTACCCCACACTCTCTCCCTCTCTCCCCTACACTCTCCCTCACTCTCCCCCACACTCTCTCCCTCTCCCCCCCCACACTCTCCCTCTCCCCCTCTCTCCCCCATCTCTCCCTCTCTCTCCCTCTCCGCCACTCTCTCCCTCTCTCCCCCACTCTCTCCTCCACTCTCTCCCTATCTCCCCCACACTCTCTCCCCCACTCTCTCCCTCTCCCCCCCACACTCTCCCTCTCTCCCCCAGTCTCTCTCT